>NC_057808.1:501025458-501346381 GCF_018294505.1 Triticum aestivum | reverse complement strand
CCTCCGCCACCCTGTGAACGCCGCCCCGATCCCCTCCTCCTCCTCCCTGTAATGGATGTGTAGTTAGATTTGTAATTAGATTGTTGTAATTGGATTTGTATGTGTAGTATTAATTTGGATGTAATTAGATTTGTATGTGTAGTATTAATTTGGATGTGTAGTTAGATTTAGTTGTTGTAATTAGATTTGTATGTGTAGTTAGATTTGTAATTTAGTTGTATTAATTTGGATGTGTAGTTAATTAGATAATTTAGTTGCTGTAATTTAGATGTATTAATTTAGATGTGTAGTTTAGATTTTTTTGGTGATATTATTATTGAATATGCAAATGTTTGTATGTTCATATGCAAAGAATATATCAATTTTTTCATAGAATTTTTATGATTTTTTCTGTTGTAATTTTGTTGATAGAATTTTTATGATTTTTTTTGTTCATAGAAATTGTGTATGATCAAAGTCATTTATGTATGTTCATATTTAGAAGAAAAAGAAGGAGAGAAAAAAGGAAAATAAGAAGGAGAAGAAGAAGAGAAGAAGAGAAGAAGAGGAGAGGAAGTAGAGGAGGAATAAATAAGAAGATGAAAAAGAAGAAAAAAAAGAGTAGAAGAAGAAGAAATAGAGGAGAAGAAGAGGAAATAGAATAATATATTATTCTATTTTTTCTTCTTCTCCTCTATTCCTTCTTCTTCTCCTCTTTTTTTCTTTTTTTTCTTCGATCTCCTCCTCTATTCCTTTCTTCTTCTCCTCTTTTTTTTGCGTCTTCTTCCTCTTCTTATTTTTTATCGGGTATGTCGTTGTCGATATATGTACCCCCCTCCCCAATAACTTTTAGTAAGTACTACCTAGAAAGTGTTTAATAGAATTAGTTAGAAAAATAATAGAACTAGTTAAACTAGCTAGTTTATTTTTAGTAAGTACTACTTTATTCTATTTATAGTAAGGAAATTAATAGAACTAGTTTGTTTTTTTAGTTAAAGCAATTATTCCCGCATCGACGTCGACGATGCCTATCCCGCATCCTCGTCGTCGACTCGGCGGAGGAGGCCGGCTTGATCAGAGGGGCCATGTCCGGGACTGGGCTCCGCCGGGCTGGTTTTGGGAGGTGCTACCTTCCGGTGGGCGTAGGTTGGTGAGGAACCAGCCCGTCGTTGACCCGATCCTTGTTTGGTGGCGCTCGCGTGGGCCAGTGACGGTGCCGAGGCTTCCGGACACCGCAGAGGAGGTACGTCACCGTGTCAGCGAGGAGGACCAGCACGTCCGTCGCTACATGGTTGCGTTGGAGGGCAGGTTCGACAGTACCTGGCAGGTTCTTCAGGGATCTCACTGGAGCTATGATCCTGTGATGGTTCCGTCCCTTTGGGTGTCCACCGCCCGCACCGATGTCCGTCGGGCGTTACTGTTCTAGCTGTACTAGCGATGCTATATGTATGATAGTATTCGAGGTGTATTAGTGATAATATTCGGCGATGTACGGACGCATGGAGATGATGTAGTTCTGCTTATAATTGAATGCATCCTAATTTGAATACTACTTTATTTTGTGATTTGATTTTGCTTATTGAATGCTCAGAGTGGAAAACTACTCCGATCCTACTTTGAATGCTAAAATTGGAGAGCACTATGATTAGTTGATAGCTTATAGGGTTTTTGTTTTCGCAGAAATCTAGGAGCCCCCCCGGCCCCTCCATCATCCCCGCCATCGTCCCCGTCACCGCCCCCTCCGACATCGAGGTGAGACCAGCCAAATCCTCTTTAGAAAGATAATTAAACGATATTTCGGGTTGACTGTAAGTCTGTCGAGTCTCCACCATATATGAGAGGACGAAGAATCCCGACTGTTGTCGTGGGGGTAGCTTCTCCTTCGTTCCCGTGTGCTAGACAATTTGGTGTAATGCACTCGAGAACGAAAGGAGGAGCTACCATCACCGACGGTCGCAAATGTCAGAGAGGAATCAGTGAGGGAGAGTTCCACCATATATATATGAGAGGACGAAGAATCCCGACTGTTGTCGTGGGGGTCGCTTCTCCTTTGTTCCCGTGTGCTAGCTAGACATTTTGGTGTAATGCACACGGGGACAAAGGGAGGAGCGACCATCACCAACGGTCGAATGTATACACCACGTGAGCTGAGAGTTTTCAAGAAAAGACTCAATAAACCGATAGTCAACCCATGATGAATAATAATGATCTAACTTAGGTTTTTTAGTACATATATTTAATTGTAGATGTTTAATATTTGAATTATATATGAACATAGGAAATGTCGTACTCGGACGACGAAAGTCTCCCGGGGGAGTGCGACTGGTGCCACGACGACCGAGGTCAGTGCGACAGGCCTCACCTGGACGAAGATCCGCGCTTCAGTATTAAGCTGGAGGAGACGTTCGATGTTGAAACGGTACGCAACGACGACAAGTGTTATTTTTTCGTAATTAAGCACGACTTCAACTATTTCAACGTGTACTTTTCATCTTTTACAATTCGGCTAGCTTATCCCATGCCACGCAAGACGCTACATCTTGGAGAGGATGGGTTTTGAAGACCATGAAAGTATGGAAACAAAGAAAATTCACCTAAGGACCCATCATGATATAGATTTTGAAGTAAAGCTGTATAATTCTGAGAGCGTAACCCATTTTGGTTGCACAAATTGGGAAGCATTTTGCAAGATGTATGGTTTTGATGAGGGTATGCTTGTCACCATGGATCTTGGTGATCCTGACATCGAGCAAGACAATATGGACATTTGGGTCCTTGTTGATACGCCTCCAATTCTACCGCTATGTGAGTTTCTCAAACATAGTTATTAGCTAATTTATATTGTTCATTTCAAAATAGTTGACAGCTTATTTTCATTGACAGCTTATTTTGATTGTTCAAACAATGTGCGGAACATGGTAGACAGAACCTACTACACCGATGGCTCTGAGTTAACTTATAAGGAGAAAACTCATCTGGTCGGATTTTGTACTGATATTGAGAATTACAATATCTACAATCAAACTCCTCATCATGATGGTCCTCCATACATGCCACTAGTGCACGTGGTGAACTACGGTAACTACTATGGAGATACCCTGGTAAGATTTCTTACTATTACGACATCCGTGCATATTTTGCATAGTTCTAAAACTAGTGCATTATCATTGCTAACTATGAAGTTATTACTATGTTTTTCAACAGATAATCCCAGAGGATTGTGTGCCTCATTTGATGTATCAGAATGGTAGGCTTGATGTTTTGAATATACAACCAGGTCATCCTACAAATCTCAACTGTCCATACCGGATTTCTAAAAGAAGTGGAGACATGCAAATCAAAGAATGGAAAAAATGTATGGACAGTCACAAGGAGCTTCTTGGAAGCAAAAGGAAGCGAGGCGCAAGAATTGGAGACAGGATGATCTCCATTCTCCATAATGGAGAGTCAGGGTCTATATTGTTTTATTCTATTTTACCTTAAAGAGGGTATTTCGGTCCTACCTAATACTGATGATCATGTGCTAAGAACAATTAAGTAGGGTTGGTTCGATGACTGTGAGGATGATGATCGATCGTATGACTTGTTATTAATAACGAGTAGAAGTTGTATGATGATGATTAGTAGGACTTGTTATTATATATGATGATGCATGATGCGTGCATGAAGAGTTATTATATATCAGCGGGTGAAATGAACATGGATTGGATTGAAGTGAAGGCAACATGCATGTGGTGCGTGTCGAAAGTAGTACAATCCAAACTTGATCAAGTCCGGATTAGTATTACTTTCGACATGCACCACATGTTGCCTTCACTTCAATCTAAGCCATGTTTAGGCATAGCAGTACGTAGCGTTGGTGAACCAAGCACGGAGATATAAGAGAGGACACTTCTCTCTAATAGCTACCTAATAACAACCTAAATTAACCCCCCAAAACCCCCAACCCCCCCCCCTTTCAAAAAAAAACAAAAACCTCAGCTCCTGCCAGGTGCTGACACGTGGATGCCTATTGGTCCCGGTTGGTGGCACCAACCGGGACCAAAGGCCCTCCTGCCTGGGCTCCCCGCACTGGCCACGTGGACGGCCTTTAGTCCCGGTTCGTGTAAGAACCGGGACTAAAGGCCTAGGGCATTAGTAACGACCCTTTAGTCCCGGTTCCTGAACCGGGACTAAAGGCCCTTATGAACCGGGGTAAAAGCCCCTTTTCCTACTAGTGTACAGAGGAGGTACATATAGGGCCGAAGCCAGCCCAGTACGTGGGCAACGTGGGGGTCGTGGCGTGGAGCGTGGGACGCTCCAACGCTGACCAAGGCTATCGCCTAACAGATAAGACCGGGAGTACATGCATATAACAAGTGTGAATTAGTAAACCAATTTGTAAATAATTACTACTAGTTAGCTAAGGGCTTATTTGGTTTGGAGCCTTTCTATAGGAAAATTACTGCAGATCACTACAGGAAACAGCTACTTTGCCGTCTGCCACGGCGGACGGCAAAGGCTCGAAAGGCGGACGGCAAAAGGCTCCGGCAAAGAAGGCTACGGTAAACAGCTGCTTTGCCGTCTGCTTCCTGGCGGCGGACGGCAAAGGCTCTTTGCCGTCCGCGGCGGACGGCAAAGAGGGCGGACGGCAATAATTGCGCTGTCAGTCCGTTAAGTGGCTAACGGCAGACCTTTGCCGTCCACCGCTGACGGCAAAATTTCTCTGGTCTTTGCCGTCTGCCACAGATGGCAAAGTGCAGGTTCTTTGCCGTCTGCCACAGATGGCAAAGTCTTTGCCGTCTGCCACTGTAGGAAAACTGACCAAATGGGTCAGCTCCCAGGAAGCACAGTTGGCTGCCACGTGGCTTCTTTGCCGTCCGCGACAGACGGCAAAGAGCTCTTTGCCGTCGGTGGCAGACGGCAAAGAGCCTGCATATTGGCTGTTTTTTCTGTTTTTTATTAAATCCCACAATTTGCACATAAAATATATATGACATATATAGATATATTTCCATATCACATATCCAGCACATAAGTTTCATATCACATATCACATCAGTTTCATCCATACACATTGTTCATACATAAGCAAGTTCCATCCATACACATTGTTCCATCCATATATATATTACAATGCAAAGTTTCATCAAGATAGCAAGTTCCATCATAGCAAGCTAGATATAATGCAAAGTTTCATCAAAGGAAAAGCAAGCACTCCATCATAGCAAGCTAGCTTCCATGAAGTGAATGAAATCTGCAAAATGGTAAATAAGAAAGTTAGAAATAGGTGACTAGAACAAGAAGAAGACTAGAACAAGAAGTATAAACTGGATCATTTATAAGCTAACCTAGGAGCTACTCAGGTAAATTGGGTCATTTTAGAGCTAACTTGGATAAACTGGATCATTTATAAGCTAACCTAGGTAAGATGGGTCATTTTGGAGCTAACCTAGGTGAAATGGGTCATTTTGGAGCTAACCTAGGTGAAATGGGTCATTTTAAAGCTAACGTAGGTAAAATGGATCATTTAGGAGCTAATCTACGTAAAATGGGTCATTTTAGAGCTAATTTAGTTGAAATGGATCTTTTTGAGCTAACTTAGGTGAAATGGATCATTTAAGAGCTAATTTAGGTGAAATGGATCGTTTTTTAGCTCACTTAGGTCAAATGGATCGTTTATGAGCTAAATTAGTTGAAATGGATCGTTTATGAGATAACCTAGATAAGATGGGTCATTTTGGAGTTAACGTAGGTGAAATGGGCCATTTTAAAGCTAACGTAGGTAAAATGGATCATTTAGGAGCTAATCTAGGTAAAATGGGTCATTTTTTAGCTAACTTGGATGAATTGCATCATTTATAAGCTAACCTAGGTAAAATGGGTCATTTTGGAGGAAAATAAGCTAACTCTAGGTCATTATGGTAAGCATATTGGAGGAAATAAAGCTAAGTCTAGGTATTTATGCATTTGTTAAGCAAAACACTAGAGAAACTTACCGTGATCAGGGAGGTGTAGGAGCGGGGTGGCTAGTGCCGCTACCTGGAGAAGGATCGTGCGATGCGTTTCTGGAGTTAAGCTGCACCAAAGATCATTTCCAATGTCTCGTTAGCATTACGACACTCAAATGTTAAGACTACCAAGTAATGTCCATTCAAACTAAACTCACCGTGCTCCCAGGAGCAATCACTGGCATCGGCGGAGCGGGCTGACCGGACTTCTCGCACACAGACTGCACATTTGGTTTTCAGAACAGTCATACTAGTTAGTAATGAGACTCAAATGTTAAGACTAGCAAGTAATCTGCAGAAGAAACTTACCACAAGGAGCTCGTACATGGCCCTTGCCTGCATGTCATTCCGTGCCCTCTCCTCCTCCATCATCTTTCTCGTCCTCTCCTCCATCTCCCGCTGCCTCTCCGCCGCCTCCGCCAGAAGTTTCTCCGTTCTATCTCTCTCAGTCTGTATAGCAGCCTACAACACCACTCACATGACCATTTGTAATCATTGATGGAAGCGCACACAATGTAATGGAGAAAGATAACTGAGTACGTATCACTAACCTTGATGGCGAGTTGCACTGGCCATTCACGAGGCCTTATCTCAGGAGCGGAGCTCGACTGGCGCGCCTTGATCTCCGGGAGAGTGCTAGGACAACGGATAAGTCCATCTCCAATGGCTATGGAGCCATGGGACCTCCCGCCACCAGATATCATCACCAGCTCTGGATCAATGGGACCCTGGCTCGGGTTAAAGTCCTCCCCTTTCCTCGCCTTCCCCTCATCTCTATATCTCACGAGCTTGTTGTGGGAGGAGATGTTGGTGAAGTTGTTTGCATCATCGAGGTCAGACTGAGAGAAAGCCTTGACTTTCTTGAAAGAGCCAGTGTGGGCCATGGCATACAGGTCGTACACCTCTGGCACCTTATCCGCCTTATTGTGGCGTGCCTGAAAGAGAGAAACAATGAAAATTAGTAATTAAAGGGCTCAAGCTAGCATGATGAATGAATTGCATGAATCATGAAGCAAACCACATACCCAGTTGCGCCCGAACTGATATAAGTTTGAGCTGCCTTGATGGTGTGGCACACCTTCCATTTGGGCACGTTTGTCCTTGGCCTGGTTGTGGAGGGCTAGCCATTCTTGTGAGCACCACTCATCGACGAACACCTCCCAACAATCCATCCGATCCGCACACCATCTCGGAGGCGCCTAAGTTAGCAAATGGAAACTTGAGCGCTACGGCTAAGAATTACTAAATGAAGGAACTTAAGTAGAAGGCCTTAAGAATTACCTTCATGTACTGCTCCTTACTCAGGAACTTATCGCGGCACGCCGGCTTGGTCTTCTTGATACCACGCAAGGCGTAGTAGTCTCGAACAGCCTGCACCCGAGCCTCGTGCCGTAAGTTCTGGAGTAGGCGCTTGCAGACGTTCTGGATAACATTTGCGCTGTCCTCCTCGTATCCCTCCTCACACCTGTAGAATGTCTGCAATCAAATGAGACAATATTGATTAGTACAATTAATAACTAGCTAGTTGAAGATTTTGAAATGTGTAAAGGAGAAATTACCCAGAACGTCCTGATCACCATGTCTGCCCTCGTGTCGCACACGACACCGTCGATAATGACATCCGGCGGGGCCGGGGCAGCCACGTAGTGCTCCCAGCTCAACCCAAGCTCTGGAAGCCGACCCTCACCAGGCAACGTGACAAACCCCGGGAAGTTTTGCCGGCAAAGAACTCCAAGGACGGAGGTGGGCCGGCGGACACTATGATGGTGGTCCCAACCCCTGCAGCATGACAAGGCCAACGCATTAGTTATTTGAAGAAACGTGAATGCAGAAGGTACAAAAATATTAAATGCACTTACGTACCTCTCCCCATCAGGGAAGATCAACCACCTCTGCTCGCGGGTCGCCGGCATGGACGGGAGCCATGTAGCACCACGCTGGTAGACGGTGCCACCCTCCTCCTCAAGATCAGTCGGCTCCCCGCCATCATCAGCATGGCCACTCGGCTCCTCGGGCTGATCCGGCCAGGTACCCCATCCGGACGTGTGCTCCTCCGGTGTCTCGTGGGCCGAACTCTCGTGGGCCGAAGGCCAGTCGACCCGAGGCTCGTGGGCCCAAGACCCGTGGACCGGAGGCTCGTGGACCGGAGTCCGTGTAGCCTCCTCCTCGGACGAGTCCACCCTAGCAGTCACGTGCTCGGGTGAAACAGCTGGGGGTGGCGGCGAGGAAGGCGCCGTAGCAGTCACCCTACCTCCTCTCCCGCGACCACGTGCCCCACCTCCTCTCTTCCTACCTCGTCCCCTGCTGGGCATCGCGGTCGACGAAGAAGGGCCCGGCGGTGTGGACATACTGTCCAGCAACGCTCGGCGGAGAGGTACGTCTGGAATTGAAGACCTCAGACCACGCGCCGACGAAGGGGCCTTGGCGCGCTCCCGACCAGCGCCCACCATCTTTCAACACCTGCCATGACAAACAGTAAACGAAATTAGTACAACATAAAAAAAAGACCGACATGAATAATAATGTGTGTATCACTTAAGTGTATCATCATCAAGTACAACATTAAAAAATTTAATACCTGACACTACTAATAATCTCGATCAGTATCATCAATAAATGCATAATCATCATCATCACTATAATCAATGACGGGCTCATTGGGTTCAGTGGCATCAACATGTGCAAGGCCACCTTGACGTAATCGGTCAAGCAATGACAGGTCATCCGCAGCAGTAACCTCTTCTTGTTCCGGCTCTTCTTGTTCCTCCTCTGGGGTGATGTCGGATTCATTGTCGCTGTCTACTTCAATGTTTTGGGGTGAAGTATAGCGGTTCTTGAAACGCTTTTTGGAAAGACGTGTCTCTTGGAAGAATTCTCCTTCATATGTGTCTGGGTTAATGTGAGGTTCATAATCCTCTTCCTTTGGGGGAGATAGTCTAGCACGTGGCGGCACTTCATAAACGACATCCCAACCTTTCAGATTTGGATTAGTTTGGCAGGCGCACGGTAGATAGAATACTTGGGTCGCCTGTTGAGCCGTAATATAGACATCAGGAACATCTAAATGGGTGCTTTGGTTGATTTCAACTAGCCCTATATGTTCATGAGTCCTTCTAGTCTCCTTCGGCTGAAACCAATAACATTTGAAGACTACGACATTCGGTGGGTTTTCACCATAGAATATAAGTTCATAAATTGCTTCAACTCTCCCATAATACTCGGTACCTCCTTCGCCGATAGCAGATACACAACAATTTGTAGACTTTCGGTCGGCCATAGATAGCTCTTTGCCATAGGTACGAAAGCGATACCCGTTGATGTCGTATTTGTCAAATGAACGGACCTTATAGTCAAAACCATTAGCGACTTGTCTCAATTCGGCGTCCATAGACTCCGAATTAGCCTACAAGTTTAATATGAAAGGATTATTGCATTACGCACAAATTAGCGAATGAAACCGGGATAGCCGCCTACAAATTAGCCTACAAGTCTAATAGAAATTACCGTTTGTTTGAACCAAGAGATGAAACCGGGATAGCCGCCTCCTTGCTTTGCGAGAAGCTCATACTCTTCGACAGAATCCTTCTGGATCACCGCTCCATACGAGAATAAGGCGACGTATCGACTGTATGAAATATCCAGGAATAAGAGTAGTTCAAAGGAAATAGAAGTTGCGAAACTATGTACCGAGAACTTACTCGATGTACGGCCGCACTTCTATCAGGTTGTTGAAGATATACAACGAAATGGTCCGCCATTGTTCGTTATCCAAAGATACTGGATCTGAAACACTGGCTGGTGCGAGATTCCCTTTGAATAGGCTGAGGTTGGATCCACCCTTTTTAGGGTCGTCAGCATTGTACCGAGGCTTCGGATTATGCAAATGACGATTTTTGGCTTCGTAGTGTGCTGTCACGAAGTTTGCCGCCTCCTCAATGATGAATGCCTCAGCCATCGATGCTTCAATTCTACGTTTATTTTTACATTTTTGTCGAAGCGTCTTCTGCATCCTCTCAGTTGGGTAGCACCAACGATTTTGCACGGGCCCCCCCCCCAATCTTGCCTCGGTCGGGAGATGCAAAATCAAATGTTGCATTGGATTAAAGAAGCCCGGTGGAAAGATCTTCTCTAACTTGCAGATCAACTCCGGCGCCAACTCTTCCATTTCTTCTAGCACGCCAGGCGATAGTTCTTTCGCACAAAGAACACGGAAGAAATAGCTGAGTTCTGCCAGTACTAGCCATTCATCCTCAGGGATGAAGCCACGCAACATCACCGGCATTACCCGCTCAATCCATATGTGCCAATCATGACTCTTGAGACCAAATCAAGACTGGCTCCCCTCTGTAGATTCGCTGCATACCCATCGGGGAACATCAACTGCATTTTCACCCACAAGATAATTTCCCTCATAGCTGGCCTTCCAAGATTGAACCATGCCTTTGGCTTCGTCCAGTTCTGCTTTACTTTTGGTTCTTTCATGTTTTGTAACGGCCTATCACATAGCGCCTCCAGATCGACTCTAGCCTTAGTATTATCCTTTGACTTCCCATCTATGCCGAACAATGTACCAAAAAGTGCCTCGGCAATATTCTTCTCAGTGTGCATCACGTCGATGTTGTGTGGGCAAAGGAGGTCTTTGAAGTAAGGCAGATCCCATAAGCATGTTTTGTGAGTCCAGGCGTGCTTAGAATTATACCCCTTGAAGTACCCTGGACGCTCTGGATCTGGCTCGAGAGTGTTTAACTGATCCAGGGTCTGTTGGCCTGTCAATGCATGTGGTGCAGAGTTTTTGACAACTCTACCTCTGATGAAGTTCTTCTTGTCTTTCCTGAACTTATGGCGAGGATTCAGGAACTGTCTATGCATGTCGAAGCAAGAAAACTTGCGACTGGCCTGAAGCCAACGAAACTCAAGAGCTCCCTTGCATGTGGGGCACGGGAACCTTCCATGCACACACCAGCCAACGAATAGCGCATACGCCGGCAAGTCATGCGTCGAGTACGTGTACCAGACACGCATTATGAAGTTCCGTTTGCTATAGGCATCGTATGTCTTGAACCCATTATCCCAGGCTTCTTGCAATTCGTCCTTAAGCGGTTGCATGTACACATTCATATTTTTCCCCGGATAGTTTGGCCCTGGAATTATCAACGTCAGGAAAATGTTCTTTCTTTGCATAATCTGTCCGGGGGGGAGATTGAGTGGAAAGACAAATACGGGCCAACAACTGTATTGGGCTGCCGTCATACCAAACACACTGAACCCATCCGTGCTGATGCCGACTCGAGGATGCCTCGGATCTGCCGCTTTGTCACCATGTAATTCATCAAACTTTTTCCACGCAACACCATCCGATGTGTGTACAATCATCAGATTCCCATCTGCATCTAGTTCGGTTCTTTTGCCCGTTTTGTGCCATGTCATCTGTCTGGCCGTCTCTTCGACCATGAAAAGACGTTGAAGTCTTGGTACGATTGGCATATACCGAAGAACGCTAACGGGGATTTTGGTCTGTGTCTTCTCACCCATACCGTTGTCTACCACAACATACCTGGAAGACTTGCAAATGGGACAATAGTTCAAGTCCGCATAGTCAAGCCTAAACAAGACACATCCTTTCTCACAGGCATGTATCTTATCATAGGGCATCTTCAGTGCACGGAGGATTTTGTCCGACTGGTATAGGTTTGCAGGCATTACATGGCCTTTGGGTAGAAAGCGTCCAAATACTGTCATCATTGCATCGTAGCATTCTCTGCCCAAGTTGAACTGAGCCTTCAGAGCCATTACTTGTGAGATGGCATCCAACTGACAAAGCTCAGTGTGCTCATGTAGCGGACGTTTTGAAGACTCCAACATTTCATTGAAGGCCTTTCCAGATTCCTCCATCTCCTCGTCCGAATCCCGAGCATCATCAAAGTCTTGCACCATGTTTTCCATCCCGGTACCATGCTCGTCGGTGCGACGACGATCCACCTCAGCTCGGTCACGTTGGGCAGACTCACCATGAAATGTCCACACCGTATAATCGGGCGTAAAACCACTCTTCTGCAGGTGTTTGCCCATTTCAGCCTCTGTCCTCTTTTCCCAATTGCCGCACCGTAAACAGGGGCACCAGGTTTTCCTCTGGCCATTTGCAAATGCGGCTCGCACAAACCCCTTGGTTTTTGTGAACCATTCAGTGCTCCATTTGTTCTGACCAGTGTGACCGGTGTACATCCACGCACGATCACTCATCTTGACTTTCAGAGCTACTAGACACACAACAAATATATATATATATATATAAATATATATAATTCAGCATGTATGTATTCATCAGTTGATCTACTTTGTCAATTTTATTACGTCCATGCAACCTACACTCTAATAGGTAATGATAGGTCCTAATCCCACCCGAGTATGTTTAGATTGGGTTCATTTTCCCATGCTATGCCCCGGATCCTACGCAAAATTTCGGCAGCACCTCCCTACTGTTCTCCTGATACACGTCTCTGCAATAAACAGAGAGGATGTGTACCCGGAGAACAACAGGGGAGGCACTGACGAAATTTATGCGTCGGATCCGGAGCAAAGCATATGGGAAAACGAACCCAATCTAAACATACTCGGGCTGTCCATGGATAGCGTTGGACAATTCGAAAGAATCAAGGTTATAAATATGCAAATGCATGCATATTTATAACTATGACGCTTTCGAACGGGAGACACATATTGGTTACGCATACTGATGATTCAAGACACATATATATCTAGCTATCAAGTTTCATCGGAATAGATCAAATAATTAATGGGGGAGGAGGACATGTCATTTGTGCTCACCCACGAACGAAGGGGCAGAGCTCGTCAAACGCACGGCGAGGTCGTCGAACACCAAACCTCGCAGCGATGAAACAACTGCACATTTAAAACTACCCGATCAACACAATTATATATGATGTTTTTCATAACAAAATCGAAAGATATATGACCTAACTAATAATTCACAAATATATGACCCCGTCGGCTTCTGGAAGGCCAAAGAACACCTTTTCGGGAGGTGTCGGGGGTCGGGGTGTCGTGTCGGTCTCGGGGTGCCGTGTCGGGGTCGGGGTCTCGGGGTCGGGGTGTCGGTCGGTCCGGGGTGCCGGGTCGGGGTCGGGGTGCCGTGTCGGTGTCGGGGTCGGGGTGTCGGGTCAGGCTCGGGGTCGGGGTGTCGGGGTCGGGGTCGGGGTCGGGTCGGGTCGGGGTCTCGGTGTCGGGGTGTCGGGGGTGTCGGGGTGTCGTGTCGGTGTCGGGGTGCCGTGTCGGTGTCGGGGTGCCGTGTCGGGGTTGGGGTGCTGTTTCGGGGTCGGGGGGTCGGGGTGTCGTGTCGGGGTCAGGGGGTTAGGGGGTCGGGGGGTCGGGGTGTCGTGTCGGGGTCAGGGGGTTAGGGGGTCGGGTGTCGGGGTGGAGTCGGGGTCGGGTGTCGGGGTGTGGTGTCGGGGTTGGGGGGTCAGGGGGTCTTCTCATTCTTCTACTACTTCTACTTCTTCTCATTCTTCTACTTCTTCTCATCCCCCGTCTTCTTCTTCTTCTTCTTCTTTCTCCTCCTCCTCCTCCTCCTCCTCCTCCTCTTCTTCTTCTTCTTCTTCTTCTTCTTCTTCTTCTTCTTCTTCTTTCTCCTCCTCCTCCTCCTCCTCCTCCTCCTCCTCTTCTTCTTCTTCTTCTTCTTCTTCTTCTTCTTCTTCTTCTTCTTCTTCTTCTTCTTCTTCTTCTTCTTCTCTTTCTCCTCCTCCTCCTCCTCCTCCTCCTCCTCCTCCTCTTCTTCTTCTTCTTCTTCTTCTTCTTCTTCCCCCTTCTACTTAACCTAAACCTAAACTAAAAACCTAAACTAATTAAAACTAAACTATTAAACTAATTATACCTAAACTAATTAAACTAAATAACCTAAACTAATTAATTCTAAACTGAAAAAACTTAAACTAAAAAACCTTATCTAAACAGAAAAGAAAAACAAAAAAACAGAAGAAAAAAATGGGAGGGGCTCACTGTGGGGGGCGGCGACGGGTCGGGGAGGGGCCGGCGACGGGGGGCCGGGGCGGGGCGGTGGAGGAGGCGGGGCGGCGGGGCCCGGCCGGCGGGGGGTCGGGGCGGCGAGGGGCCTGGGCGGCGGGGGGCCGGGGCGGGGCGGTGGAGGAGGCGGGGCGGCAGGGCCCGGGCGGCGGGGGCCGGGGCGGGGCGGTGGAGGAGGCGGCCTCGGGCGGCGGGGGGCCGAGGCGGCTGTGGGCCGGGGCGGCGGTGGGCGCGGGGCGGCGGGGGCCGGGCGGGGGCGACGGGGCGGTCGGGCGGCGGGGAGCCGGGGCGGTGGGGCGGCGGCGCGCGGCGGGCGGGGTGGGAGGAGAGGCGAGGAGGAAGTGAGTAACGGGCGGGGGGTACCTGCCGTTAGTCAAGTGCCCTCTTTGCCGTCCGCCAGCCTTTGTCGTCCGCCTTTTTGCCTCTTTGCCGTCTGCTAGCGGACGGCAAAGAGGTGGGCCGTTAAGATTTTTTCAAACGAGCGGGGGGTGGGGGCCACCTCACTCTTTGCCGTCTGCCAGCGGACGGCAAAGATTCTTTGCCGTCTGCTGGCAGACGGCAAAGAGCTGGCAGATGGCAAAGAGCTTCTTTGCCGTCAGCCTTTTCTTTGCCGTCTGCTTTTGGGTAGCTGATGGCAAAGAGCTTCTTTGCCGTCAGCTAGCAGACGGCAAAGATCTGGCAGATGGCAAATTAGCTGATTCCAGTAGTGGATGTAGTATTAGTTTGTAGGAAATGAGCACAAAAATTACTAGTTACCTTTGACACCGGCTTCTTTGGCAGCGGCAGCGAAGTTCCCCGTCCCACGGCGCACAATGGGGTTTGACCAGTTGTTCACTCTCACTGTATCTAGCACTAGGAATCGATCGGGAGCTGGGTCACGCTTGAACCGTGGATGGGTTTGATATGCGTGCGCGCGCGTTTATATAGGCCGACGGCGTCTCACTGGCAGGGCAGGGCAGGGCAGGGCAGGACGACGGGGGCACCGGTGCAGTGTGGTGGGGAGGAAGAGGAACCCAGGACGCGTTTCACCGTGAAGAACGTGTCTGTCTCCTTCATGTGATGCGTCCACCGTCCACCGTGCGTACAGTGGCACCGATGGGGGCCGGCCGGGCTCCCGTTCATGATGCCATCGATTGATCAGTCAGTCCTCTGTCTGACGCCACCACTAGCTGTGACGTCAGCCACGTGACGCTCGCTCACATCACGGCACATGTATGTTGTGCTTGTACAACGAGCACGTGTTCTCCGCGCCTGCGGGAATCAGGAGACTTGCAACCAGCCAGCCCCCGACCAGATCCTGTTATCACTTCAGCTTCTAGAATCCTCGTGAAGTGGTGATTGCCATGCACATCATCTCCTTTTCTTTTTCTTTTGCAGGGAGCACATCATCTTAATTTTGGATTTGACACTGTTGTGCTTTCTACTCTCTCCGTCCCATAATATAAGATCGTTTTTTACACTACAAAGCACATCATCTTAATTTTGGATTTGACTGTATTGTGCATACTATTCCCCCGTATAGTGTCAAAAACGCTCTTATATTATGGTATGGGGGAATATTATGCAAACCAGAAAAAGTCAACAATTCGCAGCACGGGCTCAATCCATCAGTCCCCGCCTTCGTCACATCGCCGGGACGGGAGCGTCACGATAGAAGGAAAGGAGGTGTGAGTGTGACCCCAAAAAGGAGAACCCTAGCCGCCATGCACTCCCCCATTGCATCACAAGCCTCCCCCTGGTAGTTGTATTTTGCGGTTCTTCCCCGTAGTGGCGGCGGTGCTCGATATCTTAGCCGGAGCGGCTAGGGAGCGGCGATGTCTCAAGATCAAAATGATACCCTTCCTGCCTTATCATCGCTCCGGCGATGCGTCAACTCTCCGGTGGCTCTGTTCAGGTTCACTCGGCTTTGATCTTAGGTGGACATATTTGGATCCGGTTGGCGCTGAGATCCATATGGATTTGGACGGCCCTCATGGTGTTAGTGTGTTTGTAGTTACACCCCTTTTGATCTAAGTTTTTCTTCTGATGGTTACTCCTCTGGTGTGTTGACACTTTGGGTCTTTTTTTGCGAGAAGGATCAAATCTATTATAAAGATTCACCGAAAGTACAAAACACCCCAAACATAATAAAAAATTACATCGAGGTCCATCGACCACCGAACGACCATTGTTGCTACCAGAACGAGCCGCCGACATGCCGCAGTCGCCACTCCCATACCGGAGCTGGCCTGAGCTTGTCGATGACAGCCGGGAAGTCTTCGTGCACGTGCCTCTAAGGACCAGCGCCCCGGAGCCGCAGTCGTCGTCGTTAAATCCTTGAATAGATCTGAAGAACCTAACACCAAATATCGCCGTTGCGTACGCCCGACGAGAAACCCTAACCTCAACGCCCCGAGGAGCAGGCGGTACGAACACCAGTCAACGTACGAACACCAGTCAACATACGAACACCAGTCAATGTAGAGTTCAGTGTGACCCAGTCCGGAGTCCTAGTGCAATGATGAAACAACTGGATAAAGCGGCTTCTCCGAGAGAAGGGTTGGAGAGGCTAGAAGACTTCGCCAGGAGCCTCAAGGATGCACTACATTGATATGTAATACAGAATCATAGTTCATTCCCTAGATCGCCATTATATGCAAAAATAAAGGCAGTGAATGGTATTAGGTTCGTGGTCAAGTATGCAAGGGTAGGAGCAATATACTTATTACCTATTATTTTTGTATGGCAAGAACGCACTAGAGTTTGCTTTCTTTCACGAGTTGCTACGAGTTTCCGCTCTAGAACCGCAACCAAACAGAGCTGTGGTCATTTGCTTTCTTGTAGTTGCGAGAGTTTGTTTATGTGCCCTAACAAATTAATTATAATATACCCATATCATAATTGTTTATGTGCCTGAAGTTTGTTTATGTATATATTGTTTTATGTATTCATAGTAATCATGCAGTGGAGAGTACATAAACTTCAGGTGTCCATATCATGTTTGTAATGTCAAGAGGAGCAAGCTTATTCACGGTGGTATCGGGCCCGATCCACCAAGCTCCTCATGCCGTTGGAAATTGTCATATCGTCCTCCGAGTTGTTCCCAAGAAGTGGATTTGCTCTCTTGAAATGGAGTAGGATGGAACTCCTTTTGATCAGGATGTAGGCCAAAGGTCACCCGACAGTGACTTCACAAAAGAATCACTGACTTGGAGGAGTACCTCGAAGGAGCTGTCAACGTGATCTTGAATGATGGGGGTATTATGCCTCTTTAAAGAAAAACCATGATCTTTGAGGGCTCACATCTTACGAGCCCAACTAAGTATCAAGGGGACTTCACACAACATCATGCCTATGGTAGCCCAGGGCCCACGACCAGTCATGATCCAACATTGAGCTCCTCTTCAACGCAAACCATGGTCTGTCGAGACTTCTCCAGCAAGGTTGATACCCATTCATCATGGAACCAAGGATCCTCGTCAACTTGGGCAACGCTCTTGAAATCATCTTGATCGATGCGCTCGATGTCCCACAAGTCCCTAGCTCCGCAATCACCCCCGACATGCATTCCCTGTCCGTGAATGTGCCGAGGCTTCTGTGACCCAATTCACCTCTCACGTGTTTCTTGCATTTTTGTCCAATATTTCAATCGGTGGCATAGATAGCCTAAATTGCCCAGAACCATCGTGGAGAAAGGGTGGACATAGATAAGAAACCAAACGGATCCAATACCATCCTAACAATAGTGTTCTACTGTATTTAAAAAAAGAACAACCTTTGGTATGATTTTGCACTTCAAATAATTTTGAATGCTTGGGAACCACAAATAGCAATGCAACAATAGTGATAACGCTTAGTAGCAGAGTAGCAGCAAAGGGATCAATTTTCTTACCTGGAAACATCCGATTATCACTGGAGGGCTGCTAGTAGATACCACAATCAAAAAACATCATACTAATAAGTGTCATGATCACATCATCTACAAAATCGCGGAAGCTGAAGTGGTCCTTGCTTGCGGCACTGACTTACCACTAATGATTAGTTTGTCGAATAAGTAAGAAATAGGAGTAAATATATTTCGCAATGGGCCGTGACCTGTGGGCCATACCTAGACATGCTATCAAATGTGGGATTTGGGGCTTGTGTTACTAATTACTCCCTCCCTTTCGATTTATAGGGCTTATCTTAAAATTTTAGCTTTTCCATTTTGTAAGTCTCAAATTGATTGTTCCCAATTACATGTTCAAATTTCAAGCTGCATTATATCATGGCATGTCTTCCCTCCGTTCGGAAATACTTGTCGCCAAAATGGATGTATCTAGAACTAAAATACATCTAGGTACATTCATTTCTCCAACAAGTATTTCCGAACGGAGGGAGTAAGGATTAAGAGAAATTTGACCAATGCATGTAGTAGTTCTTGGTAATTTATTGTTCTTGCCTACATGCATTGCAACTACTGCATTAGTAAACATACCTTTTTGAGGAAAACAAGCATATTAATTGAGTATTTTTGCAAACTACAAAAACAAATCCACCACTTACCATCTACCTTGGTTGGTGAGATTTTTGAACTGAGCCTGTAAACCGGAAGAGAGGTACTTCAATAAGTTGGTCATGGATCGTGATCCTTTATTCCTCATAAATGCAACCTCATTTATTTTCTTTTCAATTGCTTTAATATTATGGGACCGATGGGACCGATGCCCCCATGGGTCCCGGTTCGTGAGTGAACCGGGATTAATGGGCTTTTCAGGCATGGACCAAAGCCTTGTTTTCTACTAGTGAACTCTTCTCTAGGAGAAGACGCTTCAACCAACTATTTCACCATTACACTTCGAACGATCACTCCATCTACATCCCACTCGGCAATCTATGTCCACCCATGAGTGGAGGTCGGCAATACAATTATTATATTCACTTGATATTAACACTCCCAAGTTAACACAACAAAGGAACAAAAGCATATCCAAACACTAACTATAAAAGTAAACACTAGTCTCTTTTTGCAACACAAAAATTGCAAATACCTTCTACCCTTCATCGATTTAAATTTTGACCACCTGGCTTGCCACCCTAAATAATTAACCATTTAAATTGCATATCATAGGAGTGCATTCTTCAAACTCTTGGCATATACTTCTAGCCTCTTTAATCCTTCTCTTGGAGAGTTTGCTTCACCCAACTGTTTCACCATTGCACTACCAATGATCACTCCATCTGAACCCCACTCGGCAATCTGTGTCCATTCATAAGTGGAGGTCAGCAATGTAATAATCTTATTGAGATTTTTCAATCAAGATTGCTATTTTTTGGTGAATCTTTCGGTGTGTTATCTACCTGGCTAACATGTTCCGGGGTCGATATGCCAAAGCCAACTGCCACTGCCTTATCTGTGACCTACGGACAATTACAAAATATATATGACTGATGATACCTTTAATATAACAAGGGGGAAATTTACACTATTTCTTTCCTGGTTAAGAGAGATGATTTTATGGTTTTAAAAATCCTTCTACGAACCTGCCTAATCTCCTGAAGAAGATCCTTGACACGTGGGTTTACAGTCGCCCTAGCTCCTGTAACTCCAACGACACTTACCTGCATAATGCAATTAATTAGGGGACTGAAATGTTAATCATGATATCTTGACCACAAAGCCAGAATGGGAATACGAAGCTAGGAGTTTACGCATGTGTTGTGCAACTTACAAGGTAAACAAACCCTTCTGAAGCTTTTGTGATTTCTTTCATCCTCTCTGATGGTGTAGCTGGTGTTGTAAGAAGGATCTACAATCATTCATTGAAGAAAAATATCATGTTTAATGAGTGGCTTAAGTCTCAGTTCTGTTAGCATTGGATTAATACATAACAGGGGCATGGACCGATGCACGTACCAGCTCTAGATTGTTCTTGATGGCTTCTTTCCTGAAAGCATGCATCTCCTCGTATGGAAGATCGGGTATGATAAGGCCTGGAGTACATGCATGTAACAAGTGCGAATTAGCAAATCTGTTGTGTTGATTGTCAACGTTGGATAAAATATTTAGTTTGCTAACTCAGTTAATTACCTTTGACACCGGCTTCCTTGGCAGCCGCGGCGAAACTCCCTGCCCCACGGCGCAGGATGGGGCTGAAATAAGAGAAGATGACCACGGGGCAGGACAGCTCCGGCGTCACCTCCTTCAGCATCGACATCACGGCGTCGGTGGTTGCGCCAGCGGCCAACGCCCGCGCCGCGGAGGCCTGGATCACCGGCCCGTCGGCGGAGGGGTCCGAAAAGGGCAAGCCGAGCTCGATGACGTCGGCGCCGAGGCTGTCAAGGAGCTTGAGCGCCTCCGCCGTGGTCGCCAGGTCGGGGTCGCCGGCGGTGATGTACGGGATAAACGCCGTCTGCGCGCGCGCAACAGTAAAGCGTCGGTCGAGTAGCATCGATCACTTACGTGCATGCAATTGCAAGCTGCGAACTGAACTGAGCTTAGTAGTACGGTCGGCGCGCGTACCTTGCCATTCGCCCTGCCCCGAGACATGGCCTCTGCCACCGACAGGCCGCGTTTGCCGGCCGCGGACAGCGACGCGGACCTCCCAGCCAGCGCGGGCGCGGGTACAGTCACCGCCGGTTCGAGCGACGCCACCGCCGCCGCGGCGACTGCTCTGACCACGGGCCTCCCCGGCAGCGGCACGGGCACCGCCACAGAGGCCACCGTGCCGCAACGCATGGGGCGGCTCAACGACGGAGCCGAGGAAGATGCCTTGGGCGCGAAAGCCATGCAGATAGCGCGACGGACGGCAGGCAGGAAAGTCAGCCGACGTCGCCCTGGTCGCTGTGTTGGCAGGTAGGTGGCTAAGATATACACGAGCAGCAGAGAGATCACTTCGACTTTTCCGGACGAGACGAGTGAAGTGCTGGTGCGCGTCCGTTTATATAGCAGCAACCGCGGCCGCCGCCGGCGCTTCGCAGAGAGGAAAACACAAACGCGGCTACGAGTAAACTAATGGTGGGGTTGATTCCATCTCCACCGCACGCGGCCACTGAAACGCGCCGGGCTGAAGTCCGACTACGTCTTACATTTTGGTCGTTTAATTTATTAATTGACTTTCTTTGACTTGTTTTTTTTTTGCGGGGTTTCTGAATTATTGATCAAACCAGTAGCACAGGAAAAAACACGAATACGCAAAAGAATTTCTTATCATTGCATTGATAGAAGGAATAGAAAATAGCAATTACAGAGGGGATCGCACAAGCACTAATATAATGGCCGGCATGAGTGAGAGTGCCCTAAAACCACATGCATGGAAAGAGGGGGATGCAAGAAAGACTACCTTTCTAGGATCAAGAGCCCCAGTCCCTTAGCTCCAGCGCGAGCATCGTCCTTGATGGTATCAGGGAGGCGCAACATAGATGACCGGTCACCGTTGAAAACTTACCTATTATGATGCTTCCAAAGCCACCAAGACGTAAGTATGATGAGGTATGCCAGACCGCGACGAAGGAGAGGGGGCGCGTTGTGGACGGTGGTGGAGAACCAGTCGAGGAATTCAGCATCAGAGCCGAGCAGAGCGTTCGTGGCTCGGCACCACACGAGCACCTCGTGCCAGACTTGGCGGAAGAAGGAGCATCCAGTGAGGAGGTGTTGCATCGTCTCCAGTTCTTGGTCATAAAGGAAGCAGAGCGCAGCATGATGGAGGCCAGGGCGCGTGAGCCGATCGATCATCCATCAACGACCTTGGATCACAAGCTAGAGGAAGATCAATATGGAGGTGCACCTAAGTTTCTAGGTGAGACGCCAAGAGGCGGTGGTGTGGAGCCCGAGAAAAGGGCTAGATAGCATGACTTAGTAAAATGCGCACTATCAGATGTCCAGTGCCATGAGATGCGGTCGTCCTTGCTAGAAAGGGCACTGGCCCTAAGTTGGCGCCACATGGACACGTACTGGATCAAAGCCACATGACCGAGCGATCCAGCAGGCCCTCGCAAACGTTGCGCGCTTTCTGCCGGCGTCGAGGAACCATCGCGTGAAGGCAAGGCGATCTCAGATATGGAAGATCCATTCAACCAATGATCCTGCCAAAAGCGATAAGTGTTGTCATCGCCAAGCACCTAGGGATTGCATAGATATGGAAGATCCATTCAACCAATGATCCTGCCAAAAGCAATAAGTGTTGTCGTCTCCAAGCACCCAGGGATTGCATAGATATGGAAGATTCATTCAACCAATGATCCTGCCAAAAGCGATAAGTGTTGTCGTGGCCAAACACCCGGGGATTGCACCTCGACGCCGCAGGGGATGTGGAGGTGTTGTCAGGGGCGCGAGGTGTCAGTTTTGTGCAGCCAAAGCCATCGGGCCCGCAGGGATGACCTATGCATTGCATATTTGGGATGCCCAGCCCACCTAGCGCAAGCGTCTGACAGACCTTGGCACAATTGACGAGACAATGCCCACCACTAATCATCCTGTGGTCGTGCTACATGAAGCTATAGATGAGGTCTAACCGTCTGGAAACCTCCACTAGTTTGCGTCCGGTTTGAGAAAATTCAAAAAAGCGGACGTATTCATGGACAAATACGGGTCCATGTTGGATGGCAAATGCGTCTAAACAGCTCGGTCCGAACGTATGCGAGCGCTTTGAGGGGCTGCGTTGGAGGAAAAAGCGGACACATTTGATCATTTTCTGAAACTTCAACACAAAATGGACCGCATCTGAAAATTTTCGCAAAGTTACCCATTTACAAGCTAGATAGCATGACGCCTTGGGCCGGGGCGCCATGATAGATAGCACGACCATATCATGACGCCCCAGGCCTAGGCATCACGAATGGATCACTTTGTGGGGGAAATTCAAATCCAGTTCATTTTGTGCTGAAGTTTAAGAAAAGGGTAAAATTTATCCATTTTCACAGGTTGCGGGTGGCCCTTATGAGTGCAAATTTGATCAAATATGCAAGATGTCCATGTCTGCTGCATAGTTCGGATGCGCGAACGAGTCTGCTCCATCTTGCACAGCTCTACAAATGATCCTGACATCGTTGGCAAAAAAAAAATATCCTGACATGACGGCGACTCAATATAATACTCTCTCTTTCATATTGTAGTGCGTATTTTTTTTGAAAAGTCAAACTTTATAAACTTTGATCAAATTTATAGAAAAAATTGTATATGCCTACAATACCAAATATGCAAAATATGAAAATATTTCTTATGATGAATCTATGATATATGCTTGGCATTCTAGATGTAAATGTTCAATTTTTAAAGTTGATCAAAATTTGTGATGTTTGACTTTTATAAAAATCTATATGCACGACATTATGAAGCGGAGGAGAATGTCTCTTCGCGTCAGTTATCCCACGAGTATCCACGTGTTTTTTTTTGGCGGAGGGCATGTACTTCACGTGTTAAATATGTGAGGTAAGATCACTCAACGGATGTACGTCACCACCGGCTTGAAAATGAAACAGATGAAATCGACCACGACCGGTCTTCTCAGCCGATTCCTGTCTTCCTTAACGCGGAACACAGGCGACGACTTTTTAACGCGGTGGAGGCGTGGAGCACGAGGCGAGTGACCGGTGATTAGGTTTACTACTTATGCCGGTGATTAGCCTCAGATGGTCAGCTCTTCTCTGGTGCAACTGCCGCAATAGTTTATCAATAATCTTAACCTACGTAGTTCCGGCAGTTCATGCCCTCTCCCTCGGGCAGTTCCGGCAGAGCAGTCCTCTCTCCCGTCCTCGCCGCAGGGGACGTCGTCTCCGGCCCGGCCACCACCGCGGTTCGTCCGGCAACTCTCTGGCTTCGCCTTGCGCTTAATGTGTTTGACACATTGTCTGACAGAATATTTGTTGGGGAACGTAGCATGCAATTTCAAAAAAATTCCTACGATCACGCAAGATCTATCTAGGAGATGCATAGCAACGAGAGGAGGAGAATGTGTCCACATACCCTCGTAGACCGAAAGCGGAAGCGTTAGTTTAACGCGGTTGATGTAGTCAAACATCTTCACGATCCAACCGATCAAGTACCGAACGTACGGCACCTCCGAGTTCAGCACACGTTCAACTCGATGACGTCCCTCGAACTCTTGATCCAGCATAGTGTCGAGGGAGAGTTTCGTCAGCATGATAGCGTGGTGACGGTGATGGTGATGTGATCCGCGCAGGGCTTTGTCTAAGCACTACGTGAATATGATCGAAGGAATAACCCGTGGAGGGAGACGCCGCACACGGCTTGGAACAATTGACGTGTCTCCAAGGGGTGCCCTGCCCACGTATATAAAGGAGGAAGAGGAGGAGGCCGGCCACGAGGGGCGCACCAAGAGATGGGAGTCCTGTGATTACTAGAGTCAATAATCTACTTCACATCGCCATGTGATTAATGCCCAAAGAGTACTAAGGAGTGATCATGTTTTGCTTGTGAGAGAGGTTTAGTCAACGGGTCTGCCACATTCAGATCTGTATCTATTTTGCAAATTTCTATGTCTACAATGCTTTGCACGGAGCTACTCTAGCTAATTGCTCCCACTTTCAATACGTATCCAGATTGAGACTTAGAGTCATCTGGATCGGTGTAAAAGCTTGCGTCGACGTAGCTTTACGATGAACTCTTTATCACCTCCATAACCGAGAAATAGTTCCTTAGTCCTCTTAGGTAATTAAGGATAACTTTGACCGCTGGCCAGTGATTCAATCCTGGATCACTATCGTACCCCCCTTGCCAAACTCATGGCAAGGTACACAATAGGTCTGGTACACAGCATAGCATACTTTATAGAACCTATGGCTGAGGCATAGGGAATGACTTTCATTCTCTTTCTATTTTCTGTCGTGGTCGGTTTTTGAGTCTTACTCAACTTTACACCTTGTAACACAGGCAAAAACCCTTTCTTTGACTGATCCATTTTGAACTTATTCAAAACTTTATCAAGGTATGTATTCATTGAAAATTCTTATCAAGCGTCTTGATCTATCTCTACAGATCCTGATGCTCAATATGTAAGCAGCTTCACTGAGGTCTTACTTTGAAAAACTCCTTTCAAACACTCCTTTATGCTTTCCAGAAAATTCTACATCATTTCCGATCAACAATATGTCATTCACATATACTTATCAGAAAGGCTGTAGAGCTCCCACTCACTTTCTTGTAAATACAGGCTTCATCGCAAGTCTGTATAAAACTATTTGCGTTGATCAATTCATCAAAGCGTATATTCCAACTCCGAGATGCTTGCACAGTCCATAGATGGATCGCTGGAGCTTGCATATTTTGTTAGCACCTTTAGGATTGACAAAACCTTCTGGTTGCGTCATATACAACTTTTATTTAATAAGTCCATTAAGGAATGTAGTTTTGATATCCATTTGCCATATTTCATAAAATGCGGCAATTGCTAACATGATTCGGACAGACTTAAGCATCGATACGAGTGAGAAATCTCATCGCAGTCAACACATTGAACTTGTCGAAAACCTTTTGCGACAATTCGAGCTTTGAAGGTAGTAACACTACCATCATCGTCCTTCTTCCTCTTGAAGATCCATTTATTCTCAATGGCTTGTCGATCATCGGGCAAGTCCACCAAAGTCCACACTTTGTTCTACTACATGGATCCTATCTCAGATTTCATGGCCTCAAGCCATCTGTCGGAATCTGGGCTCATCATAACTTCTTCATAGTTCGTAGGTTCGCCATGGTCTAATAACATGACTTCCAGGACAGGATTACCATACCACTCTGGTGCGGAACGTGCACTGTTTGACCTACGAGGTCTAGTAGTAACTTGATCCGAAGTTTCATGATCATCATCATTAGCTTCCTCTCTAGTTGGTGTAGGCATCACGGGAACGGATTTCACTGATGTGCTACTTTCCAAATTGAGAGAAGGTATAATTACCTCATCAAGTTCTACTTTCCTCCCACTCACTTCTTTCGAGAGAAACTCCTTCTCTAGAAAGGATCCATTCTTAGCAACAAAGATCTTGCCTTCGGATCTGTGATAGAAGGTGTACCCAATAATTTATTTTGGGTATCCTATGAAGACGCACTTCTTCGATTTGGGTTCGAGCTTATCAGGCTGAAACTTTTTCACATAAGCATCGCAACCCCAAACTTTAAGAAATGACAACTTAGGTTTCTTGCCAAACCATAGTTCATACAGTGTCATCTCAACTGATTTAGACGGTGCCCTATTTATCGTGAATGCAGCTGTCTCTAATGCATAACCCCAAAACGATAGTGGTAAATTGGTAAGAGACATCGTAGATCGCACCATATCTAATAAAGTACGGTTACGATGTTCAGACACACCATTATGCTGTGGTGTTCTAGGTGGCATGAGCTGTGAAACTATTCCACATTGTTTTAAATGAAGGCCAAACTCGTAACTCAAATATTCGCCTCCGCGATCAGATCGTAGAAACTTTATTTTCTTGTTACGATAATTCTCCACTTCACTCTGAAATTTTTTGAACTTTACAAATGTTTCAGACTTGTGTTTAATCAAGTAGATATACCCATATCTGCTCAAATCATCTGTGAAGGTCAGAAAATAACGATACCCGCCGCGAGACTCAACACTCATCGGACCGCATACATCGGTATGTATTATGTCCAACAAGTCAGCGGCTCGCTCCATTGTTCCGGTGAATGGAGTCTTAGTCATCTTGCCCATGAGGCATGGTTCGCAAGCATCAAATGATTCATAATCAAGTGATTCCAAAAGTCCATCCGGATGGAGTTTCTTCATGCGCTTTACACCAATATGACCTAAACGGCAGTGCCATAAGTATGTTGCACTATCATTATCAACTTTGCATCTTTTGGCATCAATATTATGAATATGTGTATCACTACGATCGAGATTCAATAAACCATTTATATTAAGTGTATGACCATAGAAGGTTTTATTCATGTAAACAGAACAACAATTATTCTTTGACTTAAATAAATAACCGTATTGCAATAAACATGATTCAATCATATTCATGCTCAACGCAAACACTAAATAACATTTATTTTAGGTTCAACACTAATCCCGAAGGTAAAAGGAGTGTGCGATGGTGATCTTATCAACCTTGGAATCATTTCCAACACACATCGTCACCTTGCCCTTAACTAGTCTCTGTTCATTTTGCAACTCCTGTTTCGAGTTACTAATCTTAGCAACTAAACTGGTATCAAATACCCTGGGGTTACTATGAACACTACTAAGTACACATCAATAACTTGTATATCAAATATACTTTTGTTCACTTTGCCATCCTTCTTATCAGCCAAGTATTTGGGGTAGTTCCGCTTCTAGTGACAATTTCCTTTGCAGTAGAAGCACTCAGTTTCAGGCTTAGGTCCAGCTTTGGGCTTCCTCACGGGAGTGGCAACTTGCTTGCCATTCTTCTTGAAGTTCCCTTTCTTTCCCTTGCCTTTTTCTTGAAACTAGTGGTCTTGTTAATCATCAACACTTGATGCTCTTTCTTGATTTCTACCTTCACCGATTTCAGCATCGCGAAGAGCTTGGGAATCATTTTCATCATCCCTTGCACAATATAGTTCATCACAAAGTTCTAGTAGCTTGGTGATAGTGGCTAGAGAATTTTTTCAATCACTATCTTATTTGGAAGATTAACTCCCACTTGATTCAAGCGATTGTAGTACCCAGACATTCTGAGCACATGCTCACTAGTTGAGCTATTCTCCTCCATTTTGTACGCAAAGTACTTGTCAAAGGTCTCATACCTCTTGACATGGGCATGAGTCTTGAAATACCAATTTCAGCTCTTCGAACATCTCATATGCTCCGTGGCGTTCAAAACGTCTTTGAAGCCCCGATTCTAAGACGTAAAGCATGGTGCACTAAACTATCAAGTAGTCATCATAACGAGTTTGCCAAACGTTCATAATGTCTGCATCAGCTTCTGCAATAGGTCTGTCAGCTAGCGATGCATTAACAACATAATTCTTCTGTGCAGCAATTTGGATAATCCTCAGATCACGGACCCAATCCGCATCATTGCTACTATCATCTTTCAACTTAGTTTTCTGTAGGAACATATCAAAAATAAAACAGGGAGCTAAACGCGAGCTATTGATCTACAACATAGATATGAAAATACTATCAGGACTAAGTTCATGATAAATTAAGTTCAATTAATCATATTACTTAACAACACCCACCTAGATAGACATCCCTCGAGTCATCTAAATGATCACGTGATCCATATCAACTAAACCATGTCCGATCATCACGTGAGATGGAGTAGTTTTTAATGGTGAACATCTCTATGTTGATCATATCTACTATATGATTCACATTCGACCTTTCGGTCTCAGTGTTCCGAGGCCATATCTGCATATGCAAGGCTCGTCAAGTTTAACCCAAGTATTCCGCACGTGCAAAATTGTCTTGCACCCGTTGTATGTGAGCGTAGAGCTTATCACACCCGATGATCACGTGGTGACTCGACAAGACGAACTGTCGCAACGGTGCATACTCAGGGAGAACACTTATACCTTAAAATTTAGTGAGGGATCATCTTATAATGCTACCGCCGTACTAAGCAAAATAAGATGCATAAAAGATAAACATCACATGCAATCAAAATATGTGACATGATATGGCCATCATCATCTTGTGCCTTTGATCTCCATCTCCAAAGCACCGTCATGATCTCCATCTTCACCGGCTTGACACCTTGAAATCCATCGAAGCGCCGTGGTCGTCTCACCAACTATTGCTTCTACAACTATCGCCAACGCATAGTGATAAAGTAAAGCAATTACATGGCGTTTGCATTTCATACAATAAAGCGACAACCATAAGGCTCCTGCCAGTTGCCGATAACTTTTACAAAACATGATCATCTCATACAATAACGTATATCACATTATGTCTTGACCATATCACATCACAACACGCCCTGCAAAAACAAGTTAGACGTCCTCTACTTAGTTGTTGCAAGTATTACGTGGCTGCTACGGGCTTCTAGTAAGAACCGTTCTTATCTACGCATCAAAACCACAACGGTGATTTATCAAGTTTGCTGTTTTAACCTTCAACAAGGACCGGCCGCAGTCAAATTCGATTCAACTAAAGTTGGAGAAACAGTCACCCGCCAGCCACCTTTATGCAAAACTAGTTGCATTTCTGTCAGTGGAACCGGTCTCATAAACGTGGTCATGTAAGGTTAGTCCGGGCCGCTTCATCCAACAATACCGCCGAATCAAAATAAGACATTGGTGGTAAGCAGTGTGACGATCACCGCCCACAACTCTTTCTGTTCTACTCGTGCATATCACCTAGGCATAGACCTGGCTCTGATGCCACTGTTGGGTAACATAGCATGCAATTTCAAAAAAATTCCTACAATCACGCAAGTATCTAGGAGATGCATAGCAACGAGAGGGGGAGAGTGTGTCCACGTACCCTCGTAGACCGAAAGCGGAAGCGTTAGTTTAACACGATTAATGTAGTCGAACATCTTCATGATCCAACCGATCAAGTACCGAACGTACGGCACCTCCGATCCTTGGTAATGTGATGGTGATGTGATCCGCGCAGGGCTTTGCCTAAGCACTACGTGAATATGACCGGAGGAATAAACTGTGGCAGGAGACGCCGCACACGGCTTGGAAAAATTGGTGTGTCTCCAAGGGGTGCCCTGCCCACGTATATAAAGGAGGGAGAGGAGGAGGCCGACCACCAGGGGTGCGCCAAGAGAGGGGAGTCCTACTAGGACTCCAGTCCTAGTAGGATTCGACCCCCCTTTTTTTCCTTCTTCCGAAGGGGAAAGGGGGAAAGGAGAGGGAGTAGGAGAGGGAAAGGGGGGCGCCGCCCCCTTCCCTAATCCAGTTCGGCTTCCTCCCTTGTGGGGGGCATGTCAGCCCCTTGTGGGCTGGTTAGCCTCCCTCCTATGGCCCATATCTTTCCCCGGGGGGTTCCGGTAACCCCTCCGGTACTCCAGTATGTACCCGATACACTCCAGAACCTTCCGGTGTCCGAATACTACCTTCCAATATATAAATCTTTACCTCTCGACCATTTCGAGACTCCTCGTCATGTCCTGATCTCATCCGGGACTCCTAACAACCTTCGGTCACCAAAACACATAACTCATATAATACAAATCGTTATTGAACATTAAGCGTGCAGACCCTACGGGTTCGAGAACTATGTAGACATGACCGAGACACCTCTCCGGTCAATAACAAATAGCGGAACCTGGATGCTCATATTGGCTCCCACATATTCTACGAAGATCTTTATCGGTCTAACCGTTATGACAACATATGTTATTCCCTTTGTCATCGGTATGTTACTTGCCTGAGATTCGATCGTCGGTATCCTCATACCTAGTTCAATCTCGTTACCGGCAAGTCTCTTTACTCATTCCGTAATGCATCATCCCGTAACAAACTCATTAGTCACATTGCTTGCAAGGCTTATCATGATGTGCATTACCGAGAGGGCCCAGAGATACCTCTCCGATACTCGGAGTGACAAATCCTAATCTCGATCTATGCCAACCTAACAAACACCTTCAGAGATACCTGTAGAGCATCTTTATAATCACCCAGTTACGTTGTGATGTTTGATAGCACACAAGGTATTCCTCCGGTATCCGGGAGTTGCATAATCTCATAGTCAAAGGAATATGCATAAGTCATGAAGAAAGCAATGGCAATAAAACTTAACGATCATTATGCTAAGCTAACGGATGGGTCTTGTACATCACATCATTCTCCTAATGATGTGATCCCGTTCATCAAATTATAACATATGCCTATGGTTAGGAAACTTAACCATTTTTGATTAACGAGCTAGTCTAGTAGAGGCTTACTAGGGACACTGTGTTTTGTCTATGTATCCACACATGTATCAAGTTTCCGGTTAATACAATTCTAGCATGAATAATAAACATTTATCATGATATAAGGAAATATAAATAACAACTTTATCATTGCCTCTAGGGCATATTTCCTTCAATATTGTAATTTTGTTAGGGAAAATGATGGATTCCGATGCTTCTTTGGACGGGGAGTATGGACCAACGGATCTTGACCGAATCATCCAAGATAAGCTCTTCGATTCCTTCGATTCGGACGAAAAAGTGGACATGATTATGCTCATGAGCATGCAAGAGGAAATGGACCGCCTAGTGGAGCATTTCTCAACTTCAAGGGCTCAATCAAGGAAGAAGAGTGATCAACCGGGATATGGTGTCCGGAGCAAAGCTACTGTACAGGGAGTACTTTTCTCTGAAGCCTGCTTCCCCGGATGATCCATAGTTTTGTCACCGTTTTCGCATGCGGAAACCACTGTTCTTACGCATTGTGGAGGGAGTGGAGGCACACGACGACAACTTCAAGCTCACAAGGGATTGCGGCGGACAACTCTCTTTCTCTCCTAAGCAGAAGTGCGTGGCTGCTCTGAGGATGCTTGCACTTGGTACTGCTGCAGATGCCATTGGTGAGATGGTCAGGATGGGGGAGAACACGTGCTTGAAGACTACTGTCAAGTTCGCCGCGCCGTGGTGGAGGTGTTTGGACCTGAGTAGCTCTCAGAACCAAATGTGTAGGACACGGAGAAGTTGTTGGCTATTGGACAGGCAAGAGGGTTTCCAGGAATGCTCGGATAAATTGATTGCATGCATTGGCAATGGAAGAACTACCCCAAAGGTTTACGGGGAATGTATCAAGATCACACCAGAGAGGCCACCATCATACAAGAAGCGGTGACAGGACTTATGGATTTGGCATGCTTTCTTTGGAATGCCGGGTTCTTGCAACGACATCAACGTGCTTGAACGTCCTCTAGTGTTCAGGAGGCTTTGCAATGGGGAATCACCTCTGTGCAACCACACCATCAACGGCCGAGACTACAACATGGGATACTATCTTGCCGATGGTATCTACCCGCACTGGGCGACGTTTGTGAAGACCATATCGGAGCCGTGTGGCAGGAAATAGAGCCACTTTGCAACAACGCAGAAGCGGCTAGGAAGGATGTGGAGAGGGTATTTGGTGTGCTTCAAGCTCATTGAGGAATTGTGCGGAGTGCTGCAATGATGCGGGAATCAGAAACTTTGTGGTAGCTGATGACATGTTGTGTTGTTCTGTATAATATGATTGTCGAGGATGAGGGTGATGGTGTAGCCCAAACCCATGATTTCGAAGCGCCTAGAGAACAAGTTGAAATCCCGGAAGATTAAGATGCGGCTCAGCTGATAAACTTTCTGCGGATGCATCAGAATCTTCGAGATCAGCAGGTGCACACGCAACTACTCAATGATCTTGTAGAGCACATGTGGACCCATAATGACAACCAAGAAGCCAATGCTTGAGTTTGACACTTAAAATAAACTTTATGTAAACACTATCTATGCTTCGTACCAAAATTTGCTATTTATCTGCGACATTGACTTATATGATCGACGTGCATGTATTTGCATGGATTTGAGAGTTCAGATTTGAGATATATAGATGTCGAAACGGAAATACGAGCGCCTGTCCGGATGCGCCCGCGTCCGCGGGCGCGTCCACGGACGTATAGAGGTCGGATTTGCCAACTCCGGCTGTAGATGCTCAAATCTTCCAAAAACATTCTCTTGCCCCCCTGATTTTCACTTGGGTGGGGCCCATCCTCTCCCCTATTTCCAGTCACAAAACTCGTCAGCATTTACGTAATGTCCTTACGTAACTTTTCGTAAGTGTAGCATCGCTCATAGTTTATCCTCCTCCTCCTCCTCAGGTTTCTGCTGAGCAGCCTAAAAAACAGGACAAGATACAACAACTAGCAACAAACATCCCTGCAATAAAAAAATAAAAAAAATACTAGCAACAAACACAGAAGTGGTGTGATGAAATGATCACATGACTGCAAATACGAGGATCGGAAGCTCACAACCACCACAGGCACTGCAAAATAATGATCACAAAAAACAAATTGCAGCAGCAATGTAGATACATCATTTTCTTCCAGATTTGGACATACTCTAATAAACCATTATATTCGCTTTCATCAAAGTAAAGTATTGTTTGCGTTAAAACGTTCTTTTTAGACCGACTGATCTCACAGACTTTTAAGCCGCGTCCGTCGCTCTCCACATGGCATGTGGCCCACGTCTCCCTCTCCCGAAGCGTCACGGGCCATCCCATCTGGAGATCCGATACGGCGCGTATGGGCCGGCCCATTTCGGGGTTTAACCCCAACCAGTTTTGGGAAGGTTCTAGAACCTTCCCTGAACCGGGTTTTTAAGTTTTTCTTTCGGTTTTTATTTCTATTTTTTTCTTTTTCTGTTTTCTTTTCATTTTTTCTTTACTTTTATGTTTTCATTTTTATTCTTGTTTTTCATTTTCCGAAAATCTATTAATTCGCGATTTGTTTCTAATTTTTTTTTTGAATGATGAACATTTTTTCCAAAATCGTGGTTTTATTTTTACTAAATCGTTACTCTTAAATCATTTACATTTTTTTGAAACTGTGAACATTTTTTAGAAACTCACGAACATTTTTTTCAAAATCGTGAACATTTTTTTTAGAAATTTATGAACATTCTCTTAAGTCATGAACAAGTTTTCAAAATCATGAACATTTTTTTGACATAATGCAAATTTTAAAATTAAAGGCTACCTTTTCAAAATCATGAACATTTCTTTTCAAATTCGTGAATATTTATAGAATTGGTGAACATTTTTTGAATCGCGAACATTTTTTCCAAATTCGTGAACATTTTTTGAATTAGCGAACATTTGTTTGAATTTTTTAAATTATGAATATTTTTTAAGTTTGTGAATTTTTTTTACTAATTCGTGAACAGTTTTTGAATTCCAGAGCATTTTTCTGTAATCATGATTTACTTATTTTGTGAACATTTTTCAATTTCACGAACATATTTTTTTAATCATGAACATTGTTTTAAATTCATGAACATTTTTTAAATTTGTGAACATTTTTTGCCAAATTCATGACAATTTTTGAATTACCGAGCATCTTTTTCGAAATCATGATTTTTTATGAAATCATGATTGTTTTATTTAAAATTACAACCTTTCTGAAATTTAGGACCTTGATATCCTGAATTATTAAAAAAAGAAAAAAAAAGAAAAAGGAAACATTCGCAACAAAAAAAAAGGCGGCGTCCCGGCCACACATAGGCCGGCCCAGAAGGGGAGCGGGGGTGCACTCGTGTTGCGCCCTATAGGCGCTCCCCTTCCTATCTCCCCTGATTTCTTTTCCTTACTCATCCCTCCATCTTATCTGTTTCACTCTCTCCCTCTCTTGTGGTTTTCTCGTTACAGGCGCCACCACCGTATAGCTGTGACTCACCATGCTTGGCGCTAGGCCGGTGGCAGCTGCTTCAAGCATGACACCACCGCAACCGCTACTGCTGCAGCCACTTTTGTCTCTCTTCCACCCTCGCTTCTCTCTTTCTCTAGATGCAAGAACACCACCAACGCAGCATCCAACAGGTGCCAACAGCTGCAACCGCGGATCTCGCCGGCAAAAGGTTGCTTCTATGCAACGCACGTGATGCTACTTCATGTGGATCTCGTGGTCGGCGCAGCTGCAATGCAACGGGCTCTGTTGCTACGACCCGGATCTTGTATTTTTCAGAGCGTGAAGATTTTAGCAACTACAGAAAAATAAATATCTAACAATAAATTAAAACAAAAGCTAATCATTGTAATTAATTTTATCCATGATTATTTAGCTAGTTTTTAGCGAATGAGCCATGGCTCTATATGAATGGGACACCAGCATCGCACTAAAACCCTCAGAGGCTGCACAATGGCGTCGGATGCGTCGCCACGACGATGAAGCTGGAGAACAAAAATGTGCGTCGAGGCCACACTGATGCCACACCACCCTTAGGTGGCCACCCTGTAAGGAGAATGCTGCATCGTGATTAGATTCAAACAACACTTATTCGCTGTCGCCGCCATTGACGAAGCCACACCACTACCCGGTTAAAGCCCTAGCTAATAAGACCTAAATGAAACCTACAACAAACATGAGAGCCCAAGCTACCCCCTTATTAGTTGATGGTGGCGAGGCCATCGGGAGGAGAGGGGTCACTGAAAGGGTCATCGTCATGGAGTCGAGTTCGCCTTTCTCTCTTCTCTCCGATATGAAAATAAGTCACAACTTCAATCGATTGATTAGTCAATTGATTATTTAACTACTTAACTATGATGTGTATTTGGGGCCATGACAGGGCAGTTGAGAGGAATGTTGAAGTCAAGAAAAATGCAATTTTGATGGTGCATGCAATGGAGGACGAGGTTGTTGCATTTGGGAGGAAGGTTCCGGTTGGGAGGAGAATGACCCGTTTGAGGAAAAAGTTTGCAACTAAGGAGAATGAACACAATTGAGAAGGAGAAAGCTGCAATTGAGAACGAGGATGCAGTTCAGAGAAAAATCGCATTTGAACAAAAATTAAGAATGTTTTAGTTGAGCAAAATGATACCATTAGGGATGCAAATTTGTGATCCTAGGGTATCCTTGACCTTCTTAGTTCAACCAATTAACTTCTTACGATTTAGTTCGTTCAGTTTATCTAAAGAGGATAAGAAAATACCTTAGAGGCTACCATTTATAGCCTTAGATAAAATTAAGACGGAGAGGGTTGCAGTTGAGAACAATGATACAATTACAAGAGAGGTCGTAGTCAACAAAAGAGGAAAAGGCTGAGTATGCAATCAAGATATGGAGGAGTCGGTCAAGAAGGACAAAGTTTGTGAAGGCAAAAGAGGCAAGAACGCGATTGAGAATGATACTACTTTACTGCAACATTTACTCGAAAATCTGACAAGCGTGCATACTTATTTACATTCTGCTCAATACCGCCACATTGAAAAGTAGTACATCAACTAATTTCCAAGTTATAACACGCGGAAAAGATGTGCTAAGTAATTAAATAATGCGGGCTTGACAAGTATGTTCCTCTGAAGTCGTCGACAAGTGGTTGCACATCGAATCTATCTTGTCAGTTGTGCGTCTTGACACGTTTGTTCGAATCACCCCCCACCCCTCGCTCTTTGTTATTTACATTCCAATTTTACTCTTTCTCACACCATTGATAGGTGGGTCCCACCTAGTTTTGAGAGAGAAGACTCGAGATACGTATGCGCGACCATAGTCCAGGACCATATTGAAGTCGTATTTGTAAGTATCAGGGCCGTATTGTAGGCTTGTAGCACTTTCTAAGTTTGGGGGCTATTTTGGACATCGGCACCAAGTTTTTTTTTTTTTTGCATCGAATCGGCACCAAGTTTAGGGAGGCAAATATGCATATTACTCTGCGCCACCAAGACGACGGAGCCAGAGAACAAAAATCTGCACTGAAGGCACGCTTGTGCCATACCACCCTCGCTTGACAACCCTAACTCTCATATTCATCACTGACCTCTAAGGAGATTGCCGCATCATGGTTGGATCTGGACCACACTTATTCGATGTCGTTGCCATTGTCGAAGCCACAACACTACCCGGCTAAACCCTAGCTAAATAACTAATTTCTGAGTTAAAACACGCACAACAGATGCGCTAAATAAATAAATAAATAACGCAGGCATGACACGTTTGTTCCCCTGAAGTCGTCGACAGGTGGTTGCACGTCGAATCTATCTTGTCAGGTGTTTTTTTAGGTAGTGCGTTTGACATTTTAACCCTGGAGTGTGTTTGGGCCAGTGCTTTGGACGTCGATGTTCCCTTGTAATGGACGCGCTCGTTTCCCACGCGGTAGAATAATATACCGATGCGAGCGCCCCATTTCTCCCCTGGCTTCCCCGCGGGACTGAACTGCGGGCTCTCGCTTCATCAACTATATAAACGAGCACAGACCATCATCTGACCACATCGAGACTTCTATCGGGAGTTGAAGTGTTTGTACGTACGCTCACAAATCTAGAGATACAGATACAGTGAGTGTGTAGCATTAGCATCCGTGTCGAGCGGCATGGCTTTCGCGCTCAAGGCGTCGTCGACGGCTCACGCGCTCAGCCACCCGACGCGGCGCGGTTCGTCGCCCGCTGTGTTGGTGGCCACGCGGGGCAGGCTTGTGGTCAGGGCCGCCGCTGCCGCGGCGCCGGCGCCGGCCTCGTCCGAACCCGCTGTGGTGCTCAGAGCGCCGCCGCGCGTCCCGGCGGCGTTCGTGCCCGTCGCCGACTGCTCCGTGGCGCGGACCTTGACCAGGGTCAAGGAGCAGGGCAAGGTACGCGCGCGCACCCTTGTTAAGCATAATTTGCATTGCAGAACGTACGTAGGCGTACCGTAAGTAAGATCCTTGGTAATGTGAAGTCTTATATATATTATATTGCGCGCGCGTGTGCAGACGGCGTTCATCCCGTACATCACCGCCGGCGACCCCGACCTGGCGACCACCGCGGAGGCACTCAGGCTCCTGGACGCCTGTGGCGCCGACGTAATCGAGCAAGCCAGCTAGGCATGCCCTTCTCGGACTCCTAGGTCGACGGGCCGGTCATCCAGGCCTCTGCAGCACGGGCGCTGGCGTCCGGCACGACGATCGACGGCGTGTTGTCCATGCTCAAGGAGGTGACGCCGGAGCTGTCCTGCCCGGTGGTGCTCGTCTCGTACCTGGGCCCCATCGTGCGGCGGGGCGCGGCCAACTTCACCGCCGCTGTCAAACAGGCCGGTGTTTTTTGAAAAGGTAATTTATCAAGAACGTCGCCACAAATTAGTTTACAAGAGCTGTCCCGCTTATTAATACCCGTTCCACCAGGTCTTATAGTGTCCGATCTTCCTTATGCCGAGACATGTCCATTCAGAAATGAAGCCATCAAGAATAACCTAGAGCTTGTATGTGATCTGCTCCCTCTTCAACAATGTACCTGAAACAAAACAGAGCAGGATTTGTAGTGCCAGCCATTAACAGTTTTCTGATTGATATAATGTTTTCAGGTGCTACTTACAACACCAGCCACACCAGCAGAGAGAATGAAGAAAATCACTAGCGCTTCAGAAGGGTTTGTATACCTTGTAAGTGCCAAATGGATGAGTACATTTGTCCTAATTAATTGTTCCTTGCAACTTTACCTTTCTCATCTTAATTCTTTAATCCAATTATGCAGGTAAGTGTCAATGGAGTTACAGGTCCACGACCAAATGTGAACCCGCGTGTCAAAGATCTTCTTAAGGAGATTAAGCAGGTTCGAAGAAAAGATTATAAAAATAGTCTTGCTAAATCTCAGTCGACGTTATCTCTCAGTCGACTGCGACTTGGTTATGCCTCAGTCGACGTTATATCCGTGGGATCATACATTGAGATTCATGCAAAACTTTGTTTTTAGTTTTACCTTTTTCCTTTCTTACATGGTATGTCACTCGACTGAAACTTGGTTAAATCTCAGTCGACTGAAACCTAGCAACACCCTTATAAAAAACCACCCCCTCTGTCAACGAAGTTGCTAAAATCATCATCCTATATATGCTCCTGCGTGTCTACATATATGCTCAAATGGTTTCCCAATTGTCTGTAGGTCACTGACAAAGCAGTGATTGTTGGCTTTGGTATATCGACACCTGATCATGTTAGACAGGTAAGAATAAACCCTTTTGCCGGAGACGAAAAGTTTGCAGACATTAGTATTGTTTTTGTGTGAAGTTCAACAGCTAATTGAATTTTATAAGTTGGTGCAGATCGCTGAGTGGGGTGGTGATGGGGTGATCGTTGATAGTGCAATGGTGAAACAATTGGGTGAAGCGGCTTCTCCGACAGAAGGGTTGAAGAGGCTAGAGAACTTCGCGAGGAGCCTCAGGGATGCACTACAGTGATATGTAATACAAAAGCATAGTTTATTCCCTAGATCACCATTATATGTGAAAATAAAGGTAGTGAATGGTATTAGGTTCATTGTCAAGTATGAAAGGTAGAAACAATATACTTGCCTATTACTTTTATATGGCAAGAACACACTAGAGTTTGCTTTCTTTCACGGATTCCGCTCTAGAAGGGGAGAGGATTTGGGGCATGCGCTTGTAATTAGCTCAAAGGTGGGTTGCGGAATAAATATTCAGTAAGTTGGTGTGATCCTTTATTACCCATAAATGCAACCTCATTTATTTGCTTTTCAGTTGCTTTAATATTATGAATTTTAATTTTCTTCGTGTACAATATTCAATATGGACGATACACTAATCCTTGCAAGTAGCAAAGCTAGTGAGATTGACAACCTCACTAGAGGTGTTGGTACCAATTGAAAGCTTCTTAATTGAGCGCATGACTAATCATTGACTCGTAGGGGATTATGTGGATTTGATATCTTGATTCTCACTAAGTGAAACTTGACAAACCCTTGTGCTTGGGGACAACAAGATTTTGTTGGAACTTAATTATAAATAAAACATATGTAAATCTCTTGTACTTGGGTGGTTGGGTGATTCCGTGCAGCTCCCACTCGTTGTGCGCATGCTCCCGAAGCCGCAACTCCCTCTCCTGGCCCAAAGACAAATCTCTGTGTTCGGATCACCCTGCACAGCTGGAGGAGGAGGAGGGACGACGGTTAGGGGTCTACAAGACATGTCCTAAGTAGCTTGAAGATCGATTCATGAAATCCTCCTCGGGATCAAGGGTGAAGGTTAGCCCAACCCCGTTGTGCTTGAGGGTGCAGATGTTGGTGCTTGTTGATGTCGATGAAGACCTATGGTGGATGGAGTTGGCATAATCTGGTGCTGCCAACATGAAGGTAGGTGGTGACATGGTGCGGCCGTTGCCACTCATCGACGAGGAATCAGTAAATGAAGGACGGGGCATGCGAGACTTGAGACACTCACAATCGCTCGCATCGATGAAAGGACGGCAAACTCAAGAGTGTAGTCACGCCAACGTGGGCGGTCTCACCATCGTTCCACCGCCGACATTGTCGAGTGCATGGTGTCGGTGTAGTTCTCGTAGTAGGAGGAGGGAGAGGGGTCACCGAATAAAGAGGGTGTAGATTCAGTGATTGGGAAGGCTATCAATGATGCCAACTGGTACTAGTTGCCTCATGCTCCCGAGTAGCTAGGGTGAGCTCTAGTCGGGCCAGCCGATCACGCTCAACTAGAGTGGCCAAATGCGTAGCCTCTAATTTTCTTCCTCGAGCGTGTCAGCGGCGATTGATCTGTTGTAGGCTACTCGGCCTTTCGGGTCGCCGCCTCCGCGGCCTTAGCTGTCGAAGCTACTGCACCGATGCCACCATCAGCAGCGTACCGAGTGGCTCCGCAACATGATCAAATAGAAGTGGCATGTCTGCCAGGTAAACCTGAGCCACAGGGGCACAATTTTGATATCTCTCCTTCCCCTCATACCTAGACTTCATGAGAGGGTACAATAAGTCAGAACGCAGCGTGCCAACCAGCTAGCTAGCAGGCTTGTTAGGACGGGACCTCTGGGAGCGCCTCCGACATCGGATAGGCGTCCGCCTAGATGGCCAGCATGAAACCACCACCTGCAGGCACAAGATGTCTGTGTCATTGACATAGAAATGCATATTCCCACCCGCTGGTAACGTGACGTCGGTCAGCGGAGCATCGGGATGCCATGCTGAGTCGTTGGCGCAGGAGCTGAGTGAACCAAAGAGGATAACCTGCTCCGGAACCAGTTCGCCGCCGATCGCCGATGAAGAAGAAACTATCTACATCATAGATTGATCGATGCTATGACCAGAGGTGGGCACCAACTGTCGTGGATAAAATCCTAACAATGAGTATAGGGGCCTGTATGGTGGAGCATAGAGACTATTAGGTGCAAATGGGCGTGCACACATGGACGTATACATGTTGATGCCCTGAGCGGCGGAGTTAATACTCTACTTCATGTGGTGTTCTCTCTTATGTATAGGATGATTACAAAATCGTTGTGAAATCTGAGCTACTAGCATATAGTAATGAGCATGCACACGACTGAAATCAGGGAACAAAGCAGACATGCATATGAGAAAAAGAGGAAAGTGTAAGGGGCGCGTGGCACCGCAGAGAATCCTCTCAGGCGATGGATTAGGCTGGTCACAGTTGGAGTGACAGGGCTATATTGGATTTGCATGTGGAAGTATATATGATTTGAAGATTTATCAACATAATGACTTTCCGACTTCCCGTTGTTTTTTTTTTTGACAACTTTCCGACTTCCCGTTGTTTGCTCTACCTCGGACATTTCTTTGTATATGTCAAGTTATATCTATACGGAAGAAGTCTTCAGCAAAGAGAAAGAACTGGAGGGAGTTCAGATTTGAGAACGTAGGGCACTTTGTATCCACATCTGAATCGGTTCGAAACAGAGTGTCTTTTATGGGGTATGAGATACAGAGTGATTGGCAAAGCACCAGGATGACAAAGTTGCCAGGATATGCATGGAGTATTGCTTGTTATCTTTACCCTGATTTGATTAATTTGCTAGCATTAAATATATTCGGATGGTTTGTTGCTTCAATCTTGTACTTCCCCCGTCTAGAATTAACTGTCGCTTCATTTGAACGACAGTTAATTCTGGACGGTGATAGTAATAGTCTTGTATACAAAAGATGGGGAGCGGAAATAGAATCAAGTGTTTGGTTTTGCTTCTGCACACCCTCCCTAATCTATCATTCTTAAAAAGTTACTCCCCACTATTTCCTATTCTCTCATCATGCACACTATTCACATCAGCGATGTGCAAACTACATCATTTCCCTTTACATGTAGGCTATACACATCAGCAGCCACGTCAACAGTTCTGCACCCACCCAGTCATGAGACATGCATCATTCCACCGGGTATTAGACTATTAATTGCCTCTCCAGCCGGGTATTTAGTTGGGCGGAAGCACTGACGACTACCCCTCCCTCCGGCCTCTCTAACTTCTCCACAATCCAGCCCGATATAGTTTGGCCAGAGGAACTGACGATTACCTCTCCCTCCGGCCTCTCCATCTTCTCCATAATTGCCTCCGGTTGAATTTCCTGGTCCCATTCGTCTTCTGCCCCTTCCTCAAAGAGTCGTATTCTCCAATATAAAGCAAGTTTCAGCTGCCGAATCCACCCGCACTGATCAGTAGCACTGGCGATCGACAAGACCATAGAGCAGCCGCTCACTCACCGGATCGCCAGTGGATATCCGGTCAATCTCCCAGTAGGCAATCTCAGGACGCTGACAGGTCCGTCGCATGATACTCACCGTCTGGCCACACCGCGTCACTTGCCTCCGTCCTACCCGGTGACGCCGTCCCATCCTGGGCAACGTCGAGGCGTCCGATTCCAGCACGTTGCTTGCTACCGTGTTGAATTGATGGACGCCAGGAGTCTGTGTTGTACGTCCCAGCGGGGACCAACACACTCGGAGTCGTCCACCCTCTTCTCCAAATCCAGCGCATGGCTTGCTGTCGTATTGATGGGAGCCGAGGAGTCCGCGCTGTACATCGCAGGAGAGGCCGGAGCGCGTGGAGTCGCCAGCCTTTTCTCCTACTCGCCATCCTACACTGCCGCCTCTACCCCAAGTGTCTTCAGCGTGAACGGCAAGCATGGGCACACAGGTGAGCTCCTCTTTTCAACAGATTATTTCCACTGTATTGCCTATTCTATTTGGCCCAGCTGCGTCTTCCTCAGCTAGCTACATCAGTTTCAATACAGGATAAAATTTGATTTGTTTAGTCTTTTGGACCTTACACTTTGATTGATTGGACTATACATATGTCAGGGTATGTGGATTCACAAGAGATGCGCTGTACGAATCGTAAAGTATGATTGTTCAGTGGTAAAAGTGATCGCTTTTGGTATTTCAAAAGGAAATAAAAAACCATGGTATATATGATGTGATTAAGGCTCCTAAGATTCTCTGGATTTTTTGTAGTTGCACGCCGAATAAAATATAACAATGCAATGGGTCACTATTCTGGATTATTCTTTTGTACCCAACTAGCAAAGTGGCCCGCTCGATGCGCAGGCTAGAATTTTAGAAAGTTCAATAATAAGAGCATATTATTTGATTTGTCTTCAAAAACTGAAACACAATGTGATGACCTTTGAAATTTAATATTTTTGCGAACATAGTTTTCTCTTAGGCATGTTTGTTCTTTTATTGATATATAGATATATGTGTTATCCATTTATCATTTACATGCTAATTATTCATACCGTACTAACATTTTTATTACCAGTCACATCACAAACATTATATTTGTGTTATTTTTCGTGCATTTTATCATGTTAATTTTTTATTTTCCTTTATTAGATAATAATTTAATATTTCTCATTATCTTTGTGTAATCATATGTAAGTTTGCTATCGATGTGTTCCTGCAAAAATAATTGCTATCGATGTGCCAAATTATCATATTAATTGTAATTTAATGATTTTTACTATAAGTGTTTTTCAGTTTTGTATATAAAGTTAGAGTGTATCTAAATATTATACATATCCATCAAAATTGTCGTGTTAGATTTTTTATTTGACGTGCAGTAAGCAGAAGCAATGTTAGCTTGGCTAGATTCCGGTGTATATGTAAAAGGACGGCAACAACAAAGGGATGACACAAGGGAGAGAACTATGGTATGACGGTGAAGACACATGGTCAGCCAGAGGAGAGGCTCGGTCGATCTCACTGGTGGCCCAACCGCCCCGGCAAGCTGCCGCAAAACCATAGGGACGATGGATGGCCGGCGCAGGGGATATGGAAGAGACATTGGTGTGTTATTTTTATCCTTGGTGCTACGGCTTGTTTTGGGCATTTTTTCGACTGGGCATACTATTCAATCTAAATGTGGCGCTGGATAGGATTTTTGACATTGGTTGTTCTAGATTTATTAATGGGAATTATCTTTAGAAATTAATGGTTAGATGTTCGGATTTTGTAAAGTATTTTTATTTTTTGGGGGGCCCTTAATGTTCTCTTAATATATATCGTACTCAGACATACAAAAGATTAAGTTGATTATTGCTTGAGGTTTAATGGGAGCATACATATGTTGGATGCACTAAAAGGTTTGCAAATTTAGATGATCCACAACATACCTGGGGTATGGATCATCGCTACTTCTGATGGGAGAAAGTATGTAAGAATTATTTCTCAAACTTGTTTGGCGCATAGATGATACTAACATAAATATATGCATGGATGATTGATCGATCCGTCCATGGATGTAACATGACATGTGTGGCCTAGAATATAGAATGGGTAAGAGTCAAAGACCGACCCATTATATTGCAATGGTGGATAAATTTACCAATTAGCTCTTGGTTTGGCCGCTTCGCTGCACATTGTTGGAAGAGACGCTGGAACGCTCGATAGGGAATATATTCGGAGGAACTATAGCGTAACAACATGACCATCGAACTTGATCAAATTACTGCAATTTTTTTCATGTGTCCATATATCTAAGTAAGAATACATGGCATTAGTCCAAAATAGGGCAGCACACTTGTAAGTGCATCTAGTGCCCCTTAGTGATTTTGGTGTATTGAAGACTTAAAGGTTAAGGGACTAATGCGTTTGTGAGTGTACACAGATCTATAAGTCTATGAGGAGTTTGATAATTACAGAGAAAGTCGACCCCTATAAATGAAGTTCTTCGACTGAAGACTTTGGATTTCTGAAGACTTTCTGAAGACTTTGAAAGTGAAGAAATTGGTGTGACCTTGAAGACTTGGTATTCATTTGAGGAACATGAAGCGTGAAGACTTTTGTTTTCGTAGTTTCATTTTCTCTTTCTTGAGTCATAGGAAACACCGTACTGTTAAAGGGGGTCGAGGAAATACTAAGGAAAAATTTCCATGTGATGCTCAACTCAAAATCCTACACCTATCAATCCCTTCGAGTGAAGCCATTGGAAATCTCATACAGTTCAGTCATATTCTTCAGTGACAGAGACGAAGTCCTTATGGTCTCTGAGGAATTTGTTCTGACTGAGGAGTTAGGAATTCGCCAGTGCGGATTGCCTACACAGTGAGGAACATGATAGCCCTGAGGAATTTGAACCTCAAATTTCCGACCGTTGCTGTGCTATGCGCCAGCTGTCCCAAAATATCTACCCACCTAACGGTCATATCATTGAAGGGCATTTATGTCTTATCATGCGGGCTGCTCCCTAGGCTATAAATAGCCGCCCCCTACAACCACTAGCTGGTTGGCTGCTCCGAGAGAAACTGGCACTTGTCATTTGAGAGCATCCCATCCTCCGAGGACTTTGAGTGAAAATCACCAAGTGAGGAAAAACCCCAAACCCAAACACCTACAAACCCAAAGTGATTGAGCATCACTGAAGAGATTGATCCTGCGTGGATCCGACGCTTGTTACCTTTGAAGACTGTGCTTCTTCCAGACGGTTAGGCGTCATGGTCTAGAGCATCCAAGAGGAAATTGTGGATCGCCGAGTGACCGAGTTTGTGAAGGTTCGGAAGTCACCTGAAGACTTACCACGAGTGATTGGGCGAGGTCTGTGTGACCTTAGCTCAAGAAGAATACGGTGAGGACTAGGTGTCCTGGACTGTGTGTTCAGGACTGGGTGTCCGGGATTGGGTGTCCTCAGGTTTAAATACCTAGCCGCTCCAACCAGACGTACAACTGAGACAGCAGTTGGAACTGGTCTACCAAATCATTGTCTTCACCAAGCCAACTGGTTCTATTTCCTCAACCCTTTCATTTCCTCATTCATCTGTTGTGCAATTGTTCATATCTGTGTTTGAAGACTTTGACTGAAGACTATCTCAATTTCCTCAGTCTGTTTGTCTTCATCCTGTGTTATCCTGTGTTTACGCTTTCTGTACTTTGAGCTTGTTTTCATTTCATCATGATGACTATGCTTGTGTTCTGCTATGCATACTTTTGAGTACTTATTCCGCTGCAAGTAGTTCTTCGCTAAGGAATTTCCTCACCCACAAATTCCTCAGTGAAGAATTTATAAAAATCGCCTATTCACCCCCTCTAGTCGATATAACGCACTTTCAATTGGTATCAGAGCAAGGTACTCCCTTGTTCTGTGTGATTTTGGTTTAACCGCCTGGAGTTTTAGTTATGTCGACCGCAGGTATGAAGAAAGTGCCATGCCCCATCTTTGACGGTCATGATTATCCCAAGTGGAAGGCCATGATGAGGAAGCGCCTCATGGCAATGAACAGCGAGCTGTGGACCGTCACTGAGATTGGTCTTACCGATCTATGCAAGATGGCGGACACTGATGATATTCGCAAGTACACCCGACTTGACATCATGGCGAAGGATATCATCTGTTCCTGCCTATCCAGAGATGAATTCAGGCGCATTATGCATCTTTGCAATGCGAAGCTTATCTGGGAGCGAATCTCTGCCGTCTATGAAGGTCATCGAACTTGCCATGATCCCTGGTTTGAGGATTTCAAGGAATCACTCAAAACGATGACTTTCGAACCTGAACCATCATCTTCTGCACCATGCCTCATGGCAAAAGGTGCCAAGGTAACCGAATGTTCCTCATCCGAGTCTAGTGATGATGAATCTGATGATGATTTTGGACCTAGCTATACCAAGCTTGTTTGTATTGCCACTAAACAACAAAAGGCCTTGGAAAAGGTTCAAAACATGTTAGATAAAAGTGATGATATGTTGGGTGAAGAAATGGATCGCACTAAAACCTTGACTGAAAATCTTCAGAGACTTCAGACTAGGTTTGACAACCTTCAAGGTATACTCTCTTATCTGATCATGAGAAGCTTTCTTATGAATTTCTTCAAAGAAAGCAAGATCTAGAGGAGCTAAAAGTGAGTTATGAAGATCTTCAGAAGGAGCGCGATTCATTACTTGCTCAACAAATCAGCGCTGCTCAGGAAGAATTTGTTCCTCCATGTTTGAAATGCATTGAACGTGAATCTGCTAATTCTTCACCTGAATGTTCAAATGCTTCAAATGCTTCAAATGCTACAAATTCTTCAACTGTCTCTGCTATCACTAATTCCTCATCTGAGGACATTGCTAGTATCACTGACGATGCAGGGCTGAAGGAATTGTACATGACAGGCATGTACAAAAGCCTCAAAGGGCATCAGACTCTTTGTGATGTGCTTAAAAAGCAGTTCCTCAACAAGAACCCTAGGAAAGAGGGTATTGCCTTTGAGAGGAAACTCAATGCTGACGATACATATTGGAAGCCTGAGCAGTACCCCAAAACCTCATGGGTTGCTGCAAAGGGACCTCCAGTTGATCCATCTAATTTATCTGGCTTTACATTTGAATCTTCTCATTCTTCTGATGAGTCATTTGACTCCAACTATAAACTGTTCAAAAATCAGAATGGTGAAGTATTTGCTAAATATGTTGGCACTAACTGCAGGAACGGTTCTCTTATGAAGAAAATCCGGGTTCCCAAAAGATGCCTTGAAAGTCTTCAGGTGAATGTCCTCATGACACCACCTGTGAGGAATAGGAACCCCAGATCAAATTCTTCATACGAACCAAATTCTTCATATGGATCCAAGTCCTCATACAGACCAAATTCCTCACATGGATCAAATTCCTCAAGAGGATCAAAGTCCTCATATGAACATCATCGTGCTAACAACTCTGTTTCACAGGGAAGAGCCAAGGGCTATGAATATGAGCATTATTCTTCTAATCATTATGTTCATAAGTCCTCGAAGAATTTCTCTGCTTATTCATATGCTTACCCTAACTCCTCTTATGTGGAAAGAAATGGATTGGCTTCTATGCCACCTTTCTCGTATGGAGCTCGCAGAGTGATGAACTCTTTGCCACCCCTTCAGATGTGGGTGGTGAAGAAAAAGAACTAATCTCTTATGCAGGGTTAGGTCTCCAGACGTGCGTGAATGTCTGAAGAATTTGCTGGAGACCTGGAAAGTGCCTGAAAGGACGCAGGCTAATCATGAAGACATGAACTTTCATTTCTCACGTCCTCATACAGCTTTATCTGTTCTATTGCTTGATGAAATTGATCTGATGAATTGATGTCATATTCTTCACTGATGAAGTATATGAAGTTCGTAAGCTGCACTAATTCATCTGCAGGATGATCAACCCAAAGCCACTGAGTGGGTCCTCGATAGTGGATGTACAAATCACATGACTGGTGACAAGAATCTATTGATTGATGCTCCCTTGTCACCATCGCATCTGAAGCATATCATCTTCACTGACAAAGGCAAAAGTCAGGTATTGGGTCTAGGTAAGGTTGCGATCACAAAGGATCGACACATGGACAAAGTCATGCTTGTCGAGTCCTTAGGATACAACCTCATGTCTGTCTCAATGCTTTGTGATCTTGATATGGTAGTTTTCTTTGGCAAGTATCGTTGTGTTGTGGTTATGGAAGCTGACAATTCCAATGTCTTCGAAGGCTTTAGGAGAGGAGACTTGTATATTGTTGATTTCTCTACAGGACCGCAACCAGCCGTGTGCCTACTTGCAAAAGCTTCAGAAGGATGGCTATGGCATCGACGACTTGGTTATGCAGGCATGAGGAATTTGCACACGCTTGCGAAGAAGAAGCATGTCATTGGCATTGAGAATGTCAAATTCCTCAAGGATCACCTATGTGGAGCTTGTGAAGCTGGAAAGATAACCAAGGCTAAGCATCCAGCGAAGACTATCATGACCACTACTCGACCATTCGAATTGCTTCACATGGACCTCTTTGGTCCTAACCATTACTCAGCTGTCACAAATGACGCATCTCTCTATGGGCTGGTTATTATTGATGATTACTCTCATTACACATGGGTACACATTGTTACTTACAAACATGAAGTGCAGGAAGTCTTCAAACGATTTTCCTCGAGGGCTTCAACCAACTTTGGTGTGAAGATCAAGCACATCAGAAGTGACAATGGAACTGAGTTCAAGAATTCTGGTCTTGATGACTATCTTGATGAACTTGGTATTACTCATGAGTTATCTGCTCCTTACACTCCTCAGCAAAATGGCGTCGTGGAGCGCAAGAACAGAACTCTTGTTGAGATGGCTCGCACTATGCTTGATGAGTACAAGACGCCTCATCACTTCTGGATTGAGGCAATTTATACTGCGTGCCACATCATCAACAGGGTATATCTTCACAAATTCTTCAAGAAGACTGCCTATGAACTCCTCACTAACAAGAAACCCAATGTGAGTTATTTCGAAGTCTTTGGTGCAAAATGTTGGATTAGAGATCCTCATCACAATGCTAAATTTGCACCGAAAGCACATGAAGGTTTTATGCTTGGTTACGGAAAGGACTCGCACACCTACAGAGTCTTCAACACCGTTCTTCACAAGGTTGTGGAAACTGTAGATGTGCGGTTCGATAAAACTAATGGCTCGCAAAGAGAGCACCTACCCTCTGTGATAGATGAACCAGCACCTGAGGAAACTATCAAGTTCAAGGCTACTGAGGATGTCATTCCTACCGAAGAATCTGCTGAAGAATTCATTCCAGAACGTGAAGAACGTCGAGCTAATGCACCTGAATAAATTGCTGAAGAAAATGGTGCTGAAGAAAATGCTGATCAAATTCCTCGACGACAACCTACTCATCCTCGCGTTGCAAAAGAAGTGCAAGTTGAGAAGATCATCGATGACATTGAAGCATCAGGTCCTCTCACACGCTCAAAAGCTTCACATTTATCTAACTTTTGTGGGCACTATGCTTTTGTCTCTATCTCAGAGCCCACTAAGGTAGATGAAGCATTTCTGGAGCCTGAGTGGATTCAGGCCATGCAAGAAGAATTACATCAGTTCGAGCTCAACAACGTTTGGGAACTGGCCAATCGTCCAGATCCTCGCAAACACAATATCATTGGCACAAAGTGGATCTACCGCAACAAGCAAGATGAAAATGGCCTTGTGGTGAGGAATAAGGCACGGCTAGTAGCTCAAGGCTACACACAGGTTGAAGGAATTGATTTCGATGAAACTTTTACACCTGTTGCTAGACTTGAAGCTATTCGCATATTACTTGCTTATGCTAACCATCATGATATCACTTTATATCAAATGGATGTGAAAAGTGCATTCCTCAATGGTAAGCTTGAGGAAGAAGTATATGTTGCTCAACCCCTAGGTTTTGAAAATCCTAAGCATCCTGACAAAGTCTTCAGACTAAATAAGGCCCTCTATGGCCTCAAGCAGGCTCCTCGAGCGTGGTATGATACTTTGAAGGAATTCCTCATGAAGAAAGGTTTCAAACGCAGTTCACTCGACCCTACTCTTTTCACTAAATCATATGATGAAGAATTGTTTGTATGCCAAATATATGTTGATGACATCATCTCTGGCTGTACTGACCAACGTTATAGTGATGAATTTGCCTATATGATGAGTGAAGAATATCAATTGTCTATGATGGGAGAGTTGAAATTCTTCTTAGGTCTTCAAATTTGTCAACGACACAATGGCATATTCATATCTCGGGAGAAATACCTCAAGGATGTACTGAGGAAATTCGGCATGCAAGATTGCAAAGGCGTCAAAATTCCTATGCCCACAAATGGCCATCTGTGCACTGATGAAAATGGTATTGACTTCGATCAAAAGGTATACCGCTCCATGATTGGTTCTTTATTGTACTTATGTGCATCTAGGCCAGATATTATGCTTAGTGTTTGCATGTGTGCCCGATTTCAAGCTACACCGAAGGAATCACACCATAAGGCTGTGAAGCATATTCTTCGATATCTAGCTCACACACCAACACTAGGATTATGGTACCCCAAGGGCTCGGCTTTTGATCTCGTTGGATATTCTGACTCTGACTATGCTGGTGATCGTGTGGATCGCAAGTCAACATTTGGTACATGTCATTTCCTCGGACGATCTATGGTCTGTTGGTCCTCGAAGAAACAGAACTGCGTATCACTGTCTATTGCTGAAGCTGGGTACATTGTTGCTGGTTCTTGCTGTGCTCAATTGCTGTGGATGAAGCAAACTCTCAAGGACTACGGCGTCAACGTGAAGAATGTGCCTCTCTTCTATGACAATGAGAGTGCCATCAAGATTGCTCACAACCCAGTTCAGCACTCGAAGACAAAGCACATTCAGATTCGTCATCATTTTCTTCGCGATCATGTGTTGAAGGGCGACATTTCTATTGAGCATGTGAAGACTGAAGAACAGCTAGCCGATAGCTTCACAAAGCCCTTGGATGAGAAGAGATTTAGCAAGTTGCGGTGTGAGCTAAATATCTTAGAATCTTCGAATGTTCTTTGAAAAGGACACTCATCCTAACACTTATGCAAAATTGATGACTTAGATGTGCAACACATGAAGAAACGTTTTTCTTCAATCAATGAAGAATAACACTCTAAGTGTGAAGAAATTAATGAAGAATTTGATTCTCAGAACCCTACGACAATTGTACGCGGTGTCTGAAATCATCATTCTTATACGGTGGGTCACGCCACCCGAAAAGTTGAAAATTTTCAATTTGAGTTTTTTCCTCAGTTTTGAAATTCCTCAGTTGTTCATATTCTTCAACTTTGCAAAATCTTCACTGTTTCCGTCGTTTCTCTTCATTGGCTATATATATATATGAGTTTATGTCCTCTACAGCATTCACTCATGGCTAATTCTTCAAGTTGGTTTTTCTGCTAAGTGAATGTGATCGGCCCCTTCCCCCTCTATGCTATACTCAACCCAATCTATTCACAAATTCTTCATATGCGTTCTATTTGAAACTCGTTCAAAATCTTCACTGTGTCCTTGTCAGCTGAAGAATTTGTGAACGAAACTTTTAACTTATCTTATCCAAATTTTCGGATTTGCCGCTCAAACCGTTCCGCTTCCCATGATATATTTATCTATTCACCCACGATCTAACACGATCTCCACTTCTCAGTACGTGGGTGACACATGTCATGCGAATGAGAAGGGTCAGGGGCACGTTCGTCCAATTTCTTTGGGCGAACCATTTTTCACCGTGGCTATAAATACCCCCTCTCCCCTTCCTCACTTCTTTTACTCCGCTCGACCTCTCTCCAGCTCGAGCTTCTCAAACCCTAGCGCCGCCGCTACATCATCGTTGCCGGTGAGGAAGAGCTTCACTGCCTCGACCTCGTCGCCGCCGTACTCACGCCGGCCGCGGAAATCTTCACTCCGCCGCCGCCGTAGCTGTCTTTCTCCGCCAAGTTAGGGCGTGGAAGATCTGCACAGACGAGCTTCACTTCTCTACATCCCAGTTCGTCGTGTTCTTCGTTCGGGGTAATTAAAAGATACTTTTACTGCCCACTTTGATTCAAATGTTTACTACAAAATCTTCAAAGGTGTTTTTCTTCAAATCCTCACACACTAAACACCTCACATGTCATCTGCTCTTGATTCGTTTCTCTAAGCATCACTTTTCTTCAAGATTAGTCAATTGTGTGGATCTCCGATCTATACAACTCTGGAACCTAAGACAAAGAACGCTTAGTGAAATTCTTCAAGACTCATCTGGTCAAATTCCTCAAACTTGTTCTTATTGAAAAACCTTCTGAGAACGCATATGACCTCTCCAAAATTCCTCGCAACTATACTCTGTTCACAGGTACTCATGTCCGCTGCTGAATCACTAGGTTCTTATCAACTTAACTCATTTGCAGCGTTCCTTGAAGAAAAGTTGCATACTTCTTCAGAGAGTTCAATTGTTCAAATTCCTCAACTAAAGAAAATGGCTAATGAAAAGAGGCCACAGAAAGGAGGAAAGAAGCCTGAGGTTAATACTTCCTTTGAAATCCCTGAGGACATTTATGCTGGGTACTGCACACCCCCTGAGGAAGATAAAAATCAGCGTAAGGTGCGCATTCAAAGGATAGGAAGGAGATGGGCAAAAGAGTGGAGGGAGTACAGGTATGTGACTCCAAAATACATGAAGAAATTCGCTGTTACTCCTCCATGCTCATGTAACACCCTGGGAATCATGCTACAGTAACTCCCTGTGATTAAACTAATCATGTTGCTAAACAGGGCTTGGTCACATTTGAATCACCTTCCTTTTCAAACTCCTAGTTCAAACTTCAAATATAATTAAAGTGAAAAATAAAAGTTTTCAAAAAACTCAAACAAAAATGTTCAGTGGGTGCCAAATATTACACTGGTAATTATGGTGGAGAAAACACATTTTTATAAAATACCTAAATACTTTTAAATGAAATAAAACAGAAAAGGAAATAAGCAAATAAAAAGAAAACAGAAAACAGAAACAGAGCAGGAAAAAAAAAAAGGAGCAGGCCTTCCCCCCCCCACTGGACCCGTGGCCCATCTGCACCGAACCCCCCCCCCCGGCCCAAACTGGGCCGCACCCCCGCACCCCCGACCCCGGCCCAGCCCACCTCTCCTCCCTCGCCCCCTTCCCTGTTCCCCCGACCGGGTCGGAACAGGGGCGCGCTCCCGCCCGACCACCTCGCCGGCACCGACGCCGGAGAGGATAAGGGCGCCAGCGGCCCCCGCCCCTCGGGCCTCTCTCCCACTCACCCCGCTCACTCCCTCGGCCTCTGCGCCTCTCCCCCGCCAGATCCACCTCTCTCTCCCCTTCGATCTCCTCTGCCCGCGCGTGCTCGCCGCCGTTCACCGTCGAACTCGCGGCCACCGTGCCCCGATCGCCCCGACGACGTGCCCGAACGACTTCCCGCCGTCGACTACGTCGACTACGCCCTCGGGAACGAGTCGAGCGCCTCTGCACCGGCCTCCCCGAGCTCGTCTTCAACCTTCGGCCGCCGTCGTTCGTCGCCGATTCCGGCTACCCCGCGCCCTCCCCGAGCTCACTGCCACTCCCTACAGCCTCGCAGTGAGCCTCTCCTTCTCCTCCCCCTCTCCGTTAGCTCGCTCGCGCTCCGTAGCTGCTCCCCCACGCGCGCCCGAACGCCACGCCGCGGAGCTCGCCGCCGGCGTGTCTCCGGTGACCAAATGGTCACGGCCGTAGGCCCGCTAGCCCGACCGCACCGTGCCGCGCCCGCCTAGGTAGTTAGTTCGGCCGTTCGCGCGCTCTAACGCAGCTTCCGTCGGGCACCCGTAGCACCTCGCCGCCGGCGAGCTCGTAGCGGTCGTCCCCGGCCGTTTCAGCCCCTCCGACCACCGCCGTTGGACGCGCGACGTCGAGCCGCGTCGAACGCGCCCAGCCCCGCCCCCGCAAACCCACTGTGGGTGAAACCCGCGCCCCTCCCGCGCGCGCCGCCGTGCGTTTTGGTCGCCGGCGTTGCTCCGGCGCCGGCCGCCGACGTGGCAGGCCTGGGGCCACCCCAGTGCCCCTGCCAGTGGCCCCCACGGGCCCCAGTTGACTGGGTTGACCCAGTCAACTGCTGACTGGGCAGGCCCAGTCACTGACATGCGGGCCCCGCCGCAAAAATAAAAGAAAAAGAAAATGTTTTATAAATAAAAATAATTATTTTAACTAATCACTCACTGACATGTGGGGCCCACCCCTCTAATTATACTGTTAGATTAGTTTAAATAAGTATTAGAATAACAGAGACTGACATGTGGGTCCCACTGGACCCACCTGTCTGGTTTGACTGGTCAGCCGACCTGTTGACTTGCTGACGTCAGCATTGCCTCATGCTGACGTCATAATTCATTTTTCTTAATATAAATAATTCCAGAAATTCAAATAAACTTTGAAAATTCATATCTTTTAAACCGTAACTCGGATGAAAATGTTTTCTATATGAAAGTTGCTCAGAACGACGAGACGAATCCGGATACGCAGTCCGTTCGTCCACCACACCTCCCTAACCTATCGAACTAGCAACTTTCCCCCTCCGGTCCGTCTGTCCAAAAACGCGTAACATCGGGAATACCTCCCGGATGTTCCCCCCCTTCACCGATACCACCTGCTGTCGCGTTAGGACACCCCTAGCACCGCTCATTGTCATGTCACGCATCGTCATGCTTATGTTTGCATTGTATTTACTGTTTCTTCCCCCTCTTCTCTCCGGTAGACTACGAGACCGACACTGCTGCTGCCCAGTTCGACTACGGAGTCGACGACCCCTCCTACTTGCCAGAGCAACCAGGCAAGCCCCCCCCCCTTGATCACCAGATATCGCCTACTCTTCTCTATACTGCTTGCATTAGAGTAGTGTAGCATGTTACTGCTTTCCGATAATCCTATCCTGATGCATAGCCTGTCATTGTTTCTACAATTGTTACCCTTACCTGCTATCCTACTGCTTAGTATAGGATGCTAGTGTTTCATCAGTGGCCCTACACTCTTGTCCGTCTGCCATGCTATACTACTGGGCCGTGATCACTTCGGGAGGTGATCACGGGTATATACTATATACATTATATACATGACACATGTGGTGACTAAAGTCGGGTCGGCTCGTTGAGTACCCGCAAGTGATTCTGATGAGGGGGCTGAAAGGACAGGTGGCTCCACCCCGGTAGAGGTGGGCCTGGGTTCCTGACAGCCCCCGACTGTTACTTTATGGCGGAGCGACAGGGCAGGTTGAGACCGCCTAGGTGAGAGGTGGGCCTGGCCCTGGTCGGCGTTCGCAGATAAACAACACGCTTAACGAGTTCTGGGTATTTGATCTGAGTCTGGCCATTTGGTCTATACGCACTAACCATCTACGTGGGAGTAGTTATGGGTATCCCGACGTCGTGGTATCAGCCGAAGCTCTTTTGACGTCAGCGACTGAGTGGCGCGCGCCGCATTGGACCGTAAGCTCGCGCTTGTATTAAGGGGGCTAGGTCTGCTTCCGGCCGCGTACGCAACGTGCAGGTGTGCATAGGGCGATGGGCCCAGACCCCTGCGCGCATAGGTTTAGACCGGCGTGCTGACCTCTCTGTTGAGCCTAGGTGGGGCTGCGACGTGTTGATCTTACGAGGCCGGGCATGACCCAGAAAAGTGTGTCCGGCCAAATGGGATCGAGCGTGTTGGGTTATGTGGTGCACCCCTGCAGGGAAGTTTATCTATTCGAATAGCCGTGTCCCTCGGTAAAAGGACGACCCGGAGTTGTACCTTGAGCTTATGACAACTAGAACTGGATACTGAATAAAATACACCCTTCCAAGTGCCAGATACAACCCGGTGATCGCTCTCTAACAGGGCGACGAGGAGGGGATCGCCGGGTAGGATTATGCTATGCGATGCTACTTGGAGGACTTCAATCTACTCTCTTCTACATGCTGCAAGATGGAGATGTCCAGAAGCGTAGTCTTCGACAGGACTAGCTATCCCCCTTTTAATTCTGGCATTCTGCAGTTCAGTCCACTGATATGCCCCTTTACACATATACCCATGCATATGTAGTGTAGCTCCTTGCTTGCGAGTACTTTGGATGAGTACTCACGGTTGCTTCTCTCCCTCTTTCCCCCCTTCCTATCTATCTGATTGTCGCAACCAGATATTGGAGTCCAGGAGCCAGACGCCACCGTCGACGACGACACCTACGACACTGGAGGTGCCTACTACTACGTGCAGGCCGCTGACGACGACCAGGAGTAGTTAGGAGGTCCCAGGCAGGAGGCCTACGCCTCGTTCGATCTGTATCCCTGTTTGTGCTAGCCTTCTTAAGGCAAACTTGTTTACCTTATGTCTGTGTTCAGATATTGTTGCTTCCGCTAACTCGTCTATGATCGAGCACTTGTATTCGAGCCCTCGAGGCCCCTGGCTTGTATTATAATGCTTGTATGACTTATTTATGTTTTAGAGTTGTGTTGTGATATCTTCCCGTGAGTCCCTGATCTTGATCGTACACATTTGCGTGCATGATTAGTGTACGGTCAAATCGGGGGCGTCACAAGTTGGTATCAGAGCCGACTGCCTGTAGGAATCCCCCTATCCACACTCCTTGGCCGAAGTCGAGTCTAGACATTACAAAACATTTTACTAACATGGTTGTGTGTCTTACGGGCCCACGTCGCCATTGGGTGGTACTAGGATCTTTTACTCCTCGACCTTTACTCTGGGACTCTGAACTCTCTTCTACTCGGGTTAAACGAATTTACTAACTCTAACACTAGGATCCCGTGACCACATTCACCCCAAAGTTGGATAAGCCATAGTTGTTTCTTAGAGTAGTATTTTGAACAATACACACACTGGCATTTGACTCCTTTGAAACGTCTTTTGCTTTCAGATGGAACCCACGAGGCAGGTCGTTCGCCACACGATGGCCATTGGTGCCTCGGGATCACCTGCGGTGCTAGCTGAGATGATGACCTATCTGGGTTATCGCTGGCACCCTGAGTACACCGTCTACGAGGAGTACCAGGATTTTAACCAGGAGCAGTACCGTGCCATCGTCCACCTCTACTCTCGGGAGTACGACTCCACTACTGTGCTGCACACCGCACATGGTGTTGGTGTGACCATCGATATGGCTGTCCACGATGCTGCCTATGCTGCTCTGACACGTCTTCGTGGAGAGTATCAGGAGTTGGACACCTCCCCTTTCAGGCACATTGCTATCGCCTCTGATGTTGGTGCGGAGGGATACTATACTGCTGCCTACTCCACTGTCACCCGAGAGCCCTTCTACCATCAGCACCTGGTTCTGCATGCTGATGGGCTGGATCGAGCTAACCGAGCTCTTCGCCACGAGATGTACACCACCCGTCAGCACCTTTACCGTGCTCTGACGCTGCTGCACCCCTTTGTCCGGTCTGGACAGGTACCGCGTACTGCGATCTACCCAGCCAGGACCGTGATGCCCCACGGTGTTGGTTGGCCAGAGGTGGGAGGCTACTCTCCCGCACTTGGTCCTCTTCTGCCACCTGAGCGTCGGGCTCTACACCTGAGTATCCGCGGCCCCCAGTCTGCTGACGTGGAGGGCTATCCGTTGCCTCACTACCAGCTGTCGGGCTACGATTACCTCCACAGTACCTCTTGGGACTGATGTAGGCTTGTTTGTAGTGTTAAGTGCATTCGCCGCGAGCCTGTGTGCCGCCTATGATGTTTTAGTCTATGTACTGAACTCTGTGTACTGAACTCTATGCATGACCCCTTTTGTAAGCTATGCCGACTACTATGTAGTAGCTATCGTGCTCCTTTCATTATGCATGTTTCATCATGAATGATTCTTGTCATTGCAAATTTTCTAAATGCTGAACTACCCCTGTTATATATTAGCAGGATGGTTAGACCAGGTGGTCGTGGTCGTGGTGGCGATGCCCCACCACCACCTGAGTACATGGCTGGTATGATCCAACAGTTTGAACTGAACCGCCAATTCATGGAAAATATGATGGCTCAGTTTCCTCGCCCCAATATGAACCAGCAGCCAGCTCAAGTGACTCTTCAAGATTTCATACGCCTCAACCCAACCATCTACCGCAGCTCAACTCAGCCTCTGGATGCTGATGACTGGCTCCGTGACATCACCTATGAGATGGAGTCTGCTGATGTAGCCCCTGCCAGCTATGTCAATTTTGCTTCCTTCTTCTTGAAGGGACCCGCAGCTCAATGGTGGGACAGCCACAGGCGTACTCTGCCAGCTGGAACAATCATCACCTGGCCAGACTTCCAAGCTGCTTTCCGTGCCCGCTTCATTCCTCAAGGAGTCATGGACCGGAAGAAGCGTGAGTTCCGCAACCTCACCCAAGGCAACAAATCTGTCGAAGCTTATCAGCGGGAGTTTCTGGACTTGTCCCGCTATGCTGAAGAAGACATTGCAACTGATGCACGCAGACAGGAGAAGTTCCGTGATGGCCTTCAAGCTGACATCAAGCTCGCACTTCTAGTGCATGACTTTGCTGATTTCGCCACCTTGGTGAACAAGGCCATCAATGTCGAAACTGGTCTGCAGGAATACCAGAGCTCTCACAGGCGCAACCGTGACACGGGCTCATCTTCGGGTTCGCCCGCACAGAAGCGTAAGATATGGATCCCGAACAGCACGTACCGTCCAAATGCATCTGCCCCAAGGCAGACCTATGCTGCACCTCGTCTGCCTCCACCACCATCTAGGCAGACAAGACTTCCAGCCCCACCATCCCAAGCTCCGGTTCCCACTCCCAATAATGGTCTGTGCTACAAGTGTGGACAACCCGGTCACCGTGCCAGGGACTGCCATCAGAATCAGAATCAACTTGCCCTTCCAGCAACGGGCCGTGGTAACAACCAGCCCCGCAGCAACAATGCTAAGCCTTATGGTCGTGCTCATGCCAACCACGTTGATCTCAACGAAGCTCAAGACCAGCCTGCTACTGTGATGGGTACACTCCTCGTAAATTCAGTACCAGCATCCGTTTTATTTGATACAGGTGCATCGCATTCATTCATGTCAGAAGATTTTGCATACAAGCACGACGTTAAATGTGAGGAGATGAACACCTCTGTATTGGTCAAAACCCCCGTGGGACAGTGTCAAACCTCCTTGGTTGGCATCGATGTCCCCGTGGAAATCGAAGGGCTGGAATTCTATGCCTCTCCCATTATCCTGAAGTCGTCTAACATCGACCTCATTTTGGGTATGGATTGGTTGAAAGCGCATACTGTTTCTATAGTTTGCGCCACTAAGACCGTCCATCTGCTACACCCTTCTGATGAAATAGTTGCTTACCAAGCTCATCTGGTGCAAAATGCCGAGGCAAGGCTTTACGCATTGAATGCCTTGAACGCTGCACCACTCGAGGGCATTGAAAACATTCCCGTCGTGCGTGAATTCCTCGACGTCTTCCCTGAAGAACTTCCGGGGATTCCCCCTGCTAGAGCTGTCGAATTCATCATCGACTTGAAACCAGGCACCACTCCCATAGCCAAGCGACCCTACAAAATGCCGCCGCATGAACTCCTTGAGCTTAAGGAGGAAATCGACAAGTCTCTTCGCAAAGGATTCATTCGCCCAAGTTGCTCTCCTTGGGGAGCACCTTCTCTCTTTGTCAAGAAGAAGGATGGGACTAACCGATTGGTTCAAGACTACCGTCCTATAAACCAAGCTACCATTCAGAATAAATACCCTCTTCCTCGGATCAATGATCTGTATGATCAACTGGCGGGTTCGTCAGTGTTCTCTAAGCTCGACTTGAGGTTGGGCTACCACCAGATCCGTGTTCGCGAAGAGGATATCCCAAAGACCGCCTTCGTGACTCGCTATGGTTCATACGAGTACACCGTCATGTCTTTCGGTTTAACCAATGCTCCAGCCACCTTCTCTCGTCTGATGAACTACATATTCATGGATTACCTCGACAAGTTCGTCGTGGTTTATCTGGATGATATCCTGATATTCTCCAAGAACGAAGAAGAACATGCTGAACATCTTCGACTTGTGCTGGAAAAGCTACGAGAACATCAACTATATGCCAAGTTCTCCAAATGTGAATTCTGGCTACCGGAGGTAACCTATCTTGGGCATGTCATCTCTAAGGATGGTATTGCCGTCAACCCCGAGCGAGTTCAGGCTATTCTTGATTGGACTCCTCCCAAGAACGTTAAGCAAGTCAGAAGTTTTCTCGGTCTCGCCAGCTATTGCCGTCGATTTGTCGAGAACTTCTCCAAGATCGCCAGGCCTCTGACTAACCTGTTGCATAAGGGTGTCAAGTTCCAATGGACAGACAAATGTCAGGAAAGTTTCCAGGCACTCAAAGACAAGTTGACCTCTGCTCCAGTTCTAGCTCCACCTGATACTAAGAAGGACTTCGTCATCTACTGCGACGCTTCCCGTCAAGGATTAGGCTGTGTCCTAATGCAAGACCGCAAAGTGATTGCTTATGCCTCTCGACAATTGCGCCCTCACGAAGAGAACTACCCAGTTCATGACCTCGAACTTGCTGCAGTCATTCATGCGCTGAAGCAGTGGCGACATTACCTTCTCGGTAATCGTTGCGAGATCTTCACTGACCACCAAAGTCTGAAGTATCTGTTTACTCAGCCAGATCTGAACCTCCGCCAGCAGAGATGGATGGAGCTTGTTGCAGACTTTGACTTGGGTATTTCCTATACGCCAGGCAAGGCTAATGTAATGGCTGATGCCTTGAGCCGCAAGTCTTACTGCAACCACCTTCAGGTTCACAAAGTTCAGCCCTCGCTTGTTGAGGAATTCAGGAAGCTGAACCTCCATATTGTTCCTCCGGGTGCACTCATTCCCCCTCCTAAGGAGTTTGGCAAGGTGAACCTCCACGTTGTTACCCAGGGTTCTCTCAATACCCTAGTTGCTAAACCAGATCTCGAGGACAGCATCAAAAGGCTACAGCAGTATGACTCTGAAGCCTACAAGATTAAGCGCTACCTCGCAGAAGGAAAGCCCTCATTCTTCACCATTGCTGAAGATGGCACCCTATACTTCAAGGGCCGCCTAGTGGTGCCATGTGCAGAGAAAAACCTGGATATGACACAGGAAGTTATGAAAGAAGCTCATGATACGCCTCTGTGTATCCATCCTGGTAGTACAAAGATGTATCAAGACATCCGACAGAGATTCTGGTGGTCTAATATGAAGCAAGACATTGCTCGTTATGTTGCTGAGTGTGACGTTTGCCGTCGTATCAAAGCAGAACATCAAAGGCCTGCTGGAACTCTGCAACCTATCTCTATTCCTGAATGGAAATGGGACCATGTTGAGATGGACTTCGTCACTGGATTTCCCAAATCACAGAAAGGTAATGATGCTATTCTTGTCGTCATTGACCGGCTTTCCAAAGTTGCACATTTCCTGGCAGTCAAAGAAACGATCACTGCTAGCCAGTTGGCAACGCTCTATATGTCCAGGATTGTTTCACTCCACGGTATTCCATTGGTTATCAGTTCAGACCGTGGTAGCTTATTCACTTCAAGATTCTGGGCAAGTTTCCAAGAAGCTATGGGAACTCATCTGTCATTCAGTACTGCGTTTCATCCTCAATCGCAAGGACAAGTTGAACGCGTCAACCAAGTTCTCGAAGACATGCTTCGAGCTTGCGTTATTTCCTTCGGCAAGAAATGGGAGGAATCTCTCCCGTATGCTGAGTTCTCTTATAATAATAGCTATCAAGCTAGTCTGAAGATGGCCCCCTTCGAAGTGTTATATGGACGAAAGTGCCGAACCCCTCTGAACTGGTCAGAAACTGGGGAACGTCCACTCTTCGGTCCGGATATTATCCAAGATGCCGAAGAACAAGTCCGCATTATTCGCGAGAATCTCAAGACTGCTCAGTCACGTCAGAAGAGTCAGTATGACCGTCATCATAAAGACATGGTCTATCAACCTGGCGAAAAGGCTTATCTTCGAGTCACACCTATGAAGGGTGCTCACCGCTTCGGGATCAAGGGCAAACTAGCTCCTCGCTATATTGGCCCATTCACTATCCTCGAAAGGCGTGGAAAAGTGGCATACCAACTGGAACTACCGCCGAACCTTTCTCAGGTTCACGATGTGTTCCATGTGTCACAGCTCCGCCGTTGCTTCAAGGATCCAATCCGAGCTGTGGATCATGAAGTGCTCGAATTGCAGCAAGACCTCTCCTATAAGGAGCATCCGGTCCGCATTCTCGACCAAGCTGAACGCCGCACACGTCAGAAGGCGATCAAGTTTCTCAAAGTCCAGTGGTCGCACCATTCTGAAGATGAGGCCACTTGGGAACGAGAGGATCGCCTGCGCGAAGAATACCCCGCACTGTTTCCTTCTACCTCCTAAATCTCGGGACGAGATTTCTTGTAGTGGAGGAGATTTGTAACACCCTGGGAATCATGCTACAGTCACTCCCTGTGATTAAACTAATCATGTTGCTAAACAGGGCTTGGTCACATTTGAATCACCTTCCTTTTCAAACTCCTAGTTCAAACTTCAAATATAATTAAAGTGAAAAATAAAAGTTTTCAAAAACTCAAACAAAAATGTTCAGTGGGTGCCAAATATTACACTGGTAATTATGGTGGAGAAAACACATTTTTATAAAATACCTAAATACTTTTAAATGAAATAAAACAGAAAAGGAAATAAGCAAATAAAAAGAAAACAGAAAACAGAAACAGAGCAGGAAAAAAAAAGGAGCAGGCCTTCCCCCCCCACTGGACCCGTGGCCCATCTGCACCGAACCCCCCCGGCCCAAACTGGGCCGCACCCCCCCCGACCCCGGCCCAGCCCACCTCTCCTCCCTCGCCCCCTTCCCTGTTCCCCCGACCGGGTCGGAACAGGGGCGCGCGCTCCCGCCCGACCACCTCGCCGGCACCGACGCCGGAGAGGAGAAGGGCGCCAGCGGCCCCCGCCCCCTCGGGCCTCTCTCCCACTCACCCCGCTCACTCCCTCGGCCTCTGCGCCTCTCCCCCGCCAGATCCACCTCTCTCCCCCCTTCGATCTCCTCTGCCCGCGCGTGCTCGCCGCCGTTCACCGTCGAACTCGCGGCCACCGTGCCCCGATCGCCCCGACGACGTGCCCGAACGACTTCCCGCCGTCGACTACGTCGACTACGCCCTCGGGAACGAGTCGAGCGCCTCTGCACCGGCCTCCCCGAGCTCGTCTTCAACCTTCGGCCGCCGTCGTTCGTCGCCGATTCCGGCTACCCCGCGCCCTCCCCGAGCTCACTGCCACTCCCTATAGCCTCGCAGTGAGCCTCTCCTTCTCCTCCCCCTCTCCGTTAGCTCGCTCGCGCTCCGTAGCTGCTCCCCCACGCGCGCCCGAACGCCACGCCGCGGAGCTCGCCGCCGGCGTGTCTCCGGTGACCAAATGGTCACGGCCGTAGGCCCGCTAGCCCGACCGCACCATGCCGCGCCCGCCTAGGTAGTTAGTTCGGCCGTTCGCGCGCTCTAACGCAGCTTCCGTCGGGCACCCGTAGCACCTCGCCGCCGGCGAGCTCGTAGCGGTCGTCCCCGGCCGTTTCAGCCCCTCCGACCACCGCCGTTGGACGCGCGACGTCGAGCCGCGTCGAACGCGCCCAGCCCCGCCCCCGCAAACCCACTGTGGGTGAAACCCGCGCCCCTCCCGCGCGCCGCCGTGCGTTTTGGTCGCCGGCGTTGCTCCGGCGCCGGCCGCCGACGTGGCAGGCCTGGGGCCACCCCAGTGCCCCTGCCAGTGGCCCCCACGGGCCCCAGTTGACTGGGTTGACCCAGTCAACTGCTGACTGGGCAGGCCCAGTCACTGACATGCGGGCCCCGCCGCAAAAAAAAGAAGAGAAAATGTTTTATAAATAAAAATAATTATTTTAACTAATCACTCACTGACATGTGGGGCCCACCCCTCTAATTATACTGTTAGATTAGTTTAATTAAGTATTAGACTCATAGAGGCTGACATGTGGGTCCCACTGGACCCACCTGTCTGGTTTGACTGGTCAGCCGACCTGTTGACTTGCTGACATCAGCATTGCCTCATGCTGACGTCATAATTCATTTTTCTTAATATAAATAATTCCAGAAATTCAAATAAACTTTGAAAATTCATATCTTTTAAACCGTAACTCGGATGAAAATGTTTTCTGTATGAAAGTTGCTCAGAACAACGAGACGAATCCAAATACGCAGTCCGTTCATCCACCACACCTCCCTAACCTATCGAACTAGCAACTTTCCCCCTCCGGTCCGTCTGTCCAAAAACGCGTAACATCGAGAATACCTCCCGGATGTCCCCCCCCTTCACCGATACCACCTGCTGTCGCGTTAGGACACCCCTAGCACCGCTCATTGTCATGTCACGCATCGTCATGCTTATGTTTGCATTGTATTTACTGTTTCTTCCCCCTCTTCTCTCCGATAGACTACGAGACCGACACTGCTGCTGCCCAGTTCGACTACGGAGTCGACGACCCCTCCTACTTGCCAGAGCAACCAGGCAAGCCCCCCCCCTTGATCACCAGATATCGCCTACTCTTCTCTATACTACTTGCATTAGAGTAGTGTAGCATGTTACTGCTTTCCGATAATCCTATCCTGATGCATAGCCTGTCATTGTTTCTACAATTGTTACCCTTACCTGCTATCCTACTGCTTAGTATAGGATGCTAGTGTTTCATTAGTGGCCCTACACTCTTGTCCGTCTGCCATGCTATACTACTGGGCCGTGATCACTTCGGGAGGTGATCACGGGTATATACTATATACATGCTATACTACTGGGTCGGCTCGTTGAGTACCCGCAAGTGATTCTGATGAGGGGGCTGAAAGGACAGGTGGCTCCACCCCGGTAGAGGTGGGCCTGGGTTCCTGACAGCCCCCGACTGTTACTTTATGGCGGAGCGACAGGGCAGGTTGAGACCGCCTAGGTGAGAGGTGGGCCTGGCCCTGGTCGGCGTTCGCAGATAAACAACACGCTTAACGAGTTCTGGGTATTTGATCTGAGTCTGGCCATTTGGTCTATACGCACTAACCATCTACGTGGGAGTAGTTATGGGTATCCCGACGTCGTGGTATCAGCCGAAGCTCTTTTGACGTCAGCAACTGAGTGGCGCGCGCCGCATTGGACCGTACGCTCGCGCTTGTATTAAGGGGGCTAGGTCTGCTTCCGGCCGCGTACGCAACGTGCAGGTGTGCATAGGGCGATGGGCCCAGACCCCTGCGCGCATAGGTTTAGACCGGCGTGCTGACCTCTCTGTTGAGCCTAGGTGGGGCTGCGACGTGTTGATCTTACGAGGCCGGGCATGACCCAGAAAAGTGTGTCCGGCCAAATGGGATCGAGCGTGTTGGGTTATGTGGTGCACCCCTGCAGGGAAGTTTATCTATTCGAATAGCCGTGTCCCTCGGTAAAAGGACGACCCGGAGTTGTACCTTGAGCTTATGACAACTAGAACTGGATACTGAATAAAATACACCCTTCCAAGTGCCAGATACAACTCGGTGATCGCTCTCCAACAGGGCGACGAGGAGGGGATCGCCGGGTAGGATTATGCTATGCGATGCTACTTGGAGGACTTCACTCTATTCTCTTCTATATGCTGCAAGATGGAGATGTCCAGAAGCATAGTCTTCGACAGGACTAGCTATCCCCCTTTTAATTCTGGCATTCTGCAGTTCAGTCCACTGATATGCCCCTTTACACATATACCCATGCATATGTAGTGTAGCTCCTTGCTTGCGAGTACTTTGGATGAGTACTCACGGTTGCTTCTCTCCCTCTTTCCCCCCCTTCCTATCTATCTGATTGTCGCAACCAGATATTGGAGTCCAGGAGCCAGACGCCACCGTCGACGACGACACCTACGACATTGGAGGTGCCTACTACTACGTGCAGGCCGCTGACGACGACCAGGAGTAGTTAGGAGGTCCCAAGCAGGAGGCCTACGCCTCGTTCGATCTGTATCCCTGTTTGTGCTAGCCTTCTTAAGGCAAACTTGTTTACCTTATGTCTGTGTTCAGATATTGTTGCTTCCGCTGACTCGTCTATGATCGAGCAATTGTATTCGAGCCCTCGAGGCCCCTGGCTTGTATTATAATGCTTGTATGACTTATTTATGTTGTAGAGTTGTGTTGTGATATCTTCCCGTGAGTCCCTGATCGTGATCGTACACATTTGCGTGCATGATTAGTGTACGGTCAAATCGGGGGCGTCACAGCTCAAGACCTCCATTGGCACCTGGCCAAGAGGCAGATCCCACTAGCATCAAGCGCGGTGAGGATTTTGCAGAAGAATGGGCCAAGCGCCAGGCCAAGTTGGCCAAACAGGCAAAAGATGTAGTGAGGAAATTCAATGAAGATTCCACTGCTGCTGTTGCTGAGGCCTCTGTAGGGCCGAAGAAATCCATGGCAAAGAAGCCTGCGCACAAGCCAAGTGGCTCTTCTTCAATGCCCTCACGGCCAATTTCCTCAGCTCAGCCCTCACGGCCAATTCCTCAAGCCGCTCCTGCTCCTCCAAAGTCCTCAACTGCTCCGACAAAATCCTCAACACCTATGCATCTCGCCACGTGCCAAAGGACTACAGGCATCTCTATTGCCTCAGGAGCTTCAGCTAGTTCCTCAGCTGCACCATATTCTTCAACAGGACCCTCTCTGCTGAAGACTAAGACCACTGCAGGACGAGGCTCTCGCCCAAGTCCTCAGAAGAAGCAGGTCGCCTTCCAAGTACCGTCTGATGAAGACGAAGCTGATGATGAAGAACTTGCTGAAATCATCAGAGACAGGCAAGTCAGGGCCGCTAGAGCCAAGGGCACAGAAGTGCCACTGCTTTTGGATCCAAAGCTGATCCTCGACTATATTGATATCTGGCACAAGGACCCAAACACTCCTATGCCTGATTTCAAGTTGACACCTGGCCAAAGTCACATGCTGACCCATTTCATTAGTGAAGAAAAATGGAAATATGAGAAGGCCAGGCAGCTCAAGAAAGCACAGTACGGGAAGGAGAAGTTCCTGAAGAACAACGTTGTCTCTATGACAACTGATGAACTTGTAAAGCTCCAGTCTGAAATCAAAGTCCTCAGCGATGATTTCAACGCTTACTATGCTGATTGGAAAGGAGCCAAGGTCAGGTTCGTCAATCTGACAAAGACACTCACTTCAAGTGCCGCTGCCCCTGTGCATATTGAAGTCACTCCGGCTAAAGCATCTGCTCAGCAAACTGAAGAACATGCCAGCACCGCTGATGACAATCAGGTTGCTGAAGATAATGTGAGTTCCAAGGCTGATGACTGCATTCCAGCCACTGAAGAAATTGCCAAGGCACCCACTAGTGGTGCGCCTGAAGAAAATGAAGAGGTCAGGGCAACTGCATCAGTTGTGCCTGAAGAAACTGCACCAAATTCCTCTGCTCCACCTGCGCCTACTCCAACTCCAATCCTTCCATCTGCATCAGATGTGAAGAAGACCAAGGCTGCAGAGCGTGCAGCAGTGAAGAAAAGGAAAGCATCAGCTTCTTCAGATTCTTCTGCTCCGAAGAAAATGAAGCCTATGACCAGCTCTTTTGCAAACCCGATTGATGTTGTTCCAATCTCAATCATGCCATCAAAGGACCTTGTTCCTTTTGGTGAAGAATATGTGATCCCTAGCGGATCTGATGAAGAAACTCCTTCTGCTGCTACGTCAGAGCAGATGGATTAAAAAATTGAAGTGGATGAAATCCCTTCAACCCCAGTTGTTTCCTCGCCTGTGCCTCAGTTTACTGCTAAAGAGGCCGGCGTTGAAGAAATTGAAGATGAAGATGTGGACATTGGTTGTACCACACCTGTGATGAATGATGACTTTTGGGAAAGTCAGCACCCCAATTCTCCACTCTTCACTCCACTGCAGCAAATTCCTTAGTCCCCAGTCACTACAGTTCAAATGGGATCTGATGAAGCTCATGAAGACATTCCAGCCGCTAGTGCTGAAGAGACTGAAAATGAAGAATTCAAGAACCAGGCTGCCACTGAAGAGGAACCAGAAATTCCTCAGCCTAAAGAACCTGAGATTGCGATTCCTGAGGTTGTGCAACTCACTGACACTCCTCTGCCCAAACCAAAGGATCCATTCTCCAGGAAGCAAATATTCATGACTGATGCCTTCTTTGGCGAGCATGTATTCTTCACTGATTACAACACTTATGACTCTGCTCGCATAAGGAAGAGGCGTTTCTGGACTGCCAGCCAGCAAATTTCTATTCCTCATTGCTGTTCAACAAAGACAAAGTCTTCGATCATGAGCACATTCCTCACGTGGACATGGAATCTCTGCCGTGCTTCGTGCCAGTCCTCAGTGTTCTTCACGACGCTGGACTGTTAAATTTCTGCACTGACATCTGTGATTGGAATGAAGAACTTATTCTTCAATTCTATGCAACGCTGCACATCACCGGAAATTCTGAAGATGTGAATTCATGGGTGCTGGACTGGATGTCTGAAAACACTCACTACAAGGCACCAGCTACTGAATTGCTTCATGCCTTACCTCTCAGTCCGCCCCTTGAAGGTGCTTGTTGCGTCTACAATGAACCTGAGCTAACCGATCACTACATGCAAGTGCTGATGAAGCCTTTGAAGCCAGGTCAGACATCAAGAACAAAATTCCTTGTGAAGGAATTGCTGTATGTGCCTCGGACTGTCTATCGCATTCTGACGAAGACATTGAGTCCAATCAAGGGCCACGACTCAAATGAAGAAGTTGTTGTCATCATGAAGAATCTGCTTTTCAATATCATTCATGGCATTCCCATCAACTTCCATGATTTCTTCATTAGGACTCTGGCTAATGTCGCCATGTCACCATTTGAGTTGAAGCCTTATGCACCTTGGATTATGAGATTCATCAGGACAAGGTCTTCACTCAACTACAAAGTTGATACACTGAACCATTGCAGCTACTTGCCCCCAATTGAAGTCCTCAAACGAACATTTTCCTCAGCTGATGAAAAGGGCAAGGCTACTGCTGTAATTGATGAAGGCATTCGTCCAATGGATGGAAAATTTCGCAAGGCTGCATCCTACTCCACCAATGATGACTCTGCCACCCATGACTCTGCTGCCAACGCACCCAAGCAAAATCCTCAAGGCACAGCACCCAGGGTGATGACTGACCATGAGCTTCTCCTCAGTCTTCACCAGAAGGTTGATCGCAATCATAAATGGGTCAAGCGTCAGTTTGGTTCAATTCTTCACAACATGACTGCTACCCACAATGCAGTGAAGAAAAACCACTACTACCTTCATGAAATCCTCAACCGCACCTGGGCTGTTCTGTCTCAAGTCTATAGTGAAGAAGATCTGAAGACAATGGATCTCAAGGACGATCTTAACTGGGCTGCACCTCCTCCGAAGAAGTACAAGAAGGTCAAGGTTCCTTCCTTGGTGGCCAGCTCCTATTCTTCATCACGTGACACTGATGAACATGAAAATTTGGACGACACTGCGGCAGGCCCTACACCAACAACCGACCCCAACAACGCTGACGCTCCTTCATCACCTTGATATTCTTCAGGGGCGTTAGTCCTCATTTTCGACCCTTTTGGTCATTTGATGACAAAGGAGGAGAAATTTGAGTTAGTCTTCAAGCGGGTCTATCTTATGGGCGTTTTTTTTCTAAAGTTGCAACTCTCGTTCTTCTGATGACTTTGTTGGATCGACTTGTAAACTTAAACTCTATGGTGGCCTGATACTTTTGCTGTTTCTTCTACATGCTTATTTCTCATTAATGTTATTGCACGCATGCTGAATTACATCAGTCACCATATTTCATCATGCATTTCAAATTCTTCATATATTATGTCAAATGCGTGTATGAATTACAAGATATAGGGGGAGATCTCCATGATTCAACTCTTCAAGTGTGCATTGCTTCAAAAGCAAATTCCTCACTATGCACATCTTCAGGGGGACTTCTTCTATATCTTGCAATCAAATTCCTCAATATCAGTATTTATACTTCATATGTTTATCCCCGTTGAAAACTTAACCTATATTGTCATCAATCACCAAAAAGGGGAAGATTGTAAGTGCATCTAGTGCCCCTTAGTGATTTTGGTGTATTGAAGACTTATAGGTTAAGGGACTAATGCGTTTGTGAGTGTACACAGATCTATAAGTCTATGACGAGTGTGATAATTACAGAGAAAGTCGGCCCCTATAAATGAAGTTCTTCGACTGAAAACTTTGGATTTCTGAAGACTTTGAAAGTGAAGAAATTGGTGTGACCTTGAAGACTTGGTATTCATTTGAGGAACATGAAGCGTGAAGACTTTTGTTTTCGTAGTTTCATTTTCTCTTTCTTGAGTCATAGGAAACACCGTACTGTTAAAGGGGGTCGAGGAAATATTAAGGAAAAATCTCCATGTGATGCTCAACTCAAAATTCTACACCTAAAAATCCCTTCGAGTGAAGCCATTGGAAATCTCATACAGTTCAGTCATATTCTTTAGTGACAGAGACGAAGTTCTTCAGGTCTCTGAGAAATTTGTTCTGACTGAGGAGTTAGGAATTCGCCAGTGTGGATTGCCTACACAGTGAGGAACATGATAGCCCTGAGGAATTTGAACCTCAAATTTCCACCGTTGTTGTGCTATGCGCCAGCTGTCCCAAAATATCTACCCACCTAACGGTCATATCATTGAAGGGCATTTATGTCTTATCATGCGGGCTGCTTCCTAGGCTATAAATAGCCGCCCCCTACAACCACTAGCTGGTTGGCTGCTCCGAGAGAAACTGACACTTGTCATTTGAGAGCATCCCATCCTCCGAGGACTTTGAGTGAAAATCACCAAGTGAGGAAAAACCCCAAACCCAAACACCTACAAACCCAAAGTGATTGAGCATCACTGAAGAGATTGATCCTGCGTGGATCCGACGCTTGTTACCTTCGAAGACTGTGCTTCTTCCAGACGGTTAGGCGTCATGGTCTAGAGCATCCAAGAGGAAATTGTGGATCGCCGAGTGACCGAGTTTGTGAAGGTTCGGAAGTCACCTGAAGACTTACCACGAGTGATTGGGCGAGGTCTGTGTGACCTTAGCTCAAGAAGAATACGGTGAGGACTAGGTGTCCTGGACTGTGTGTTCAGGACTGGGTGTCCGGGACTGGGTGTCCTCAGGTTTAAATACCTAGCCGCTCCAACCAGACGTACAACTGAGACAGCAGTTGGAACTGGTCTACCAAATCATTGTCTTCACCAAGCCAACTGGTTCTATTTCCTCAACCCTTTCATTTCCTCATTCATCTGTTGTGCAATTGTTCATATCTGTGTTTGAAGACTTTGACTGAAGACTATCTCAATTTCCTCAGTCTGTTTGTCTTCATCCTGTGTTATCCTGTGTTTACGCTTTCTGTACTCTGAGCTTGTTTTCATTTCATCATGATGACTATGCTTGTGTTCTGCTATGCATACTTTTGAGTACTTATTCCGCTGCAAGTAGTTCTTCGCTAAGGAATTTCCTCACCCACAAATTCCTCAGTGAAGAATTTATAAAAATCGCCTATTCACACCCCTCTAGTTGATATAACGCACTTTCAACACTGTCTGGCCATTTATGCTCGTACGGCCCATAGCACCGCTTGTTGGTTGCAACGTGGTCCGGATTTTATTTATAATCTTGTACTGGCCGATTGTAAACTTATGGACATTAAATAAATCTCCATATTTACCAAAAACAAATTAGTTCACGTTCCTGTCTAGTGACGGTGCATGTACTATATTATTTCTTTATGCATCCGTATAAGCATGCATGCATGTACGCATATAGAAAGCAATATGCCCACATTATGCATGCATGGAGATTTGTTCTTTTTAAGAGAAGTCCATTGCATGCACGTCACCTTGCAGGTTTTATATTTTTTTCCTGAAGAAAGTCCTACTCCTATGCATGCACGTAAGGTAATGCTATATTTTTTATATCTCAGAACTACACATACGTAATTCTTATTTTAGGATAGACCCGCACGTACATGCTAAGAATAGCTGCAGTTTTTTCTTCTCTTTGAGATAAAGCCCTCTTAGATCTAATCCATTTGTTACGTCTTTTAAGTTATGGGTCCACCAAATCAACGACCAGATATTTCTAATTATTATGGTAATTTCTAGCTTATTTATCTTTTGTCTGGTTAACCCATCAACCATTTTTTATATATAATAGATTGATGTTACTGTATGAGCCATTTAGATTTTGACGCTACTAATTTTATATGGCATTTGGCTATGCTCAGAAGAGACCATGAAGGTCAAGACATAGCTATTCCAACTCTTGGGTGTTCCAATATCTTTTATATTCAATTGTTCAAATCATCATGCTTATATGCATGTTATAAAACAAAATTCTTTGAATTTAAATAAAATTTATCATAAAAGTAATTCCAATATTTATCAATTATTCTTTAGTACCAAGTGTTACCGTGTGCCATTTAGATTTTGACGTTACTCATTTTATATGGCATTTGGCTATGTTCAGAAGAGACCATGAAGGTCAAGGCATTCAGGAAACAGGAGCTATTCCAGCTCTTGGGTTGGGGAACCGGGACTAAAGGGTCGTTACTAATGCCTAGGCCTTTAGTCCCGGTTCTTATACTAACTGGGACAGATGGGCCTCCACGTGGCCGGTGCTGCGAGCCCAGGCAGGAGGCCCTTTAGTCCCGGTTAGTGGCACCAACCGGGACCAATAGGCATCCACGCGTCAGCTGTTCAGGGGTTAGGGTTTTTGTTTTTTTTTCTGAAAGGGGGGTGGATTTGGGGGTTTTGTATGGTTAATTAAGGTGTTTCATATATTGTGTTAGGTAGCTAATTAATTAATAGAGAGAAGTGTCCTCTCTTATCTCCGTGCTTGGTCGATGCTACGTACTATACATAGAGAGGCCCTCAACACGCTAGCTAGTAAGAAAATGAAGGAAACCATTAAGTACAGAAGTTCGTCATGCATACCGAGAGAAGTGATCGACCTCTCCTTCTCCGAGAGATTGGTCGAACAACAAGTTTTCGTATTATCTATCTGACACTACTGGCTACATACATATACGATATGTAAGATCTCTTACAATCCCCTAGCATTTGAACTCAACTTCCACATGGTATTCTCCGGCTTTATTGATGACGTGGTCAAGAAAGAATCCCGCCAATTCCTCTTGAATTGCTTTCATGCGATCATGTGGTAGGAGTTCATTCCGCATCTGCCACGTCTAATTTGAAGAAGGGGGTTAATACATATATATGAATGAAACTCAACAGAAATGATGGTGTAATAAAATGAAATTGTGAATATTATTGCTTACGCACTTCATATTGTCTTTTAGAATAGCCCCGCTTATTTTTCAAAGTCGCGTTGTAGATGAACTCGCACACGTAGTATCCACAGTAATCATTCCCTTGTTCATGCCACAAGCACTTTACGAGAAATAGAGGTCAATCAAACTGATAATGAAGCATTATAAATGGCATTGATGAAAGTAGCTAGAATCAACGGGAGATGCGCGCAACTAGCAAGCTAGTAGTACTTACTTTCGGGTATGTATATCGCAGCTCCTTCGGCAGTCCCGGAGCTTCTGCGGTGAACTGTTTCCAAACCCTGCAAGACAAAGAAAATAATTATTACTTGAGATATCAGGAAATGAACAAAAAGTTGCCGATATGGTGCGATAATGATCGATTGAACTTACTTGTTGAGAATTTTAGTCATGTCCGCATAGGTCTCGGGATCTTTTCGTCTCGAGTCTAAGACGGTTACTAGTCCCCGCTCAAGCTTAATCTCCAGGAGAATATAGTGGAAGCTGCGCATGCATGCATAACTCATCAATTACATTACTATAACCTCGCTCGAGTAATAAGGGAAACCGAATATGCACACGACAGTAACACTCACTTGAAGTTGTAAGGAAAGAGTATTAAATCTTTGTTTTGATTTATTAACAATGATTTGAGCAAGTTGGCCTCGGCCTCTTCGGCGTTCTTTTTAACCTGAAATTCATCTATGAGAGTTGTTTTAATGAACACAATATCATACATTTCTGCTTTTCTGCACTCGACGATCTTCAATCTACATAATATAGTGAGGATAATTATAAATACATGCAATGAAAGAGCTGAGCTATATATAGAGACTTAATGACAGAAGTAGTACTTACAGACAGTAGCAAGTGACCGTTAATTTATCGAGGGCCTTTTGATTGAAGAACTGGAAGAACTCCTCAAATGGAACATGCAACAGATCAGTTCCAACGAGGTCGTGCTCCTCTTTAACTCTCAGATACAAAGTATCCGTCCCCCCAGACTCTCTGCAGGTTTTCATGTACCAATTATGGAATCTTCGCATCATCGTTGTTAGAGATTTTTCATCTTTGACGAGAGGCTTCCCGTACTCGTATCTGTGTTCGTCCACCTCCAAGAAATCATAATGTACATCGTCAGGCAGGTAATCTCCAAGATTGCTATAACCGGGCACCATCCCCGAAGCATTAGCGACGATGTCGCTAGACACATTGAGCGGGGGGCACGATTGGTTCGCTTGTTCGCCGAGTTGGGCAATTTTTTTCCCAGCCGCTCGTCGTTCTTTTAACCTTTGATCACTGATAGTACTTCCCGACCGCTCCGCTTCGAGATATGCCTTTGCACTAATGCGCTCATAGTTGGTTTTCGGCGGAGACTTTGGTGGTTTCCTCAGGGCATCGATAGTGCGCTTTGCTTTCACCGGATCTACCTTCTCCTCCGGAGGTGGATGTCTCTCTGCTTTCGCCCCTTCAAAGAAGTCCTTCACTTATTTTTGCACGATCTTCTTGTTTTCTTCCACGGTCATCTCGTACGGTAACTTCTCTAGAGGCTTGAGAGGTGGACCGTATCTGTATTGCCTCCCGCCTCTGGCTGTACTGCTAGACGCCGGAGCAGACGGAGCGGCTGCGGCTGTCTTCTTTCGTGCTTGCTTACAAGGCGGAGGAGAAGGACTACGACGCGCCGGAGCAGCCGCGGCGGCGGCGGGTCTCTTCCGCCCTTGCTGGCGAGGTTGAGAAGGAGGAGGCTGGTGGCTGCTCGGGCGCGCCGGCGCAGGCGGAGAAGGAGGCGGAGTGCCGCCACGCGCCGAAGAAGGAGGCTGAGTGCCCTCATCGTCACTCGCCGGAGGAGGAGGCGGTGGAGGAGGCGGAGTGCCCTGACTTGCCGGAGGAGGAGGAGGAGGCGGAGGCATCCAGTTCGAAAGGTTGATGAGCTCCTTCCGCCATAGGCATGGAGTCTTCAGACAAGAACCCAGCCGAGTCTCCCCTTCACCTGTAGGGTGGTCAAGCTGGAGGTCCTCAAATCCTTCTATGATTTCATCCACCATCACCCTAGCATATCCTTCTGGAATCGGCCGGCAGTGAAAAGTTGCGCCAGGTTCAGGAGGTGCAACAGAGCCAACAGCCGCCTTGACTTTCAATTCCATCCACTGCATCATAAGGTGGCAATGCTGAGACTCCGTGATAGCATCTACGGGGTAGCTAGCAGGAGCCGTGAAGACAGGCTCCTGAAGCGGCTCCGTGGAAGCCACGTTGCTTCTCCGCTGAGATGGTGGGGTAGCTTCGGGTGTAGGTTCGGCAGGTCACGTGCTGCGAACTGCCTCTCGTTCCTCTAGCGCTTGTACCCTTGCGTGCAGCGCCTGTAGTTGGGTCAACTCCTTTTTCTTCTTCCTCTCCCGGCGTTTGTAACCGCCTGCGTCGGGAAATCCAGCCTTCCACGAAAGGGAGCCTGGCGTGCCTCGTGTCCGTCCGGGGTGCTCAGGATTCCCGAGGGCCTCTGTGAGCTCGTCGTTCTCTCTGTCCGGAACGAACGTCCCTTGCTGCGCCTTTTCGATATACTCCTGAAGCTTCACGATGGGTGTGTTCAGCTGCTCGTCGGTCCAAACGCACTTCCCTGTTACAGGGTCCAATTTTCCCCCAACCCCGAAGAACCAAGTCCTGCAACGGTCTGGCCAGCGTCGCGTCTCTGGTTCGATCCCTTTATCAATGAGGTCATTCTCAGCCTTGTCCCACAACGGCCGGGCTTTCAGGTAGCCACCTGACCCCGTGCGATGGTGATGCTTCTTCTTTGCAGCATTTTTCTTGTTTGTCGCTGACATCTTCGCTGCTCTCTCAGATTTCTTTTTGGTGACAAATTCGGGCCACTGATCTTTGATCTTCTCAAATCGGCCGATGAATTCTGGAGTCTTGTCTTGGTCGACAAACGATGATTTCAGCTCATTCTTCCACCTCCTGAATAGCTCAGCCATCTTCTTAAGAGCATAAGCCTTGATCATTGGCTTTTTAACTGGATTCTCCGGATCCTCCTCTGGCGGGAAGGTGAAATTTTCCTGCAGCGCGGTCCAAAGATCAGCTTTCTGCCTATCGCTGACATAAGACACCTGAGAGTCTTTGTCCTTAGGCTTCAACCATTGCTCGATGCTGATCGGGATCATGTCCCTCACTAGAACCCCGCACTGAGCATTAAATTTTTGCTTGGTCCGGAGGGGTTCAATCGGTTGGCCAGCGCGATCAATTTCGATGATCGTGTACCTTTCATCCGCGCGCAACTTTCTCTTCGGGCCTCGTCTCGTTACCGAAGTGTTGCTCGATCCGGAGGGCTAGAAAAGAAGAAAAAGAAGAGAGTTAATATGTGTACATACCAAAAACAATTAATGCATCAATTAGCTATATAGTCAGCACATGCTTAATTAATTAATATATATACCTGGCCGGACTCCGTTCGGTCACCGGAGCCGTCATCACGGTGTCCTTCCCCCTCCATTCGCTCACCGGAGCCGTCATCACGGTGTCCTTCCCCCTCCATTCGGTCACCGGAGCCGTCATCACGGTGTCCTTCCTCCTCCATTGTTTGATCATCGTCGTAGCCTGCTTCTTCATCCTGTCTTTCCAGACCATCGGTGCATGTGTCGTTGAGAAACGACAAGACGGCATCACTTCCGTGTGCGATTATCTCCCCAACACCGCTTCTTTTGCTTCGTCTCGGGGGTGCGGATCCATAGTTTCTGCAAATATTTACAACATGGCAATTATTATTCAAACATGACAGATGGATATATTAGTGGCAAACGTTGAACTAGCTAGCTAAGCACAATAAGGAATCATATTAGTGGCATGGCCTCGACGCTTCTCTAGGGTTTGGGGTGGCCTCGGCAACGCTTCAAGGGTTTGGGTGGCCTCAACAACGCTTCAAGGGTTCGGGGTGGCCTCGACGACAACGCTCTTTTAACTTGGTAAATTTGGGTGGCCTCAAGAGAGTTTGTCGATCGGGTAGGGGCGCGGCGGGAGGGGGTAGGAGACCGACATCGTTTTTTCTAGGGTTTGGGTGTCCTCGAGAGTTTTGGTCGAGCGAGAGGGCCGGGGGGTGCTCCCGTGGTATAAGTTATCACGGTCGAGAGGGGGTATATATATCGACCGCCCCTCATGTCGAAGTTATCCGGGAGGGGGTTATATCGACAACGACGACATACATAGATGGGAAAATAATGTTATCGGGGAGGGGGTATATCGACCCCCCCCCCCCTCGTGTTGAAGTTATCGGGATAGAAGAGAAGAAGAAAAAATAGAATTTTCTTATTTTTTCTTCAATGTAACTTTTGCATATATGAACATACATACATAAATTATACATACATGGAAAAAAATTGATATGAACAAAAAAACATCATATATGAATATTTTGTATATACATCCATATCCATCCATCCATCCATTCATACATACATACATGCACAAAAAAATGCTATGAACAAAAAATCAGTAGAATTTTTTTTCTGAAATGTAACTTTTTGCACTAGAACTATTTCAAATAATTCCTTTCAAATGCCACAAAATTTTTGAGAAGTCCTCTGATGCCTATAGATCATTTTTGTTCAAAAACCCACTTTGGTCATTTGAAAATTTTGAGCACAACTTCCATTTTTCAATTTTGGTCCAATCTTGTCATTGAACTACAACCCTATTTTTCCTTGCTAAAAAAATTCTGAATTTTTTACATGTTGTAGTCCTTCCTACTAAACCCTTAAGTCCAGAAGGGCAGCCCCAATTTCATCTACCAAGTCCATCAAAAAATTCATGTAGTTTCTGTCCAGCACTAAATTTTAATAAAACTTGCACTAACAAGTTTTTCCTTTTAACAAACCAACTTGACCATCTTCACCAACATCCAAGGAGACATCATCCTGCCAAGTTTCACATAAAACAAAGTTCCCTAGCTAGCCCTAGCATTTCATCAAACACCTTGTGGACATGGCTGAAAACATGCAATTCTCTGAAACTTTGCACTGAACCAACTTCACCATCATCACATACATGAAGTAAGGACAGAGGAGAGGGGTGGGAGGGAGGAGGGAGTACCCGCATGTCCGGCGGGCAGTGGTGCGGCGGCGTTGACGGCAGGGCAGGGGCGTGGCGCAGCGTCGGGGCAAGGCAGGGGCGCGGCGGCGTTGGCATCGAGGTCGAGGTAGGGGCGCACGACGGCGTCGTCGGGGCAGGGTAGGGGCGCGACGATGTCGGGGCGAGGCAGGGGCGCACAGCGTCGGCGTCGGGGCAGGGCAGGGGCGCACGACGTCAGCGTCGGGGCACGGCAGGGGCGCGGCGGCGTCGGGGCACGCAGGGCGCGGCGACGGCGTCGGGGCAGGCAGGGCGCGGCGACGGCGTCGGCATCGAGGTCCGGCAGCCTGGCGACGTCGAGGTGTTCGTCGGTGTCGATGCGTTTAGCGGCAGAGAGGCAGATCGAAGAACTGAATGAAAAATTTCACAAGTCCAGCTTATATACACAGAGCATTGGTCCCGGTTCGTGCCACCAACCGGTACCAATGCCCCCCTTTAGTACCGGTTGGTGGCACGAACCGGGACCAAAGGTCTCTTTTCAGCAGTCCAAAGGGTGGGAAGCGGCGGCCTTTGGTCCCGGTTGGTGGCACCAACCGGTACTAAAGGGGGGCATTGGTTCCGGTTCGTGGCACCAACCGGGACCAATGCCCACCTTTAGTCCCGGTTGGTGCCACCAACCGGGACCAAAGGCCGCGCACAGCAGCGTGGTGGTGGGAGTTTAGTCCCACCTCGCTAGTTGAGAGGGGCGCGCAATGGTTTATAAGCCCCACTGTCGCACCCCTCTCGAGCTCCTCTCTATTGCAGGCTTACGGGCCTAATTGTCACTGCTATGCCAGATGGGCCTACTGGGCTTTCTGCGGGCATGAATCCTGGCCCATTGATGGGTTTCTAGTCGTATTTAGGCCGTGGTGGTCCAGTAGGTGGCAATTTTTTTATTTTTTTCCCAGTTTTTTTGTTTTCTTTTTTGCCTTTTTTTGTTTTGTTTCTACTTACAACAAAATACTTATTTATTTTATTTTATTTTGTTTCTACTTATATATTTGCTATTAAAGTTTCTAACAAACAAAGTTCTTTATGAAAATTCTTTTTGCTTTTAATGATTTTGAACAGAAAATAGTTTGATAATTTTAGTTGCATCAATTTTATATAATTTTAGTTTCATAAATTTTAGAGGTTGCTTATAATGTTTTGAACAGAAAATACTTTGATAATTTTAGTTTCATAAATTTTATTTATGTTATTTTGTTTCTACTTATATATTTTATTAAAGTTTATATTATTTTGTTTCAAATTACTTATTTATTTTATTTTATGATAATTCTTTTTGCTATTAAATTTTCATACGAAAACTCGTCTGTTACAAAAGGATTTCATTTTTTGGACTTATTTGAACTCCATAGTTTTTCTATGTTCAAAATGCACCATTCAAAGCCACATCATCAATTTTCAACCCTTTCTAACTTCATTTGTTATTTTTCATGCATTTACTGATTTTTTTCAGCTATAAGACCCTGAAATTGAAATGCATTTCAAATGAACTCTGAAAAGGTTAAAAGTTGGCATGGTATCATCATTTCACCCACATAGCATGTGCAAGAAAGTAGAGAGGCTTACGGCAAAAACTGGATGCACTTCGTGTATAAAACGGACAATCTCTTTCGAAGTATCAGGGTTTCATACGTAAACTCGTCTGTTACAAAAGGATTTCATTTTTTTGAACTTATTTGAACTCCATAGTTTTTCTATGTTCAAAATGCACCATTCAAAGCCACATCATCAATTTTCAACCCTTTCTGACTTCATTTGTTATTTTTCATGCATTTACTGATTTTTTTCAGCTATAAGACCCTGAAATTGAAAAGCACTACAAATGAACTCTGAAATGGTTAAAAGTTGGCATGGTATCATCATTTCACCCACATAGCATGTGCAAGAAAGTAGAGAGGCTTACGGCAAAAACTGGATGCACTTCGTGTACAAAACGGACAATCTCTTTCGAGGTATCAGTGTTTCATACGAAAACTCGTCTGTTACAAAAGGATTTCAATTTTTTTGAACTTATTTGAACTCCATAGATTTTCTATGTTCAAAATGCACCATTCAAAGCCACATCATCAATTTTCAACCCTTTTTGACTTCATTTATTATTTTTCATGCATTTACTGATTTTTTTCAGCTATAAGACCCTGAAATTGAAAAGCACTACAAATGAACATGGATAGATAAGTGACCAAATTAATAGTAGTTCATCATCACATTAAAACCAAAGTACGTACATAGTTCAAATTGAACAACATATAGCTCTCCAGAGCATCTAGTTAAACCATACATTGAAACTATGTAAAACCTTTCAATGCAACACCAAATGCGATCATAATCACAAATAAAGTAACAATTGATCCAACGGCATAATGATACCAAGCCTCGGTATGAATGGCATATTTTCTAATCTTTCTAATCTTCAACCGCATTGCATCCATCTTGATCTTGTGATCATCGACGACATCCGCAACATGCAACTCCAATATCATCTTCTCCTCCTTAATTTTTTTATTTTTTCCTTCAAGTAATTGTTTTCTTCTTCGACTAAATTTAACCTTTCGACAATAGGGTCGGTTGGAATTTCCGGTTCAACCACCTCCTACATAAATAAAATCTATGTCACGTTGGTCGGTATAATTGTCATAAACAAGAAATGAACCAAATAGTTATAAAAAGATAATATATACCACATCCGAATCATAGACAGGACGAGGGCCGACGGGGGCGGATACCAGAACCATCGCACTATATAATAACAAGGAATAATAAAAGTAAGAAAATTAGACAAGTATGTATCTCAAGTAAGAATTTTTTTTTCTTTCAGAAAGAAGATAAGAACAAGTGGCTCACCACGGTGGTGCCGGCGACGAGATCGGCGCGGGCGATCGACGGCGGTGAAGACAGAGACGGGACGTGACGGACCGCTAAACCTAGAAAAATCTCGGGGAAAATGGAACTCGGAGGTCGAGTTTCGAGAGAAGAAATATTAACTAGTGTGGCTCGGACATTTCATCGAACACCTCATGTGCATAGGAGGTGAGCTAGAGCACCCAAATGCCCTCCCCTCGCCGGCCAGCAAAAAACAGAACAGGGTGGAGTGCTCTGCTCGCTGGCGATGGGCTATATATAGGCAAATCATTTGTCCCGGTTCGTGGCTGGAACCGGGACCAATGGTTATGGGCCAGGAGCGAGGCCCATTGGTCCCGGTTCGTTCCTAGAACCGGGACAAATGGGTCCAGACGAACCGGGACAAAAGCCCGCGAGACCCCGGCCGGCCACCTGGGCTCACGAACCGGGACGAATGCACCCGTTGGTCCCGGTTCGTATAAGAACCGGGACTAATGGGCTGGCCAGGCCCGAACGGAAGCCCCTTTTTCTACTAGTGGTAATGAGTCGGTGCCATAAAAAAAATTATGCACCGAAGCACATACTTACTTCCATGCCAAATACAAGAGGCAATAAACTAAGCACACACCCCTCGTGCAAAGAAGCAGCAGTGAGCCACGAACGAGACAGTGGAAGTAGGGTAACTGTTGCCGATATATACTAGTTTATGTGTGTGTGTGGGGGGTGGGGGGGGGGGGGGAATCTCCAATCGACTTTTAAATATTTTCATCTGGCATTGACATCTGCGTGGCATGCTTTTCAGAGTTTGGGCACCGAACACAGAGTGGAAGACCTAAAAGATACCCCTTCAGATGAAAGGGTAACGATGGTCTAATTAAATTCTAGTGAATTTCACTGATCAAGTTTGGTACACGCGTTTCTGCCTATCCGCAGATTCTACACTATGTGTGACGCGCATTTATGCCTGTCTGCGAATTCTACACTATCTAGGTCAATGATGAAAACTAAGGTCCTACACTATGTTGGCTAAAACCAGTGTTAAATTCACTTTTGCTTCATTTTGGCATCGGTCCTCTCCATTAATTACCGAGCCGGTGTCATAAATACAATTCTAGAAACCGGAGCACCTACTTGCACCAATGCCAAATCCAACGAGGCAATAAGCTAAGCGCTCTCGCTCGTGTGAAGAACTGACAGTGGGCCACGAACGAGACGCTGGTAGTGGGGTAACTGTGGTTGATATATAGTAGTTTCTGTGCGTAGGCCCAATCTCCAATCGATGTCCAATTCTTCCACAGTTGGGTGGTGCTAAATATTTTTCATCTGGCATTGACGTCTGCGTGGCATACTCTTTAGAGTTTGAGCACCGAACACAACATGAAAGGCCTAAAAATACCCCTTGACATGAAAGGGTATGGTGGTCTAATTAAAATTCTAGTGAATTCATAGATCAAGTTTGGTAGTACGCGCATTTCCTCCTTTCGCAGATTCCTCACGCGATCAAGTACGTCGGACGACAACGAGAAGAAATCAAAGCTAAGTTTTGCTCGTGGATTGCTGCTAGCAGATGTTTTGAACAACGGCAACACGCATGTACACGACGTCCTGATCGATCAGCTGCTGGTGCATGTGCCGGTGCCTTTGGTGAAGGTAGCTCACGTACAGCTGACGGATTCATCATCCTCTGTAGCTAGGTAGCTAGCTAAGACCATGGATGAATTAGTCCACGACCAGCAATCAGTACACAGACGTGAACAAACAGCCAGACGGCTGGAAACACAACGCGCGCGCACACGAGAGCACGATGAAGCTGATCGTGTGGATCTCTTCAAGGATACAGCCTCGTACGGAAAACTACTTCGCGTTTCCATCGACTCGTACGGCCCACATATAGGCCTGCACCCTCGTCTTTCCAGCTCCACCCCCGCCCGCATCGCCGCCGCGCACACAAACCCTAGCTGGCCGTTCGCACTTCGCGTGGCACCGGTCGATCTGTAGTTTCGCCGGCGATGGAATGGAATCCCGGGTATCCAAGAAGAAGAAGAGGAAGAGGGACACGGAGAGTAGCCCGTACGTTCTCCCGGCTCTCCGACGATCTCCTCGTCGAGATCATCTCGCGCGTGCCCTTCAAATCCACCCGTTGCTGCAAGTGCGTCTGCAGGCGATGGCGCGACGTCGTCTCCAACCCTGACCACCGCAAGAAGCTGCCTCGGTCGACCCTCGCCGGCTTCTTCTACAGAACCGGGCATCTGTGTTGCAGAACTATGAACCGTCATTACAAAAGCCTAACAGGGAAGAAGTGGTGCCGCGGCATCGACCCCGCCCTCAAGTTCCTGCCCAAATACAGACTCTGTGACATTCACATTGACATGTTGGACTGCTGCAATGGCCTCCTGCTTTGCCGACGACAGCAGACCGATTATCACGGGACAACGGACTACGTGGTGTGCAATCCGGCCACTAAGACATGGATTGCCGTGCCTGGCACCGACCGGTCCCGCGAGCTGCGCGTCGCTCGCCTTGGGTTCGACCCGGTCGTCTCCTCTCACTTCCGTGTACTTGAGTTTGCACCGACGGATGATAATGATACACACGTCAAGCCATTGGGGATCTACTCCTCAGAAGCTGGAGCCTGGACACATCGGAGCGATTGGAAATGTCCAATTGATATAAATAAATATTCCAGTAGCGCATTTTTCAGAGGGGTGCTATATTTATCTTCCTATGAAGATAAGGTTGTAGCCGTCGACTTGGAGGGAAATTGTAGGGTCATTCATATTCCTACCTTACATGATTCTTGTATTGCTCGTGAAGTTTATGTATCACAGGGACAATTGTATGTTGTAATTTCTAGTGATTCTGAACTATCAATGTGGGCTCTTGAAGATTCTAGTACTGAAAATTGGACCTTGAAGCACAATCTCAGCCATTTGCAATTGTTTGGAGCAGAGGATTCATCTTATGAGCAGGACTATGATATTATCATCCACCCAGAATGCAATCTGATATTTATACTACTTACGAGATTCTACTCGACATGCAGATCAGCGACGAAACTAATGTCATACGACATGGATTCTAGGACTGTGCATTCTATAAGTGATTTTGCACATGACTGGAAGAGTCCTTATCTTTCATATGTTCCCTTGTTCTCAGGTTCACTGGCTGATGGGCAGTAGAAATCTTAATTGCATAGTGTGTATTTGTTTTTTTGCCAACAGAATGTCATGTATCTTTTTTATGAACAGGATGGCGTGTAACCCTTTTATGATATTTTTGTTGTTAGGTCTTGAATCCAACCAGCTGGGACTTGGCTAACATTTTATGACGTTGTGCTAGTTTTTTTATCTGTGCTTATGTGCACTTATCTACCTCTTATGCGGGTAGATATTGCAGTTAATTAACAACAAAGCAACACTATTCTTCTTTCTAAAATGTTTTTACACTACCAGATCAAATCTACTAAAATGCAACACTAAAAACATGTTATAAAAAGTTACATAGGTAGTACTTTCATATGGGACCACTAATTCGTCGGTTGCCACTTATTTTCTTTTGTTTCTCTTCTCTTTTTTTTCCTTCACTCCGGCCATTCCCATCCTTTTCCCCACAAGAGCAACCATCCTGTGCGCCCTTCTGGTCCCCTCCCCTTCAATCAGCGCCACCACCACTACTGTCGACTCCCGTTGTGTGGCCAGAGCCGCCTCCACATCACGCTCTCTTCCTCCTCCCGCCTCCTCGTCGCAGAGCACGACAGCGGGCCCAAGTGCTTGTGGCGGAGGTCCTGCACCTCTCTGTCGTGCAGGTGGTTACTGCAGAGCTCGACTCGGGCAACAAAAGCCAGAAATTGCACCTCTTGCTCAGCTTAAAGTTCGGCTCTAGCAAAGGAAGCAGAGGGTGGCTTGTTTTGGTTACGTTGTTGGCTCTGTACATTGGGTTGGCATGTTTGTTACTTGTTTTGGCTCATGTATATGAATTTTGTTTATGTTAGCAGGTGAGATCGATGTTAGCAATTTATGGTAGGTGAGGTACGTGTGGAATCATGAATGTCAGCAGAGCCTATAAACATAGATCAGGTTATAGCATAGTTATTACATTATAGGAACTTGGATGCATTATAAGTAGGAGGAAGCTACATGTGACGCAAAAGATAATATGGAGGCCTCAATGAATTCAGGCAATGAGCACCAGTGAAGATATGACGATGAGCAAAAACTCTGTACTGATTAACACACATGAATAGTATTGGCACTGATGATGGTTCCAGAAGCGATCTAAAGTGATTTGCGGGGCATAATGTGGATTGTAATCAGACCTGGAAAACCACAGAGTATGAGCAACTCTTCGCTCGTTGAACCAGTAAGGCCCTTTTCAGCCAGGACCACGAAGATGAGGCAGACGCTGTTGGAAATATGCCCTAGAGGCAATAATAAATGGTTATTATTATATTTCTTTGTTCATGATAATTGTCTATTGTTCATGCTATAATTGTGTTATCCGGAAATCGTAATACATGTGTGAATACATAGACCACAACGTGTCCCTAGTAAGCCTCTAGTTGACTAGCTCGTTGATCAACAGATAGTCATGGTTTCCTGATTATGGACATTGGATGTCATTGATAACGGGATCACATCATTAGGAGAATGATGTGATGGACAAGACCCAATCCTAAGCATAGCTCAAAGATCGTGTAGTTCGTTTGCTAGAGCTTTTCCAATGTCAAGTATCTTTTTCCTTAGACCATGAGATCGTGCAACTCCCGGATACCGTAGGAGTGCTTTGGGTGTGCCAAACGTCACAACGTAACTGGGTGACTATAAAGGTACACTACGGGTATCTCCGAAAGTGTCTGTTGAGTTGGCACGGATCGAGACTGGGATTTGTTACTCCGTGTGACGGAGAGGTATCTCTGGGCCCACTCGGTAATGCATCATCATAATGAGCTCAATGTGACTAAGGAGTTAGACACGGGATCATGCATTACGGTACGAGTAAAGAGACTTGCCGGTAACGAGATTGAACAAGGTATTGGGATACCGACGATCGAATCTCGGGCAAGTAACATACCGATTGACAAAGGGAATTGTATACAGGACCACGAAGATGAGGCAGACACGACACAGGGTTCACAATTGGCCTATTGAAGACAGTCAGTTCACGGTCTGGTTTGTTGGATTCATGCATCTTGAGTCAGGGCCATGACCTTTGAGTTGGATTGGCAGTTTATTCATCATCCCTAGCCTCTTGTGCAGATTCTTCAATAACAGAGGCATTGCCCAGTGCATTCTTATTTACATTGACATTTTCAGTGGTCTGCTCATTTGCTTCAGAAGCATGTGGAATTTATTCATCAGCTGATGCAGCCGCAATCTCATTCTCTTCATGGACTATGGTGGAGGTATTTTCTTCAAGAATGCTTGCCATGGGAGGGGGTGGAGGCCCTTGGACTTTGTGAAGCCATTTAAAAGGCGAACAATGTTGTTCTTTGTCTTCCACCCCCATTGCAGTTGTCCCAAACAATGAGTCTGGAGTATTCACCACATGTGTGGCAATATCTTCTGGAGGAGTGTGGAGATGCACTTCACCTTGCAGGGAGTGTGGATGCATCTCTTCCCAAAACTCGCCGTTGATTTTTTGGGTAGGTGGATCACCTCTATCAATGAAAAAAGTCCCTTCTAAGTTGTGCTTGGGAGGAGGCGATGATACCATTATCCCTGACAAAGTTATCTTGCTCGTGTTCTTCTAATAGGGTGCGGCTCCTGGTTAGTAGTCGTACGATGAGGAAGCAGCGTCAGGGTAGTAGCGCAGGTGGTAGGTGGTGTCGTGTGCCGTGATCAGGTAATCGACATGTTGCCTGTTGGTTTTCTTGTCATACAAAAACAACAGGTAACTATGTTGCTTCTACCCTTTCATACTTGACCACAAACTAAGAACAATTCACTGCCTTTATTTCCACATATCATGGTGATCTAGGAAATGAACTATGCTATTACATATCATTATAGTGCATCCCTGAGGCTCCGCAAAGTCTTCTAGCCTCTTCAACCTTTCTCTTGGAGAAGCCACTTCACCCTAACTGTTTAACCATTACACTACCATTGACCACTCCATCTACATCCCACTTTGTAATCTATGTCCAGCAATGAGTGGAGGTTGACAATGTAATTATTTCACTCACTTGATATTAACACTCCCAAGTTAACACAACAAAGGAACAAAAGCATATGCAAACACTAACTATAAAGATAAACACTAGTCTCTTTTTGCGACACAAAAATTGCAAATACCTTCTACCCTTCTACTAATTTAAATTTTGACCACCATGCTGGCTTGCCACCCTAAATAATTAACCATGTTAATTCCATATCATGGGAGTGCATTCTTCAAACTCTTGGCATATACGTCTAGTCTTTTTAATCCTTCTCTTGGAGAATTTGCTTCACCCAACTGTTTCACCATTGCACTACCAATGATCACTCCATCTGAACCCCACTCGGCAATTTGTGTCCATTATTCATAAGTGGAGGTCAGCGATGTAATAATCTTATTGAGATTTTTGAATCAAGATCACAATTTTTTGGTGAATTTCTCGATGTGTTATCTACCTGGCTAACATGTTCCGGGGTTGATATGCCAAAGCCAACCGCTACTGCTTTGTTTGTGACCTGCGAGCAATTACGAAAGATATTTGACAGATGATACTTTGAACATAACAAGGTGGGAAATTTATTTCTTTACTGTTTTTTTTTTTTGGAAAAGGAGGCAAACCCCATTTCTTTACTGGTTAAGAGAAAAGAATCAATGGTAATATTTTTTTTCTATAAACCTGTCTAATCTCCTGAAGAAGATCCTTGACACGTGGGTTTATGGTCGCCCTGGCTCCTGTAACTCCAACAACACTTACCTGCATAATGTTATTTATTATGGGTTTAACATCATGAGATCTTGACCACAAAGCCAAAATTGTAATAAGAAGCTAGCTAGGATTGTACGCATGTGTGCTGTGCAACTTACAAGGTAAACAAACCCTTCTGAAGCTTTTGTGATTTCTTTCATCCTCTCTGATGGTGTAGCTGGCGTTGTAAGGAGGATCTACAATCATTTATTGAAAACCCATAACTTGTTTAAGGACTGGCTTAATCCTGAGTTCTGTTAACATTGCGTTAATGTTTAATGAGGGCATGCACGTACCAGCTCTAGATTGTTCTTGATGGCTTTTTTCCTGAAAGCATGCATCTCCTCGTATGGAAGGTCGGGAATGATAATGCCTGGAGTTCATGCATGTAACAAGTGCGAATTAGCAAATCTGTTGTGTTGATTGTCAACGTCGGATAAAATATTTATAGTTTGCTAAGAGTGCTGCTACACACACGACGGTTGTGGACGATCTCCGCACGATGAAGCACATCAACCCGTCCATGCGTCGATTCAAAGTGAACCTACACCGTTAAATACTCCATCGTGCGCAGTTCGTCCGGCTATTGTCGTCCACACAGCAGTTTCGGTTTGCTAATAACTCAGTTAATTACCTTTGACACCGGCTTCTTCGGCAGCCGCGGCGAAACATCCCGTCCCACGGCGCACAATGGGGTTGAAGTAAGAGAAGATGACCACGGGGCAGGACAGCTCCGGCGTCACCTCCTTCAGCATCGACATCACGGCGTCGGTGGTTGCGCCAGCGGCCAACGCACGGGCAGCGGATGCCTGTATCACTGGCCCGTCGGCAGAGGGGTCAGAGAAGGGCAGGCCGAGCTCGATGACGTCGGCGCCTAGGCTGTCGAGGAGCCTGAGCGCCTCCGCTGTCGTTGCAAGGTCGGGATCGCCGGCGGTGATGTACGGGATGAACGCCGTCTGCGCGCGCGCAACAGTAAAGCCTTAGTCGATTAGCATCGATCTTTTACGTGCATGCATGCTGCGAACTGAGCTTAGTACACTCGGCGCACTTACTTTGCCATTCGCCCTGACGCGAGACATGGCCTCTGCCACCGACAGGCCGCGCTCGCCGGCCGCGGATAGCGACGCGCACCTCCCAGCAGGAGCGGGCGCGGTCACCGCCGCCACGGCGACCGCTCCGACCACGGGCCTACCGGGCGTGGGCACCGCCACCGCGGCCTGGCCACGACGCATGGGGTGGTTCAACGGCAGAGCCGAGGAGGACACGAAGAGGGACGCCTTGAGCGCGAAGGCCATGCAAACAGCGACGGACGGCACGCACGCGCGCACGCAACTCAGCCAAGGTCGCTCTGCGGGCAGGGCTAAAATAGAGGAGCAGCAGAGAACACTTCAACTTTTCCGCGCGAGATGACTCAAGTGCTGGCGTGCGTGCGTTCGTTTATGTGTAGCAGAAGCAGCAGCCGGCGGCGGCTCTACGCAGGGAGGAGAAACAGAGGAAGCTAGCAGTAATAATTAGTACGTAGTAGTTATAAACTAACTAATCGTGGGTTGATTCGATCTTCACCGTGCGCCGCCACCGCACGCGGGCACAGGAACGTGCTGGGCTGAAGCCTAGTACGTACACTACATTTTGGTCACTTAATTTAGGGGCCACATACTTGCAGTGCAACTGTGTTTTTTAGCATCATTCGATTTTCTTAGCCTTTAGATTGAAATCCAACGGAGCCATCTTTTTCCTCCTCCCGCGCGCCATCTTTTTCCTCCTTTCTTATTTGATCTGCCCTACCGGCCAACCACCTGCGACTCCGGCGGTACCTCCGCCTTCGCCCTGTTGTCGCTGCCCCGGTCTTCCCTCTAAAGCTGACCACCAACTCCGGCACCAATGACACCCGGACTCAAACTTGCGAAGAACCTCATGCCTCTCCGTCACCGGCGATGTTGTGGCATCCCCGTCTCCGATGATCTCCTGGCTCGCACCCGATGGTGACACCTCGGCTAGCCACGGAGACCCCCCTCTGGGCTGGTGATATACGTGTGCTGATCGAATAGATAAGTTCAGGTAACTGATGTTTAGCAGCGCTTAATTTGTCGGCTCATACATATTTGGTACCTCAAACTTTAAAACCAATAATTTAAGACCCTCTTAACCAGCAAATGGCAGTTTGGAAGTATGGCAATTGCATACAATTTGCATGGCAATTTAAGTTGGCCGAGGATGGCAAGTTTAGTTGACAAGCATGATAAATGCGTCTTGGTACATTTTTGTCAGGATTTGCCATGCTTGCAACCTAAAGTTGTCATCTAATATAGATTGCCATAAAAACATTCGATTTGCCATCCCCTCCCTGCGAGCGTCAACTAAATAGCCTACCTATAATATATATCCTGAACTTTCAAATGTTTAAAACAATGACCGAGGAGATGATTTGGCTGCCATGTGTCATATGTGTTCAAAATCACAACAAGTTATCAATGTAACCGCTTCAAGTTAGGATAGAAACTAAATTTGCCTAGTTTTACTAGTTTTTCAATTAAAGGCCAAATCCGATCAAGTCGATGATTTGAGAGACCAAAATGGACATTTTCATTTGCTTTCAATACATGAATTGTAAGTTCGCAACACATTTCCTAGAGAAGGAATAGTATCACCATTTTTTGTATTGATTCTGTCATTTACACTTTATACTGGGTTCGGAAGTGAAAGTCCCCTTCTACTCCTAAGCTCATTTGAGCTCCGGATGAACAGTAAAATCGGAAGAAAAAGTTGAAAAAAAATTCAAAAAAATCTGATTTTTTTGCTGCAAACTTTGACAAATGTTTTGATTGCCTGCAAATTTTCATCATGAATTGACATTCCTGGAAGTTACAACAAAAATATAAAATTCATTACTCCAAAATGCTTTCGTAACTTTAGTGATCTAAAAGATCTTATAAAAGTTTACAGGTGGAGTAGCATTTTTGAAGCATTGATTTTGCTTTTTTTTTGCAAAGATTTTCCCAAATGTTATTTTATGATAAACTTTTGCGGGAGCATTTGAGCTCAGGACTAAGATATTCCGCGTCCATTCGGAAGCCTCTTTCGTGGGAAGGAACAATATAGTTCATCGTATCATTCGTGAGAAGGAATATTATATTCCCCGCAGAGAGAGAAGGAATATTATATGCCGCAACCGTCCGTTGCAATTGCAATATCCCGACGTGGCCTGTGGGTTTGCTGCATCGGATGAGTCAGTGCTCTGTACACGACAAAAATCCGACGATTCACACACGATGAATGAATCCGGCCGGGCATTCGAAAGAGCACCGGCCGCTGGATATCATGCATGGAGCAGTTTTGACATCGGATCGCAAGGAGGCGAGTGATCCTGACATCACGATGGCATCATCGAGAACATGCCAGATCAACCAACGGATTTACTACTGCAGGGCGGCTTTCGAAACTTTGAAAGTTATAAAAGGATGAAGTCTATCAGGACTGATCTTCTCGGCCGACGCTCGTGCTCCGGCCGGACCTCGTCTTCCTCTGACTCCAGCAGAAGCGATGACTTTTGATGCAGTAGAGCACGAGGCGACCGATTCGGTGATAAGCGCATCTTTAACGCTGACACACAAACCTCTTGCCTGCGTCTTGATCACGCTGTCCAGACGGCGGAAACCATTCAATATAGTTTTTTTATCGGTCCGCAGCATGGTCCGAACGTGAATTCTCCGGCAAATCAGAGACAAACATGAGGGGCTTTTGTGGTAGTCTGGATTGATCCCACGCCCTCTTCTAACACCCTGACCCACGAAAACCCCTCCTCACTCGTCCGCGCGTGTTTCCGTCATGCGCCAGCTGCCCGCATTCATGTCCCTATAGAGCTCATCGTTCAACATTGAAGACGGCTTAGGGCAGACGCGACCACTTACTGCCTCCGTCGTTGGAGCGGCGCGCCGGCCGAGGGCGCCGCCCGTGACGCGTCTCCGGTGTCCGCGCCTGTTCAATGCCGGAGGCGCGTGACTGGACGGGACGGGACATATATCTACCACGCCCTTTCAATGCCGTTGTCCGTCCATATGCCGCCATTAAGTAGGCTCGTCGGCCGAGGAATCCACTCCGGCGCCACGCATGATGCACCCGGACGTCTCGCCTCACGGGAATCCTCTATATAAAGGCGGCCACACCTGCCTAAGTCCACACCACAACAGAAGCTTTTTCCCATCCTCCTCCCTTGCACTACATCCACCATGACTGCACGGAGATGAAGCACGCCGTGGCCGCCCTTGCCCCCGCCTGGCAGAGCCGCCGTGCCAGGCGGATCAAGGCCGGCTTGCCCGTAGCTCGCCCGAGGCCTCTTCCTCCTCCGACGAGACCACGATGGGGACGGGCTCCGACGACACCGCTCCAGCTATCGTGCCTCCTGTGCACGCCGACTTCACCCATGGACCAGGCGCATACGCACTACAACGCCGCCATGGCGAGGTCCGGCCTATGTCGGCGCCTGTGTCGGCGTTCCAGCAGGCACGGGAGGAACAAGAGTAGTAAATATTATCAAACCTCAAGACATGCCTATGAATTATTATTTTGTTACGAACCTTTTAATTTCTAGTGTTTTGATTTCATGGGACCTTTTCCAACTTCATATTGTAACACATATTTTAGTTGTTATTGATTATGTCACCAAGTGGGTAGAAGTTATTCGAACTAAAAGTAATGATCATCATACTTCTTTTAGAATATTAAAAGGTGCTATCTTTTCAAGGTTTGGAGTTCCTAGATACCTTATGAATGATAATGGTTCATATTTTATACATGGTGAATTCAGATAAGTTTTAACTAAGTATGACATTAATCATAGAGTATAACCTTACCATCCTCGGTCTAGTGATCAAGTAAAATTAACCAGTAGAGATATGGCGTTAATTTTACAAAAGACTAGTTCGAAGACCATCCATGACGTGGATATGACATCTAGGTACCGCCAACCAGAAAATGGTTGGCCATGTCATCTCTGAGCAAGCTGAGTTATCCACTCAAACCCAAAGGCCAAGCATAAACCATACCTTCTTGGAAGGAAAGGCAACGTCGGTCTATAGGCACATGGCATGGTCCTGTTCACCCCGCGTGTGCAACACGACCTTTTATCCGACGTGAACCATGTAAACCTATATTGGCCATTTATGTAAGAGGTGAGCTAGGGTCCTCTCATGATGGATCCAACACTTTCTAGAGCAATCTAGGGCCAGGGTTTCCACATAACACATTCTTCCATCGAACATTTCAGACACGTTTGGGGGAGCTTACAAGTTGGCTGCTTTGTGTTCGGACCGCGTTTGGACTATCTGGGCGAACCAATGGGCCGAGAGTAGGGGACACCCTTTGAGTGCCCCAAGATTTTCTACACACAGCATTGAACGTGAACTTACCCATGTTTGACGACTGATTTGATATGGGGGCCCTCACATCATGATGACATGGCAGGGGATTCTCACACCTTTGACTTGGCTGTTAAACTACAGTAGGGCCCACTTATAAGCTCCCACATTCCCCTCTCTCCAACCCTTTCTTTCTATGGCATTCCAAGGAATAGGTTGAGAGCTGCATCGGACGGTGGCTCATTCGTTGCCGAAGACACGGGCGAGTTGCTAGGAGGTGGCCATGGTCGGTAGTGAGCTTATGGACTAGATGGGCAATAGGATGACAGTGGAGGTTGCTGAGCCGACAACGACACTTGACAACTCAGTGTTCCCTTGGGACAAGTGATCGCGAGGTCGTGCTTGATGTGTGGTGGTGGCAGTGCGATGAGGAGGTTCCGAGACCAAGAAGGCGCGACGACCGGTGTGGGGAGCTCGTGGGCAAGGTCGAAGGCCTGCCTGCTGCCTTTTGTCGCCAGACCGACCCTAGCTTTCGTGGCCTCTTTTTTTTTTCTTTTCTATTTATTTTTTATTTTTCCCTTTTTCCTTTTTACTTCTCTTGCATTTTCCCTGTTCTTTCTTGTTTCTTTAAAAGATTTTTTTGAAAAATAAATGAACGTTTTAGAAAATACACGTGAACACTTTCCAAAATCACAAGAGCATTTAAAAAAATAGACAATTACTCCCTCCGTTTCTAAATATTTGTCTTTTTTAGAGATTTCAAATGGACTACCACATACGGAGGGAGTACTTTTTTCTTACATACACGAATATTTTCATGTGTGAATATTTTGAAATTAGACAAATATATTTTTATTAAAAGAGCAATCAATTTTTAAAACTATACTAACATTTTTGGTAAAGTACTTTTTAACAATTTACTAATGAAATGAATAATTTAAAATATGATCATTTTTTAATACCTGATCTATTTTTTTCAAAATATATGAATAATTTTATAAAAATATAATAACCTTTTTTGAAAGGGTATGCATATTGTTGTATTCGATATATGCTATTACTTTTTAACACGTGAATGTTTCACTGTTTTGCGATAGTTTTCACTTATTTTATTATTAAACTGATCATAATTATTTATATATGTAATGTTACCGCAATTTCAAAGAATGAAAAATTGCTCTAATTTATAGTGAGCAGAATCAAGGAAGCGCTTTGACCGATGCTAGGCTATCTCGCTCGCAATAAGCGGCCTATAGTTTTTTTCTATATATACTCTTTTTATATATATATATATATACTCTATTTAATAAGCGTCGTATTGGTTAGTTTCTTTACGGGTCATGGGCTTTCCATGTTTTGCACGGAAGCAACAAGCTCAATGGGCTTATAACTGACGCGTATCGGCCGCCGTATCCGATTACAAAACAAGCTGAGACGACAGTCATCCGAGCTTCGTAAGCCAACACCCGTAGCCGCCTCCTGTCGATTTCGTCGTCTCCACGGAGCAGCGATCACGGCTTTCGGCGAGATCCTTGACGACTAGGTCTCTCTCTCTTATATACACACACATACAACAAAATATGTGCCCTACTTATTGCACATCTAAGTGAATGAATTAAGCATAAAGAGAAAAAAAAAGAAAAAAAATATACACACGAATCTCAACGTAAGATCAAAGATATAGGATTTAGATGTGTAATATTTATGGCACATCTAGATGAGCTTTAGCAAAACTGAACAATTGTCCTATTTCAACCCTAGCCAAATATGATGATGTTCCCTGTCATCAAATTCTTGTTCCAATCTGATTCGGAGGGTGTTTTTTTTTGCCTCGACATTTTCATTTGATTTGTACCATAAGTTGTCTCTGAAGTTCGTGCTCTGTTCCCGCGAGGTTCTTTTCCGACGAATACGAGCCATTAGGCAAATCATAACTATTTCATTGCTTTCTGAAAGGTTCCTTTTATGATTGTGTTCACAGTGTCCAACCAAACACCAGCATGTCACCGGCGATGAGCAAGCTGCATATGAACGGGAGGCTGTACGTGGATGACATGGCCCCAGGCACCAGCGATGCGGACCTCCTCCGCCACTTCGGAAGCTACGGGGACGTGGCTGACATCTTCATTCCAACTGTCAACTGACCGCCTCACCGGCGGCCCCCGCTGCTGCGCCTTTGTGCAGTTCTCTAGCCTTCGTGATGCCGGCCGTGCCCTCGCCGACCCATGCCATGTCATCAACGGCCGGGAGGTACCTATGTCAACCTCGCTCGCAGTTTCTTCTTTACCCATATAATTAATGACAGAATCATGGTTTTCATTCTGCGTGAGATTTCGATGAAATTCACTAGACACTGAAATATTTATTTTTTGGCAAAAATAATTCAGCAATTTCAGTAGTACATGGAAATACAAATATTTAAATCATGCCTACTTGGGGATTTAATTTTCTTTTGTACAAAATTTGGCTTTCCATTCATGCCTACTTGGGAATTTCAAATCCCATCCGAGACAGGTTCTTCTAAACCCGCTGGGTGCATTGCACCCATCATGAACAATAAGATCAAAAGAAGTAACAAACAAGAAAATACATCTAAATTTTGTTGCTTCGATTATGATCAAATGTAGTAGGTGCTTGCAAAATTTGATGGCCAAATAACATCAGAGGAGCTACATAAAAACATAATTACTTCTCAGGATTTTCTGCACTTTTGAGCAGATATTTTTTTGTAGCTCCTCGGATGTCATTTGTGCACCAAAAATTGCAAGCACCTAAAATATTTGATCATAGTTGAAACCACATACTTTCAGATTTTTTTGATTCTGTTGCAAATTTTTTATTTTATCCAACGTTGATTTAGCCACAACTTTTCCAGTCCCATGTATATGGTTTGGTGTGTATGTAGGCTGATAGATTTGAAATGCCTCTTCATGTGCAGGTATACATTGCAAGGGCACGACCAAGAAATTTCAAACTATCAAGTGTATCCCGGTACAGCCCCCCCCCCCCCCCCCCCCTCTCTCTCTCTCTCTCACACACACACACACACAACAACAACTACTACTACTACTACTACTACTACTACTAAATCCTCCCCTTTTTTAACCCTAACCTTAGCTTTTGTCAAGTTCTCCAAGAAGATGATGCCCCCTATGATCATTCTTCTTCCAATCTGATCCGTGATTCGGAGGTGTTTTTTCCCTTGCAACTTTTATATGATTTGTATTATAATTTTTAGTTGTCCGTAATGTTCATGCTCAACCCCCGTGATGACGTTCTTTTCTGACCAACAATTGTAGCCATAAGGCAAATCACAACTATTTCAGCTTTCTGAACGGTTCCTTTTTACGATTTATGTTTACAGTGCCCAACCAAACACCAACATGTCACCAGCAATGAGCAAGATGCATATAAATGGGAGGCTGTACATAGATGACATGGCCCGAGGCACCTGTGACGCGGACCTCCGCAACCACTTCGGTCGCTACGGGGACGTGGCTGACATCTTCATTCCCACGTACGGCCTCACTGGCCAGCCCCGCTGCTGCGCCTTTGTCCAGTTCTCTAACCCCATTGACACCTGCCGCGTCCTCGCCGACCCATGCCATGTCATCAACGGACGGCAGGTACCTATGTCAACCTCGTTCGCAATTTCTAATTTTCATGCATATTGAATGACTGGATCGTACCAGTGCTGCTGCATAAATTTTGTTTTTGCTGGGACAATGCTGCTACATATTACTAGTGCAAATGCAGAGTTGATTTTTCGAGAGATATTACCAATGACTGGGACTTTTTATGGGCATTTGCCGTGCACCAGAACTGATTCTTTTACTGGTTTTGTTTCAGAGAAAGGTGTGATAGCTCCCGGGTGCCCCTATACCCTTAGGAACAGTAAATCCAAAAGAAAATGGAAACAAATTTCTAAAAATCTGAAACTTTGGGATTAAGACCTGTCTCTTTTGCTTTCTCTATCTGTCGATATGGGATATCCATAAGAGGGTGATTAAGCTTTTGTTTGAGTGGCAACCCAGTTAAAGTCAGACAATATTTCCCGCAAAAAAAAAGTCAGACAATATAAGTCATATTTTTTCCCTGTTAGAACGAGGATTTTACCAACTGTTACTCTGCTATTTTGTTGCTTAGGTTGTACTACAACATCATAATTATAGGCAAGTACATCTGCATATATTCACGATTTAAATCGTGGGCGATAATGGCCGCAATCGCCGCAGGGAAAACATGGCGCGATTTGCAGGCAGGCGAAAATCGGGGGAGATTGTGCAAGATTGCTGGAGATCGCGTCAGTTTAGGCTGAAATTTCCATGCCAAAAAAGTTGCTGCTATTTCCGTTTGAGCGCGATTTTAATCAGTGATACGAATCCAATAACATTAGTTCTGTTTCACAAGAACTATATAATAAATAGAGTAACTACCTGCCAGAAAGGAAACTAAATACCCAGCTTATATACATTAGGACTGATAGTGAATAGTAATACGAGGGAATGTAATACATAGCATGATAATTTTAGTCTCTTTTGTACAAAATTTGGCTTTCCATTCATGCTTACTTGGGAATTTTAAATCACGTATATATGGTTTGGTGTGGTCATAGGCCGATGGACTGAAAATGTCTTTTCCTGTCCAGGTGTACATTGGAGGGGCACAACCAAGACAGTTAGAAGAATCAAGTGTGGATCAGTACAAGCCTCTCTGCGAGCGGCAAATGCGGAATGGCCCATGGCGTGGATATCGGGTTGGTGACATCGGCAAGACATCTATAGGTCCACTTGCGTTTGACTCCATCATAATATACATCTCGGAGGATGGTTTTCAAGCATGGGGCAGACCGATAAGAATGCACACTGAGAGCAAGTCTACCGGGTACGGGCCAAGGCAACATTGATATGAGCTCTGTGAAAGACCGTGCTCATTGTTCATCAAGGGGCGAGCCTTCTGCAAACTTTGGCCAATACTGTTTGGTACCTCTGTGCTACCGTGAGTCACATGCTACGATCGACGTTGGGTGAAGCTTTGTTGGACATACGCCTAATGCTGAATTTACACATTCAGCCTGGGGCTGCTCCGGCCCTCTATACTTCTTAGGATTTTGCTAGCAGCCTTTTAGCTTGGTTATTTCGTGTTCTGAGCTGTTGCTCTCATGAGTAGTCTGGAAAAATTGGTTACTGGTATCCCCAGTTCCCCGTTGGAACGTTTATGTACTCGTGCCCCGCTTTCGTAAAAGAAGATAATGAAGTTTTTTTTCGAGAAAACTTTTGATCTATTCATCTTCAATCATGGCAGTACAACAAACACCATAAATAATAAAAATTACATCCTGATCCGTAGACCACCTAGCGACGACTACAAGCACTAAAGCGAGTCGAAGGAGCGCCGCCGTCATCACCCCTCCCTCGCCGGAGTCAGGCGCAACTTGTTGTAGTAGACAGTCGGGAAGTCGTCGTGCTAAGGCCCCATAGGACTAGCGCAGCAGAACAGCAACCGCCGCCGATGAATAATAACGTAGATCGAAAAGATCAAACCCGAAAACACACAAACATAGACGAACGATAACCAGGTCCGAGCAAATCCATCGAGGATAGATCCGCCGGAGGCACACCTCGACACGCGCACCAACGTTGCTAGACGCACCATCGAAACAGGGGCTAGACGGGGAGACCTTTATTCCATCTTCAGAGAGCCGACGCCGTCTCGTCTTCCTGAGCAGAACACAAACCCTAACAAAAATCAAAGAAACAACTAACAACGGAGCCCTCCCGCCGGGCCTTGCCAGGATCCACCATACCCCCATGGCCCTAGGGCCACCAGAGGCGAGGCGGACCCATGGCGGCGCCGGCGAGAGGCACGAGCCCTAGCTTCTTTGAGGAGGAGGAAGACGAGGTGTTACTCCTTCAATTCAAATATATAGGATTTAATACCTTTTTTATATGTATTACCTTTGACCGCGGGTTAGAATAATAATAGATGACATCTATGTTACACAAAGCATATTGTCGAATTTGTATGTGAACGGAGTTTCTACTGATATAATTTAAGGCTCGCCAGTATGAATTGAGCCTTTGAAGCCCCTCGAATTGCACGTGCTAAGAAGAAACTGTGCTCATGTGGATACACGGTTAGAAAATTTGATTTTGCTATTTGTCAAGCACCTGAAATTTTATTGACCGTCAATCAATTTCGTAGCCGTATGTTTCTTTAGAATCAGCCGTATATATAGGGAAGCGTTACCTTATTTTTCAACCGATCAATCAATTCCTTCTATGACCCAAGTCATTTTCAGTATTTTCTATTTGTGGGCCAGAATTTTTTTGCCATGGAGCTTTCTAGGACTTGGTGTGTGCACAAGTCTACACATATGATTATTTTTATTTCAGCTTGTTTTGTTATTTATTTTGTATTTATTTATTTTGTGTTTGTATTGTTGTATAGATTGGTGTTCTTTCCTCTGTGTGTGCGTATATGTGCACACGCGCGTGTTCCCCTGGGTGCTTTTGTGTACGTGGCGTGTATGCCTATCTCACTTTTAGTCTTCATGGTGAATGGCCCACCCTTTTTTTGAACCTTGTCAATGATCGAACGAACTTAGAGATATGAACTGAGTGCCATTTGATGAGTAAAATCAAACATGGAGAGGGATATGGAAAGGATGAAGAAATGAAAGAGGAAGTCATTGCTAATAGTAACGACTTGTAACGATCCATTGGTTCATGTAGAATCCATGTCCTAGGTCTATCAAAAAACATTCTTTTCGCTAAGCGCACTCGTGCATTCATGAGAGAGATGGGGGAGTGACTCTATATGAGATGCAATTCATCTTCGACATTTGGGATACTATTAATCTTCAACATTGGTGTTTTGTGTTTGAACACTTAACATGGATTTACAGTACAAATTGTACTATTATCTCTTTTTTGCGAATAAATTGTACTATTATCTAACATCATCCCTACCAGATGCTTGTTCTTATACATTGCAAAACAGCACAAAGTTCTATGAAATATTTGTATAAGTGTTTGCCATCATTTTCTTTCTTCTATAGGGCAATACCAATGTCTTAATTCATTCTATGTTAGAACAGAACTTTCTTTTGTTCTCTTCTCTCTCTCTCTCTCTCTCTCTCTCTCTCTCTCTCTCTCTCTCTCTCTCTCTCTTCTATGTATATATTTGTCGGTTTTGCGATTTGACAGACGCCTAATTTTTTTCAACTCAGTTAAATTTTCCCCATTTACATGTGTGTTTGCTTCTTTTTTTGAGCTTTTTTTCTTTTATGTGTATACCTGATGTTGTGTGTTTTGTAATTATACATGTAAATATTGTACAACATGTGTGTAAATTATACTGGAGTGCCAATATTGATTGGACAACATCTAGAATACGGATGGTAATGTTATAAGTGGATGTGGACCTTTTGTAGTCGGTGTACTTTTTGGCTTAAAATCTCATATTGATAGGACAACATGGATGGTAATGTTACTCAGAAGTAGATTGTAATGTCCGCTTAGCGTGATAATGTGCCATCTAGAATACGCTCACTTCTGTTGTAGTAGCAGCAAAATTCCGTATGCTTTTGGATCTGCATAGTTTTCGTACATTTCATGCCCCGCTCGAGGCATATTCCATGCCTTTGTATAAGTAATGGCCTAGTCAGTTTTGCATGGTTTTGCAGCAACTTATGATAAGCGTCAAACCCGTGTATCTCTAGTAAAAAATGATCTGTGTGTTGTATATTTTAACTTTCATGAATAGGAACATCTGGATATTAATGTGTTGTATACATTGTTGCTAGCTATATTGGAATTTGATATTAGTTGGTGTTTTCTAGCATGATCGCTCATCGCGAGGTTTCCCTTTTGCTTGATGGAAACATTAATTTTTGTTTTCAATAATGCTTTATGTGATGGTTCAACTTTGTTAGATGTACATTAAAGATGGTTTTGCTCACGTGAGTAAGAGTGAGACCTGGATGAAGGGTGGGTTGTACGTTAACCATGAGGCTAAGCGGTTTGTTGTACGGATCCATGGGTAAGTCACTCCCTAGTATGTCATTATATCTATGTTGTTGTGGGCATGCTTGCTTAATTTGATGCTATTTTGATCGTGCCATGCTGTAGTATCAATGCCATGCAACCAAAGGCCAGGAAGATTTTGAAGCTTCTGCGCTTGAGATAGCTGGGTTGGCTAATAGTTGGTTGTTTCAGTGCATCTCTTGTTTAAAATGATTGCTACTCCCTTCGTTCATAATTCTTGTCGTGGTTTCAGTTAAACTAAAACCATGACAAGAATTATGAAACAGAAGGAGTACTTTTGTTCATTGTGCCATTGGTTTACTTTCATAGATCTTCAATGGATTGTTCCTGACGCTGAAGGTCAACAAAGCCACCATCAACATGTTGCTCAGGGTCGAGCCATATGTTGCATATGCGTATGTTATATGTGTACAGTACATTTTGGTTGTGTTGGTACGCCTTCAAGATGCAATGATTGCACCGTTGTTGTCATGGCACCTTTGCTAAACAAATGTATAGTGCCTATAATATCATTTTGTTAGAACTTTGACTAAATATGCCTTTAGCCATTCCTCAAGCATGGGGGGTTGAATACCTTGTGAAAAAGAGTGGTATGATACTTAATCACCCCATGCATTTCTTAAGCTAAATTAGTTGTGAAGGAAATTCTAGGCCATGAGATTTTCTGCATCCAGAGCATAACAAGTCAAAGATACATTGGGTATTGAAAGAGTCTCATGTGATGTTCCATTTGTAGCTAATTGTATAAAATTATGATATTTGTAGCTACCCAAACCTAAGGAGCGCCAGGGAGTTGATGTACAAGAGAGGTTTATGGCAAGCTCAACAAGCAAAGGATTCTTCTGTCCAGCAACAAAGTTATCGAGGAGGTTAGCAGCCGATTGCCCTGCCTCATGTGATCTCTTTACTTTGTATCTCCAAACGCAACTTGTTCTACTGACCATTTTGTTGGGCTCATGAGGGTGTTGGAAAGCACAACATGATATGCATTTGAGGACCTTGTTCACGAAGATCTTGACTGTCAGTCGGCCCACAATTGAAGGAGGCGAACAAGTTCATCTGGCCATCCAAGCTGAAGGAGTCGCTGGGAGGCCTCAAGAAGAAGAGGAACCACTACGTTGAGGGTGGTGAAACGCACAACCGCGAGAACTGCATCAACCAGCTCATTGGGAGGATGAATTAGGCTGTTTAGCATATCATCGATGATCCCTTGTGTTTGAGCGATGTTTTATTTGTTAGGAGCATCTCCAACAGATGCGTGGTTGTGCGGCGCGCTAATTTTTTTGTGGCACCGAAATAGCGTTTTAGCGCGCTGGACTGGTGTTTTGCTTTACCAAAAATGCAAAAACACGATGTCCAATCGCGCTGGCCCACCTGCAGCAGCCCAGATTTTGCAGCGCGCGTGAGCGGGCGCACCAAGTACGTAGCGCGTGATGCAGTTTTCCCCAGCGTGTTGAACCTTGTTTACCGTGCGCGAATGCTGGAGCCCTACTTTCGGTCGCACGCACGCTATATAGCCATTTTTTTCAGCGCGCGGCTTATCTAGCGCATCCGTTGGAGATGCTCTAATCACTTAAGCATGCTTAAAGTTAGGAAGAAGTGAAAGGTGGATGCTGAATGCAATTTTGATATTGCGGAACGATGCATGTGTTGGAAGAACTTGAGTCTCTATGTGAAGGTTATGAGATGTATTTAATGGACTGGCTCAACTTTCCACCGATTTTTCTTTTGGACAAACAACTTCTAAGAGATAGAAAACAAACACAAAGCAGGGAAACAAACATCTATTGCAATGCTAAAGGAATATAAACGGTCCAAAAGTGTTGGAACGAGAACATCGCTTGTCGGCGATCGGATCACCGTCGAACGCCGGTGCAACTAGCCGGAACAAGAACACAACCAGCTAAGCGGGCAGGTGGATGCTTCTCACGCGAGACTTACGAAGCAAAGTCATCTCCTGCGACAAGTCTGATTAATCTGTAGAAAAACACGGCAAAACACACGCACGGCATAACTTTTTTTTAAAAAACTGGCATATGATTACATAGACTCCAAGGGAAACATCAAACACTACTAATACTTGCCGACCTAGCCCAACATGACCTGACTTAGACTATCCAACGACACCAAAATGTATAGAACTACGGTTTGCAACACCTAACAAAAACTAGTTGCGTGCGCCCTCTAATGCTTCCAATAGCATTGGCGACCCGAGGGGCATGCAGCAGCGCCATACGGGCAGGGGACGACGGTCTTGTATTTGGCTGGTCGGTCGATGTGGCACCGCTCCAACTCGGTCTTGGGGTCTCCCTGCTGGAATGCCTGCACTGCTGGGGTAGTAGGAGCGCTGGTGATCGGCATCACATGTCCGAAGTATTTGGCTGACCGTGACATAAAGTCTTCGTCGGGAGATAGCGTGTAAGGCACCCCGACCCCGCCGCGCTGGAGGGTGCAGATGAGGCGCTTCGTGATGTCTGCCATGAGCTCGTCGGTGGAGTCGGGGCCGGCTGCTGCTGCCATCGCGCCCCCGCTGCCACCGATCGCCTGTTGGCGAAGCCTCGACCTTGACGAGGCAGCCGTGGAGTACTTTCCGATGGTGCGCTCGTACATGCTAGCGGCGGAGCACACGTACGACCAGGAAGCAAGCTAACGGCCTGCTGGATCGATTTCTCACGCCAGCTGACACAAGCCTTAATCGATCTTGATGTCGCACGCGGGTCGACACAGAGAGACTCCGGATTTATGTGTTTTACGGAGTATTACTTTGATCTCACGATTCGGTACAATATTACAGGGGTATGTGTACATATATATAGTAGCTAGGAACTCTAATCCTAGCCCTACTAGGAGTCCTATAACTACACGGTGACGAGTTCTAGACTTCTAGTCCAAGCCGGACGTGGACAGCATGGTTAATTCCACCATCGCCGAGGAACCGTACTGCGGTGCATCGGCGGCGACATGAGACACCTTCTTAGTGCCAGCGATGAAGGTCCCCGGTGCCGGTACATTTTTTTTTCGAAAAAGAGGATGGCCCCGGCCTCTGTATCTGAGAGATGCATGCGTTCATTTTATTCATTATTTACAAAGACCTTATAAACTAGTACATCAGGTAGTCTGAAGCCATCATCTTAGCAACATCTGTCGCTACTCCTATCCACTTGATGAAGGGGTGCCGATGGTCCGAGCTTAATATCAAACAGACATCGCCACAAATACTATCTAAAGCCGGAGGCCCCAACCAAGCCACATACTGGGTTTGGAGCGCAAACCGTTCCGACGCGCTCTCATAGGCCGTTGCTGTCGTCTTCCACTGATCCATCTTCAGAGCAGGTACTGACGCAACAACCTTGCCAGGCCTGTCGTCGACGCCTCCACGGCGCCAGATAACGCCTCCTCCCTGCGCGGGTCCATCATCACACATCCGTCGCCGAGGTCTTCCCGCGCTACGCCGCCGAGACTCCAGGTCGTCGATGCGTCACATGGAAAGCCGCTCCACCGTTGAAACCGTCCACTGGTCCCTCAAGGTAATGCACACCTCCAAGAATGACGCCCCCAAGGAGGGAACGACACAAGTGCGCCGTCATCATCCAATCGACTGATCTTGGGTTTTCCCCGGAGGTAGCGAAAGGAGTTGGGAGCTTTCACCTCGATGATGCCTTCAAGAAGGAAACGACGCCGAGGGCGTCACCATCACCAGCTCCAGCCACCGGCCGGATACCAGGTTTTCACCCGGATCTGTCCCATAAGCATCCAACCGACAACATGTGCACCGTCCAGACCGCCTTACAGATCTGGCCACCCAGATCCGGCGACAATCCACAACGGCACTGCCACCGTGGGATCCCTGACACACCGGCCACTGCCTGCGTGTGCCATCACTGGAGCCTGGGAGGAGGGCCGCCACCCCACCTCGCCAAACCGCGAGAACCGCCGAGAGGAATCCCGCGCGCTCGTCACCGGCGCCGATCCGATCCAATCCGGAGCCAAAGTCACTAGATCGCCGACACAGATCCGGCTTGGAGAGGGACATCGCCATGCCATGCCGCTGCGAGAGGCCTAGAATTCACCTGCAAACACCTTCTAGGGTCGCCGCCCCGGGTCACCACCGCCACGAAGTCCTCCACGCCGCTGCATCACCCACGCCAGCGAGCCGTTGCGTCGCGGCGCCTTGTGCCGCGCCCAGGCCCGAAGAGGCCGGCCCGTGCCGCCCCATCGCGCGAGGGGAAGAGGACGCCCCACCGACGCCGTCGCCGGTCGGGCTTCGCCCGGCTGCTCCCTTAGGCGGTGGCGAGGGAGGGGGAGGCAGGAGGAAGCGACCAACGGCGCAGATCGAAGGCCCTCCACATTGCCTCGCCGGTGCGACGCAAGAGGAGGAGGTTTCCATGTAGGCGCCAGGTAGCGTCATGTTGGTTTAGCCCGAGCGCGTGGCATCGCCGTAGTAGGAGGAGGCGAGGTAGCTGCTGGTCGAGGGCGCCGCATCGCCGTAGTAGGAGGAGGCGGAGTAGCTACTGGTGGAGGGCGCCGCGTTGCCGTATAATTCAGCTGGACCGGTTACAGTCACATATACAGTGCATCAGAGTTACCAAAAAAGGGTCTGTGAAAGGGACGCGGTTGTTCTGATCCCGAGCTCTCATGTGGTGTGCGTTCGTTTATATAGCAGCAGCAGCCGGCGCCGGCGCTAAGAGCAACTCCAATGGGGCGACCCATTTCGTCTGCCGCCGTCCGTTTGGGTCGGCGCGGACACAAAAGTTGTTGGGGAACATAGTAATTTCAAAAATTTCCTACGCACACGCAAGATCATGGTGATGCATAGCAACGAGAGGGGAGAGTGTTGTCCACGTACCCTCGTAGACCGAAAGCGGAAGTGTTAGCACAACGCGGTTGATGTAGCCGTACGTCTTCACGATCCGACCGATCAAGTACCGAACGCACGGCACCTCCGAGTTCAGCACACGTTCAGCCCGATGACGTCCCTCGAACTCCGATCCAGCCGAGTGTTGAGGGAGAGTTTCGTCAGCACGACGGCGTGGTGACGATAATGATGTTCTACCGACGCAGGGCTTCGCCTAAGCACCGCTACAGTATTATCGAGGTGGACAATGGTGGAGGGGGGCACCGCACACGGCTAAAAGATCAAACTATCAATTGTTGTGTCTCTAGGGTGCCCCCCTGCCCCCGTATATAAAGGAGCAAGGGGGGAAGTGCGGCCGGCCAGGAGGGGGCGCGCCATGAGGAGTCCTACTCCCACCGGGAGTAGGACTCCCTCCCTTTTCCTTGTTGGATTAGGAGTGGAGGGGGAAAGACACTACTAGGAAAAGGGCTATAGATGGAATGGCCACTAATGGCGCACCAGACACGTGGTGCGCCATTGCTATATAGCAGTGGCGCACCATGTGCTGGTGCGCCATTAGTGTGAAAGACACTAATGGCGCACCAGCCACACGGTGCGCCATTAGTAACAAAATTTTATTTTTTTATTTTTCCAAACATACTAATGGCGCACCAGCCAGATAGTGCGCCACTACTAATTTTTTTTTTATTCTTTTGCAAAACTACTAATGGCGCACCAGGGAACAGTGCGCCATTACTAGTGTTTTTTTTTCTTGCAAAACTACTAATGGCGCACCACCAGCAGGTGCGCCATTAGTAACCAGGATTACTAATGGCGCATTAGGTGGTGGTGCGCCATTAGTAACCTGGGACGAGCTAGATATTTTGGACAGCCACACCTACCCACTCACTTTCCCCACTTCATTCTCTCCACCTCCTACTCCAAGCTTGTCTCGGCTGCCTCCTCCTCCTCACCTCATTTGCACCATAAATTCATCCAAATTAAGTGGTTAAATTACCTTTTTTGATAGGCAAGTAAGGGGGAAGCTATCTTTATGTTGTTCTCCCTCTCGAACAACGTGCACATGCACTTTTTATGGCCTAGCTAGATCTATGTATGTTTGTGGTGTTGCATATGTTTGTGGTGTTGCATATATGTTTGTGTTTGCAGGTACCGGTATTTGAAATGCGATAGTTGCCAATATTTTGCCGGAATGTTGATTCATTTCCGTTTCGGCGAGAATTTTGGCACTATGCATTCTTTTTTGTCCTATTTTTAGGGAAAGTCATGCCAATTTTTTCTTGGTTCTAAAATATCGTTTTGCTCTACCCCGCAGGCGACCATGGTTCGCACGATGACCGAAGGCATCGTGAATAGGTTTTTGAGCTCCGCGAAGGCCGAGATGCTTGAAAAGAACGAGACGGAGATAAGATGTCCGTGTCAAAGATGCAAGCTGAAGAGCCTTATTGCGGACCCGGATTCCGGGCAGGTGCGGGACCACCTGCTCTTGCATGGTTTCATGGATGGCTATCGGTGGCAAGGTGATGAAGATGACTATGAAGTCGTCCATGGGGGTCGGGCAAGAAATGAGGATGGGCAGCAAGACAACCACCGCGGCTCGGGCGGGCGAGAAGACGAAGAATCTCCAGGACATGATCACGACGGTGATGCTGTACACAGTCATCATGTAGAAGATGCCGGACATGATGGTGAGGAAGATGCGGGAGCAGACGAAGGGCATGATCATGAAGATGAAGATGCCGGCGGAGCAGACGACGATGGACCATTGATGGGCTGGGTGCAGGACCCTCATATTCAAGAGCTGCTTCTCAAGCAGACGAATAACGCAAGAGCTGCCGCTCGAGAGAAAGCCAAGCTGGATCAACTGGAGATAGACGCGGTTACTCCATTGTATGAAGGATGCAGGCCCGAGGATACCCGCCTGAAAGTAACGCTCATGGCTCTGGAGATGAAAGTAAAACACAAAATGACCGACGCATGCTTCGACGAGAACATGTCATTCGGGCACGAACGTCTTCCCAAGGGGAACAAGTGCCCGACCAGTTTCGAGGAGGCGAAGAAAATCGTGTGTCCTCTGGATTTACCGCACGTGAAATACCATGTGTGCATGAACAATTGCATCATTTATCGGGACGAGCGCGCGGAGTCTACCATATGTCCGGTGTGCGGCGTCACTCGATACAAGAAGAGGAAGAAAGCTCCTCGAAAAGTGGTGTGGTACTTTCCGATCACTCCTCGTCTGCAGCAGTATTTCGCGGACCCTAAGGTAGCAAAGCTCCTGCGTTGGCACGCGGATAGGGAGGAGAAGAAGCGAGAAGATGACGCAAATGATCCGGAGATAAATAAAAAAGACAAGATGCTGAGTCACCCTAAGGATGGGAGCCAGTGGCAAGCGTTGAACTTCGAACAAACAGAATTTGGGAAGGATCCAAGGAACATCGTGCTGGGCGCGAGCACCGATGGAGTCAATCCGTTTGGCAGCCAGAGAAGCACACATAGCACCTGGCCTGTGTTTGTGTGGATGTACAACCTTCCCCCCTGGTTGTGCATGAAGAGGAAGTACATTCACATGAGTATGCTAATTGAAGGGCCGAAACAACCAGGGAACGACATCAATCTGTATCTGGGGCTGCTGAAAGAGGAGCTAGACACGCTGTGGAAAACGCCAGCCAATACGTGGGAATGCCGCAGAGAAAGAATATTTCCCTATGAGAGCCGCACTACTCACGACGGTGCACGACTATCTCGGTTACGGATATCTCGCGGGGCAGGTGGTCCACGGATTTTCTGGATGCGTCAGGTACATGGATGACACAACGTATCGCGAGCTAGATAGAGATCCTAGGTCTTCGAAAACCGTGTTCATGGGACATCGAAGGTGGCTTCGCGACGATGACCCGTGGAGGAAATTCAAGGATCTGTTCGATGGTGAAACCGAACCCCGAAGACGCCCGCGTACGAGGAGCGGCGAGGAAATAGACGAGCTGTTGAAAAATTGGAAAGATTGCCCACTGCCGGGAAAGAAGCAAAAGGCGCCAGAGCCAGGAAAGAAGCGAAAGGCGCCAGAGCCACTGCTGAAGGTATGGAAAACGAGGTCTGTTTTCTAGGACTTGCCGTACTGGAAGATCCACCGTGTGCCTCACAGCCTTGATGTCATGCATATCACGAAGAACGTGTGCGAGAGTCTGCTTGGTACCCTGCTCAACATGCCAGAGAGGACCAAAGATGGGCCGAAAGCAAGGGCAGACTTGAAATCAATGGGCATCAGGGAGGAGCTTCACGCTAATGATGATGATGATGATGATGAGGCGAAGCAGGACACGGAAAGTCGTCGCAAAGGCAAAAAGGCCAAGAAGACCGAAAATGACTTCCCTCCCGCGTGCTTCACTCTAAGTCAGGAGGAGATCGATCAGTTTTTCACCTGCCTCGTAGGAGTAAAACTTCCTTACGGTTACGCGGGGAAGATAAGAAGATACCTAGACTTAGCGAAGCAGAAGTTTAGCGGGATGAAGTCTCACGACTGTCACGTGCTGATGACGCAGATACTTCCAGTTGCAATCCGTGGGATCATGGACGCGCACGTCCGTGAAACGCTATTTGGCCTATGCAACTTTTTCGACGTCATCTCTCGGAAGTCGGTTGGCGTGAGGCAACTCAGAAGGCTACAGGAAGAGATCGTGGTGATACTATGCGAGCTTGAGATGTACTTCCCTCCCGCATTCTTCGACGTTATGGTGCATCTGCTGGTCCATATCGTGGAGGATATCATCCAACTCGGGCCGACGTTCCTGCACAGCATGATGCCGTTCGAAAGGATGAATGGTGTCATCAAAGGATACGTTTGCAACATGTCACGTCCAGAGGGAAGCATAGCCAGGGGCTTTCTGACAACACATAGACATGGTCGATCCTTGGGTGGTACAGCACAAAACGTTTATTGAGAAGACGTACAATGACCGAGGCCAACAGAGGACGGACGGAGATATAATCAAAGAGCACAACTCATGTTTCACGCATTGGTTCAAGCAGAAGCTTCTGTCGTACCCTTTACATGAGGATTCTTCCGCGGAAGAACAACTCATATTCGCCTTGTCACAGGGCGCCGAGCACAACCTGATGACGTATGAGGCGTACGATATCAACGGCTACACATTCTACACCGAGGACAAGGACATGAAGAGCGATGGTTATCAGAATTCCGGGGTAACGATGGAATCCTACACCGGTAACGACAAGGACAGATACTACGGAAGGATCGATGAGATCTGGGAGCTGAGCTACGCCGGAGAGAAGGTCCCGATGTTCCGTGTCAGATGGGCCAAGAGCGTCATAAAAGAAGACCGGTATGTCACCACCATGGTTATACCCGAAGCCAAATCCAAGACCGCAGGCGCGAACGTCACCGCGAAAAATGAGCCATGGGTACTGGCTTCCCAAGTGGACCAATACTTCTTCATTACCGACCCGTCAAAGCCCAGTCGTGTTGTCGTGAGGAGAGGCAAAAGGAAGATCATCGGAATGGATGGAGTTGCCAATGAGCAAGACTTCGACAAGTACGACGACCCGAAGATGGAACATGACAACGACGATGAAGTATCAGCATACACCACAAGAAGAAGCAGGACCACCCTACCTAAAGGACGTCCGTTCAAGAGAAGAACTCCATTTACGAAAAATAAGGACAAGAAGATTGTGAACAGATAGCTAGCTAAGAATTCCATTTCTCAATTGTATTTCGACATATTGAAATGATATTTCTTCTGTTCTAGTGTCCTCATGAATATTTATTTATGTTTATTATTAATATTTTTTGAACTCATGAATATTTTTAAATTTCATGGGCACTTTTTGAATTCATGAATATTTTTTAAATTTGATGATATTTTTTCATATTAAATATGAAAAAATATTGAATATTCATGAGGTCGACACTCGATCTCGATCCCCCTCCATCTCGATCGCTATCCCCCCTCGCCAGAGCCCCCTCGCCGCCGAGCACCCCCCACCCTCCCCCGCTCCACCGCCGCCGCCGACCCCCGCACCCTCCCCGCTCCACCGCCGCCGCCGACCCCCCGCACCCTCCCCGGCCCGCTCCACTGTCACAAATGAATGCAACTAAAATTGCAAAAAAAAAAACAAATTTGATTATATTTTCAAATAATAAATTTGATGATTTTTTCATATTCATAAATATTATTACTGTTTTTATAAAAATTATTACTGTTTCATATTCATATTCATTTTCTAAAAAATTATTACATGCAACAAAAAATAATAATAATAATAAAAGTTTACTAATGGCGCACCTCCGGCTGGTGCGCCATTGCTACATTAAAAAAAGTTTACTAATGGCGCACCCATCGTGGGTGCGCCATTGCTATATAAAAAAAACATTCAAATGGCGCACCGCTTCGTGGTGCGCCATTAGAATGTTTCCCCCCTATAGCTAATTCCTCCCTCTCCCTCGCCAGTTCCCCTTCGTCCCTCTCCCTCGCCAAGATCCACCCGCGCCGCCGCCCCCGCGCCCCGCCGCTCCTTCGCCGCCCCGCCCCAGCACGTACGTCCCCTCCCTCCCTTCCCTTATCCCCCGACCCACTGCGCCGCCTCCTCGACGCGCCGCCTCCTCGACGCGCCACTGCCCGCAGCCTCCTCGACGTGGGTGTTCTCCTACGGCAGCTTGCCGTTCTCCCACAGGTGATTCCTCCCCTCTCCTCCCCTCCCCCCTTCCCCCTAGGTTTTCTTGCCTCCTCCCACCATGGCTACCTCCGGCGAGCACGACGCTGCACCGACGCCGACCTAGCTCCCGGGCTCCGCCGCCCCCACCCACCCCCTCCCTCGCCTTCGCCGCACCCACCCACCCCCTCCCTCGCCTTCGCTTCCCCTCGCCCTCTCCCCCAGAGCCCGGAAAGCCTCGCCGCTGTCGCCCCGTCTCCTCCCACCTGCCGCCAGACCGCAACCGCCGCCGCAGCCATCCAAGGTTTTTTGCTTGATTTTAGTTATCAGCATACTTGTAGTTAGGGATCCCCTCCTGTTATTTTTTTGATGAGATGCTTAAGGCAGCTAGTGGGTTCTGTTGTTATCAATCTTAAGGCAGCTAGTTTCTGTAAATCTAGTCTGAAACTAGTAGAGCTCTTGGTGATTTGCAAATTCAGTTTAAATAAAAATTTGGTACATGACTACTGATCATGTATGAAAGATGTTGCTACTGGATGAGCACAAGAACTACTGTTATATTGCTTGTTTTTTATTTGATGATTCTTAAATTGTTTTCTGAAGATTGCTGAAGAGCACAACTTTCTGATCTTTGAAGACTGCAAATTCACTGACATTGGGAACACAGTAACTACACAATAGGAAGGGTGAGAGCAGAATAAAAATAAACCACCTATTAAGTTTGTTTATTTTATATTTACTGGCATAAGATAACTAGGGCTTGATGTATGGAGGCTTGTCTACTTGCTGCTAATACAACATAATATTTGATATGAGCAGGGTGAACAACCTTCAGGTCCCGGGAATCTACTCAAGGCTACACAGTTGCTGTAAGTACTCCATTTTCTAAAGCTTATCACATAGTACTAGCATTTTCTTCCGGTGCAAAAGAAAAGGGCTGTTGTTTGTCTAAAATGAACTGAAAACACTTAGATACTTATTAATGTTTCCTAACACGAATACTTCCTGTAAAGTTGATTTTATAAAGATGTGTGATCTTTGTTTCTGAGACTGAAAGTGCTTCTATCTCAAAAAAAGAAGAAGCAAAAAATTAAAAGTGCTCATTCTAGTGGCAAGCACAGCTCCTGTCACTTGTGACCATTGCTGCTGGGAGCTTGATGGCATCTTGCCACACGCCCTTCCCTTTTAATGCAGCTCCTTAGAGATCTACACCACCTTGTATACTATTCAGAGAAATGTATAACACTTATGTACCCAAATTGTATTTGTTTTCTGTGTACCCAAATATGTACCACCTTGTATACACCACCTTGTATAGAGGTACCCAAATTGTATAGAGGTACCCAAATATGTACCCAAATTTTTTGATGGTTTTTGTTTTCTGTGTTACTGACCAAAATGCATTTTCTGAATTTTTGCTGTCAAAAACTGTATGTGTAATCTCCAGAACAATTATGCTTATGCTGAGAACTTCATGTATGTGTAAACTGCCATAGGTACCATCAAAGAAGAAAAAAATCCCTAATATACATACTAATGGCGCATCACACCGCAGTGCGCCATTAGTATGCCAAAGGATACTAATGGCGCATCACCACGCAGTGCGCCATTAGTATGCCAAAGGATACTAATGGTGCATCACCACGCGGTGCGCCATTAGTATGGCTAGGCACATGGGTAAATATGGCCCCCTAGGAGGCTTACTAATGGCGCACTGTGGCCTATACTAATGGCGCACTGCCTGGTGCGCCATTAGTATACCAGATACTAATGGCGCACTAGTGGTGCGCCATTAGTAAAAAATACTAGTGGCGTGGTGCTAGTGGCGCACCAGTAGTGCGCCATTAGTAGGCAAATATGGTGCGCCACTAGTAAGCCTTTTCTAGTAGTGAGAGGAGGGAGAGAGGAAGGAAAGGGGGGGCGCCACCCCCCTCTCCTTGTCCTATTCGGACTAGGGGGGAGGGGCGCGCGGCCCTGCCCTGGATGCCTCTCCTCTCTTCCACTAAGGCCCACTATGGCCCATCAAGCCCCGGGGGGGTTCCGGTAACCTCCCGGTACTCCGGTAAAATTCCGATTTCACCCGGAACACTTCCGATATCCAAATATAGGCTTCCAATATATCAATCTTCATGTCTCGACCATCTCGAGACTCCTCGTCATGTCCGTGATCACATCCGGGACTCCGAACAACCTTCGGTACATCAAAACATATAAACTCATAATATAACCGTCATCGAAACTTTAAGCGTGCGGACTCTACGGGTTCGAGAACTATGTTGACATGACCGAGACACGTCTCCGGTCAATAACCAATAGCGGAACCTGGATGCTCATATTGGCTCCCACATATTCTACGAAGATCTTTATCGGTCAGACCGCATAACAACATACGTTGTTCCCTTTGTCATCGGTATGTTACTTGCCCGAGATTCGATCGTTGGTATCTCAATACCTAGTTCAATCTCGTTACCGGCAAGTCTCTTTACTCGTTCCGTAATACATCATCCCGCAACTAACTCATTAGTTGCAATGCTTGCAAGGCTTAAGTGATGTGCATTACCGAGAGGGCCCAGAGATACCTCTCCGACAATCGGAGTGACAAATCCTTATCTCGAAATACGCCAACCCAACAAGTACCTTCGGAGACACCTGTAGAGCACCTTTATAATCACCCAGTTACGTTGTGACGTTTGGTCGCACACAAAGTGTTCCTCCAGTAAACGGGAGTTGCATAATCTCATAGTCATAGGAACATGTATAAGTCATGAAGAAAGCAATAGAACATACTAAACGATCGAGTGCTAAGCTAACGGAATGGGTGAAGTCAATCACATCATTCTCCTAATGATGTGACCCCGTTAATCAAATGACAACTCATGTCAATGACTAGGAAACATAACCATCTTTGATCAACGAGCTAGTCAAATAGAGGCATACTAGTGACACTCTGTTTGTCTATGTATTTACACAAGTATTATGTTTCCGGTTAATACAATTCTAGCATGAATAATAAAATTTATCATGATATAAGGAAATAAATAATAACTTTATTATTGCCTCTAGGGCATATTTCCTTCAAAAGTCGGCCCAACGCGCCGACCCAAATGGACGCGCGTCTGCTTTCGTCCGCCTGCCGACCCATTCCTGGCCCATTTTTGAGCCGGATTTGCGTCAGCGCGGACACGAAACGGACGCATGCGCGCTCGCTCCCTCCCCTCCCCGGGCCCGCTGGTCGGTGGCACATTGGCCTCCCCTCTCCCCCCAGCCAACAGCAACCCTCGCCCGCCTCCTTCGTCGGCAACGTCATCGCCTCCACATCTGCGCCATTTTTGCCGGCGACTCTGCCAGCTGCCGCCGCCTCCACATCCGCCCAGCAACGCCGCCCACTCCCCCCGTCGCCTGCCACCGCCGTTTTTCCGCCGGGGAGAAAACTGCTTCCCACCGCCGCTCCCCCACTGCACAGCCGCCCGCAACCAAGAAGCCGACCGACACGCTCGTCGGACAACGGTCCCCTCGTCGGACGCCGGCAGGGTAGCTAGCTGGTCCGTGCGCGTCGCGACTCCCCTCGCCGGCCGTCTCCTTCTTCGACGCCCACAAGCTGTTCGACAGTTTGCCAAGGTACGAAATGGACTCCGCCGACGAGTTCTTCTTCCACAATTTCCTTTGCGACTCTGACGATTCGTCGTCCGACGACGAGGAGGAGATATTGGCTGCCGTGTTGGTCCATCACCACCTAAACAGCCAGCGGCCATTGTTCCGTGGCTCCATTCCGGGCCACCTTCCGGCATTGAATCGCAACCGAGAGAGTGGGCATTTCCTTCTCTGGAAGGACTACTTTGATACAACAAACCCGTTGTTCAAACATAAAAAGTTCCGCCGCCGTTTCCGTATGAGTAGGCATGTTTTCAACCGTATTAGAGAGGGAGTGGTCGGCTATGATGACTATTTCGAGTGCAAAGAGGATGTCGTCGGCAAGATTGGTTTCTCCTCTTATCAGAAAGGCACTGCCGCCATCCGAATGCTTGCATACGGAGTGCCCGGTGATCTCATTGACGAGTACGTCCGTATGAGCGAGTCTACATGCCTAGAGTCCCTGTACAAATTCTGCAAGATTGTTATTGCTGTGTTTGGCCCTGAGTACTTGAGAGAGCCGAGAGCTCAAGATACAGCCCGTTTGTTGGCGATGAATGCCTGAAGGGGCTTCCCAGGGATGCTTGGCAGCATAGACTGCATGCACTGGGAGTGGAAGAACTGTCCTTCTGCTTGGCAAGGGCAGTATAAGGGACATGTCAGGGCTTGCACTATCATACTAGAGGCCGTGGCATCTCAAGATCTCTGGATCTGGCACTCTTTCTTTGGCTTGGCTGGATCACAGAATGATATCAACGTGCTTCAGCGCTCGCCGGTGTTTGCTAGGCTTGCCGAAGGCAACAACCCACCGGTGAACTTTACTGTCAACGGACACAACTACGACAAAGGATACTACCTGGGTGACGATATCTATCCTCAGTGGACCACTATTGTCAAGACAATACCCAACCCTGTCGGAGAGAAGAGGAAAAGATTTGCCCAAGAGCAAGAGAGTGCTAGGAAGGATGTCGAACGTGCCTTTGGTGTTTTGCAATCTCGATGGGGCATCGTTCGGTATCCTTCTAATACCTGGAGCACGCAGAAACTGTGGAAGGTGATGGCTACTTGTGTGATCATGCACAATATGATCGTAGAAGACGAGCGCCCGGAACGTCTGTACGATCAAGGCCTTCAGTTTCAGGGTGAGAATGTTGTGCCTGAGCATGGAGTAGCGGCAACGTTTGAACAGTTCACCCAATTTCATGAAGACATGCGTGATTGGGAAACTCACGTGCAGCTGCAAAGGGCGTGTTTGGTTCCAGTTTGGAACAGTAGCTGCATTGCATACACATCTCAACCCAGCCTGGCTCTGGAAAAACAGCCTCATATGCGACATCTGCGAGTTGTTTGGTTGCCTGCATATGGACTTCCTGCATTAGGGGATCAACTTTGGCATGTTGTTTGGTTGCCTGCATTGTCTCGGCGCATGCAACTACACGTTGTTTGGTTGCCCGCATGGGGTATGATTAAGAGTTAGCACTTGCACTTAGCACACAGGGTTAAGAGCTAGCAGAGGAAGGAGGAGAAGAAATGCAGTCTCCTCGGACCATGGCGACTGCGGTGGATAGTGGCCGTGGCACCGTGTCCGACATGATGAGCATGGAGTCGTGGACGAGCGACCCCGCCGGCGGCACGGCGAGCGACACCGTCGGCGAACTAGTTGCGGTGCTCGCGCAAAGACAGTGGACAGAGGAGGAGAATGCAGTGCTCGCGCCATGGTATTGTCAGTGCAGTGGACGAGAGAGTAGGCCGAGATGAGCGACGCCGGAAACGACTCTAGTGTAGTAGCACGCGGGCAAGGAGATCAAGGGGAAGGGCTTCGGTGTCGAGAGGGACGAATAGGAGGGCTCAGAGCAGAGGACAGAGGAGCTCGACATGGCGGCGTTAGTGCAGTAGACTGCTGTTGAAAGAGAGATGAAGCTACGATCGTCGAAACCAAAAACTTGCAACACAAATGTTGTGAGGGACTGCGAGATTAGGCTGCTGGTCAAAGGAAATTTCAAATGATCGATCATGCGTGACGAATCTGACAAAATTCGTCCAGAATAGCTCCAAAAGCGAACACGAGATTAAGAACTTATGGCCGATGAAACTATGAACCGATCGCCTGAATGGAACCGTAGCATCGAGGTGCATCTTTTTCGTGTAGAGCTTACCTCGAATCGAAGCACCGTTGTGTAGATCAGAGGGAGGAGATTAGATAGGAGCTTACTCGAGGTTGAAAAAGAACTCGCGTAATCACCTCGCATCCCTCCCGTCTCCACTCGTGCAAGGGCCCACCGGCTAGCGCTCGCCTTGGCCTGGCTCGCGAGAATCTGCCGATTCCTGGGTTTCCAGTGAGCCAGGCCCAGAGGTGCTTTAAGTTTCGTGCTATGCAGGCCCAACAGGAAAACCAAGCAACCAAACAGCCCGTTCCCTTCTCGCGCGGGCCTGGTTGGGCCTCATGCGAGCAACCAAACACGCCCAAAATGATTCGGTTGAGTATATGTGGGCTCATGTTAGCAACCAATAGATGTATCTTCTTTTATTCGTTTGCAAAACTATGTGAAACATTTTTATTTGTATCCGACTTGTAAAACTATGCTATTTTATTCGGTAAACTATGTTATTTGACAATATGTTTGAATGCAAATCCGTGTAATATTGGGTGGCCAGCCGGCCACGCCGGCATATATGGGTCAGCGCGTTGGGCGTGCTGCCGACCCAAATCTAAAAAAAGACGGACGCCGGACGGGCGTCCGATCCAAACGAACAAAAAGCGGACGAAATCGCCGTCCGTTTAGCTCGCCTCATTTGAGTTGCTCTAATGGTGGGGTAAATTAAATCTTCACCGTTCGCACGGAGGCGACACATCACGGTGGCATCATCGGCGTTGTAGGATAATGCATTCCAGGACGCACGTGCTGCCGCATGTATTTGCACGCGTCAGCGGCACCTCCTGTCCACGTGTTAAATATGCATGATGTAACGGATATAACTCAACGGATTTACTACAACTTAGTCACCACGTGTTAAATATCCATGACAGTTGGTTCCCAACCAAACACACCCCTAATGACCGGTCTTCTCAGCCGATTCGAGCTCTGTCTGGACTTCGTCTTTCTCTGGCTCCGGCAGAGTTGATGACTTTTTGACGTGGTGGAGCACGAGGCGAGCGACCGGTGACTAGGCATACAAGTCGCTCGCTCTCACCATTAAAAGAACTCGTATGCTAGCTACAGCCCTTCCTGGATGCAATAGTTTATCCTCTTCCTCCTCATATTCACGCTCAGAAACCTACAAAAATACAAAATATAATGACTTACTTTGCTTCGTTGAACTAAAACCACGACAAGAATTATGAAACCGAGAAAGTACTTTGGTTCATTGTCCCAATGGTTTAGAGCATCTCCAACCGTTCGGCCCCCCAGGGCGCTGAAAAAGAGCCGCATGGGGGCGAACCGGCGCTAGCTTGGCGCGTGGGGGCGACTCCGTTCTCAGTCGTCGTCCCCCAGGTCGCCGCCGATATTGCGCGTGCTCGGCGATATTTCATACAAATTTGTGCAAACTCGGCGATCGGGCACGAACTCGGCGAAATTTCATTGAAATTTGTAAAAAAAAGATAAAACATGCAAACTACGCCCACTACTATGCCAAACTACGCCTAGCCACTGCGTCGCGTCCACCGCCCGCCATCTACATGCCGAGAAGCCTGTAGAAACGGCTGTAGTCGCCGTCGTCGCGCGCCCCGCCGTCCCTGCCGCACCCACCACTCGCGCCGCCCGTCGGCGTTGAGGCGGCCGCGGGGGATAATGCCGTTGGCGGAGGCGCTCGAAGTACATCGTCCACAGCGTTTCACTGTCGGCGGCGTACCTCGGCTCGTTCCGCTGCTCCTCCGTCAGGGACGAGCGGATACGGGCGATATCGGCCCGCCGCGCCGCCCCTTCGGGCACCGGTGGCACCGGGACGCCGCCGGCGCTCAGCCTCCACGCCCCCGGCACACGCATGTCCGGGGGCGCCGGATACTCGGCCTCGTAGAGGAGGCGCGCCTCCGGCTCTTGGAGATGGCGGCGGCCGAAGCCGTTCGCCGCCGCGCCGTCGCCTGGAAACCTCTCGGCCATTTGCTCGTCGGCGGGAAGGGGGAGAGTGTTGCTTTGTGCGGCAGTTGCAAGGGGGGATGTGAGAGCTGTGTGGTGTTCACCAGCAGGGAGGTCACCTTTTATAGCCGCAGCGGGGCGGCGAGAGGCTGCATGTCGGGCGACGCGTGGCGGGAGCGGCAGGATGAAAGTGCGTTAAGTCGACTAGAGGGGGGGTGAATATGCGATTTTTATAAATTCTTCACTGAGAAATTTTAGGGTGAGGAAATTTCTAAGCGAAGAACTACTTGCAGCGGAATAAGTACTCAGATGCAGACATAACATGACATAGGCATAGTCATCATGATGAAATGGATAAACAAACACAGAGTACAGAAAACGAAAGCACGGGATAAACAGGATGAAGACAAATAGACTGAAGAAAATTGAACTGGGGAAATTTAGAAAGTCTTCAGTCAAAGCCTTCAAACAGATATGAACAAGCACACAACACAATAATGAGGAAATAGAAGGGTTGAGGAAATAGAACCAGTAGTCTTGGTGAAGACAGTGATTTGGTAGACTAGTTCCAACTGATGTGACAATTGTACGTCTGGTTCGAGCGGCTATGTATTTAAACCTGAGGACACACAGTCCCGGACACACAGTCCTCACCGTATTCTTCCATAGCTAAGATCACACAGACCTCGCCCAATCACTCGTGGTAAGTCTTCAGGTGACTTCCAAACCTTCACAAACTCGGTCACTCGGCGATCCACAATTTCTTCTTGGATGCTCTAGACCATGACGCCTAACCATCTGAAAGATGCACAGTCTTTAAAGGTAACAAGCGTGGAATCTACACAGAAACAATTTCTTCTGTGATGCTCAATCACTTTGGGTTTGTAGGTGATTCGGTTTGGGTTTTCCTCACTTGATGATTTTTTCTCAAAGTCCTCGGAGGATGGGATGCTCTCAATGACAAGTGTCAGTTTCTCTCGGAGCAGCCAACCAGCTAGTGGTTGTATGGGGCGGCTATTTATAGCCTAGGGAGCAGTCCGACATGATAAGACATAAATGCCCTTCAATGATATGACCGTTAGGTGGGTAGATATTTTGGGACAGCTGGCGCATAGCACAGCAACGGTCGGATATTTGATCTATCAAATTCCTCATGGCTATCATGTTCCTCACTTGTAGGCAATCCGCACTGGCGAATTCCTAACTCCTCAGTCAGAACAAATTCCTCAGAGAACAGAAGAACTTCGTCTCTGTCACTGAAGAATTTGACTGAACTGTATGAGTTTTCCAATGGCTTCACTCGAAAGGATTGGTAGGTGTAGGATTTTGAGATGAACATCACTTGGAAACTTTTCCTTAGTTTTTCCTCGATCCCCTTTAACAGTACGGTGTTTCCTATTACTCAAGAAAGAGAAAATGAAACTACGAAAACAAAAGTCTTCGCGCTTCAAGTTCCTCGCATGAATATCAAGTCTTCACGGACACACCAATTTCTTCACTTTCAAAGTCTTTAGAAAGTCTTCAGAAATCCAAAGTCTTCGGTTGAAGACACTCATTTTTAGGGGTCGACTTTCTCTGTAAATATCAAACTCCTCATAGACTTATAGACCTGTGTATACTCACAAACGCATCAGTCCCTTAACCTATAAGTCTTCAATACACCAAAATCACTAAGGGGCACTAGAGGCACTTACACGGGACGCGTGTCGGTGGCTGATACGTCTCCAACGTATCTATAATTTTTGATTGTTCCATGCTATTATATTATTTGTTTTGGATGTTCAATGGGCTTTATTATACACTTTTATATTATTTTTGGGACTAACCTACTAACCCAAGGCCCAGTGCAAATTGCTGTTTTTGCCTATTTCAGTGTTTCGCGGAAAAGGAATATCAAACGGAGTCCAAACGGAATGAAACCTTCGGGAGCGTGATTTTTGGAACAAACGTGATTCAGAGGACTTGGAGTGGACGTCAAGAAACGAACGAGGAGGCCATGAGGCAGGGAGGCGCGCCTGCCCCCCTGGGCGCGCCCCCACCCTCGTGGGCCCCTCGTAGCTCCACCGACCTACTTCTTCCTCCTATATATATCCACGTACCCCGAAATCATCCAGGAGCACCATGAAACCCTATTTCCACCGCCGCAACCTTATGTACTCGTGATATCCCATCTTGGGGCCTCTTCCGGCACTCCGCCGGAGGGGGAATCGATCACGGAGGGCTTCTACATCAACACCATAGCCTCTTTGATGATGTGTGAGTAGTTTACCTCAGACCTTCGGGTCCATAGTTATTAGCTAGATGGCTTCTTCTCTCTCTTTGGATCTCAATACAAAGTTCTCCTCGATCTTCTTGGAGATCTATTCGATGTAACTCTTTTTTGCGGTGTGTTTGTCAAGATCTGATGAATTGTGGGTTTATGATCAAGATTATCTATGAACAATATTTGAATCTCCTCTGAATTCTTTTATGTACGATTGGTTATCTTTGCAAGTCTCTTCGAATTATCAGTTTGGTTTGGCCTACTAGATTGATCTTTCTTGCAATGGGAGAAGTGCTTAGCTTTGGGTTCAATCATGCGGTGCTCGATCCCAGTGATAGAAGGGGAAACGACACGTATTGTATTGTTGCCATCGAGAATAAAAAGATGGGGTTTATATCATATTGCCTGAGTTTATCCCTCTACATCATGTCATCTTGCCTAATGCGTTACTCTGTTCTTATGAACTTAATACTCTAGATGCATGCTGGATAGCGGTCGATGTGTGGAGTAATAGTAGTAGATGCAGGCAGGAGTCGGTCTACTTGTCACGGACGTGATGCCTATATACATGATCATGCCAAGATATTCTCATAACTATGCACTTTTCTATCAATTGCTCGGCAGTAATTTGTTCACCCACCATAATACTTATGCTATCTTGAGAGAAGCCACTAGTGAAATCTATGTCCCCCGGGTCTATTTTCCATCATATTAATCTCCTGTCAACTAGCTATTTCTTTCGCCGTTTATTTTGCAATCTTTACTTTCAATCTTTATCATAAAAATACCAAAAATATTATCTTATCATCTCTATCAGATCTCACTTTTGCAAGTGGACGTGAAGGGATTAACAACCCCTTTATCGCGTTGGTTGCAAGGTTCTTATTTGTTTGTGTAGGTACGAGGGACTTGCGTGTGGCCTCCTAATGAATTGATACAATGGTTCTCAAAAACTGAGGGAAATACTTATGCTACTTTGCTGCATCACTCTTTCCTCTTCAAGGGAAAACCAACGCATGCTCAAGAGGTAGCAGTGGCGCCTTCACTGCGCCGCCTGTGAGGCATCAATGGAGGCTGACCGGCGCGGCAGCCTTGGCATTGATTCCCGCGGGAACCGAGGCGATGAGGACGACGAAGCAGCGTCTCGCTGACTCGGCGAGCCGATCCTCGTTCGCGCCAAAATCACTTGCCCCGGCACCCCCGGGCGCCCCCCAGCGCGCCGGGTTCGGCATGGGTCTGCCGGTGCCAATTTCGGCCCAAACCAGTGAAAACGGGCTCCTGGGGACGCGACTGGGCTGATTTTTGGGATAAACATATGAAGTGTATATACTGATATTGAGGAATTTGATTGCAAGATATAGAAGAACTCCTCCTGAAGATGTGCAATAATGAGGAATTTTATTTTGAGGCAATGCACATTTGAAGAGTAGAATCATGTAGATCTCCCCCTATATCTTGTAATTCATACACGCATTTAACATATGATATGAAGAATTTGAAATGCATGATGAAATATGGTGACTGATGTAATTCAGCATGCGTGCATTAACATATATGAGGAAATAGCATGCAGAAGAACATAGCAAAAGTATCAGACCACCATCGGGTTTAAGTTTACAACTCGATCCAGTAAAACTTCAAAAGAACGAGAGTTGTAACTTAGCAAAAAAACGCCCATATATAGAGACCCGCTTGAAGACTAACTCAAATTTCTCCCCCTTTGTCATCGAATGACCAAAAGGGGCGAAAAATGAGGACTAACGCCCCTGAAGAATATCATCACGAAGTCGATGGAGGAGCGCCAGCGTTGTTGGGGTCGGTTGTTGAAGTAGGGCCTGCCGCAGTGCCGTCCAAATCTTCATTTTCATCAGTCTCGCGCGATGAAGAATAGGACCTGGCCACCAAGGAAGGAACTTTGACCTTCTTGAATTTTTCGATTGTGGCTGAGACCAGTAAGTCCTGCTTGAAGCGCATCTGCTTGAGATCTTCTTCGCTGTAGAGATGAGACAGAACAGCCCAGGTGCAATCAAATACTTCATGGATGTAGTAATGGTTCTTCTTCACTGAATTGTGTGTAGCAGTCATGTTGTGAAGAATTGAACCAAACTGAGGCTTGACCCATTTGTGGTTGCGATCGACCTCTGATGAAGACTGGGGAGAAGCTCACGATCAGTCATCACCCTTGGAGCTGTGCCTTGAGGATCTTGCTTTGAGGCATTAGCGGCAGAGTCGTGAGTGGCAGAGTCATCATTGGCGGAGTAGGATGCAGCTTTGCGAAACTGTCCATCCAATGGACAAATGCCTTCATCAATAACAGCAGTAGCCTTGCCCTTTTCATCAGTTGAGGAAAATGTCCGCTTGAGGACTTTAATGGGGGGGCAAGTAGCTGCCATGGTTGAGTGTGTCAGCCTTGTAATTGATTGAAGACCTTGATCTGAGGAATCTGATAATCCAAGGAGCGTAAGGCTTCAATTCAAAAGGTGACAATGCAATATTTGTCAGAGTCCTCATGAAGAAATCATGGTAGTTGACAGGAACTCCATGGATGATGTTGAAAAGCAGATTCTTCATGATGCCAACGACCTCTTCTTCATTAGAGTCGTGGCCTTTGATTGGACTCAATGTCTTGGTCAGAATGCGATAGAAAGTTCGAGGCACATACAACAATTCCTTCACGAGGAATTTGGTTCTTGGGGCTTGACCGGGCTTTAGCGGCTTCATCAAGACTTGCATGTAGTGATCAGAGAGCTCAGGTTCATGGTATATGAGACGCGCACCTTCGAGGGGAGGACTGACAGGCAGGGCATGAAGCAATTCAGAGGCCGGTGCTTCGAAGTGAGTGTTTTCTGTCATCCAGTCCGACACCCACACATCTTCAGCATTTCCTATGATGTGCAGCGTCGCGTAGAACTTAAGAATTAGCTCTTCATTCCAATCAAATATGTCAGTGCAGAAGTTTAGCAGTCCAGCGTCATGAAGAACACTAAGGACTGGGGTGAAGCAAGGCAGTGATTCCATGTCCACATGAGGAATATGCTCATGGTCAAAGATCTTGTCCTTATCAAAAAGCAGTGAAGAGTAGAAGTTTGCTTGGCTGGCTGTCCAGAAACGCTTCCTTCGAAGACGAGCAGAGTCATAAGCGTTGTAATCTGTGAAGAATACATGCTCATGGAAGAAGTCATCAGCCTTGAATTTTTGCGTCTTGGAGAAGGGATTCTTCGGCTTGGGCTGAGGAGTATCAGTCAATGCCCTTACAGCTTCAGGAATCACAATCTCAGGAACCAAAGGCTGAGGAATTTAAGTTTCCGCTTCAGTAGCAGCCTGGGTCTTCAACTCTTCATCAACATTAACATCAGCACTAGTGGCTGGAATTTCTTCAGGAATGGAAGAAGTGACTTGAGGTTCGTCAGAGCCCATTTGAACTTCTTCAGTCTGAACTAGGGACTGAGGAATCTGTTGCAATGGTGTGAACATGGGAGAGTTGGGGTGATGACTTTCCCAAAAGTCATCATTCATCACTGGAGTGGTGCTCCCAATGTCCACGTCTTCATCTTCTTCATTCAATTCTTCAACGCCTGCCTCTTTAGCTGTGAACTGAGGCATAGGCGATGAGACAACTGGGGTTGAAGGGATATTATCCACTTCAATTTCTTCATCCAATTGCTCTGAAGAAGTAGCAGAAGGAACATCTTTATCAGATCCGCTTGGGATCACATAATCTTCACCAAAAGGAATGATTTTCTTTGATGGCATGCTTGAGACGGGAACAACATCAATGGGATTCTCAAAAGAGCTTGTCAATATCTTCATATTCTTCGGTGCTGAAGTTTGTGATGAAGCAGATGCTTTCCTCTTCTTCACTGCTGCTCGCTCCGCAGCCTTGGTTTTCTTCGCATCTGATGCAGAAGGAAGAATGGGACTTGGCGTAGGTGCCGGAGGAGCAGAGGAAATTGGTTCATTTTCCTCAGGCACAACTGGTGCAATTGGCCTGACAGGTGCAGTTTCTTCAGGCACAGCGACAGATGCTTTAGCTGGCCTGGCTTGTTCTTCAGGCGCAACACTAGTGGTTGCCCTGGCAATGTCATCAGCGGCTGGAATAGCTTCATCAGCCTTGGTACTTGCAGTTTCATCAGTAGCCTGATTTCATCAGCGGTGCTGGCATGTTCTTCAGTGGGCTGGGCAGATGCTTCACCCTGAGGTGAATCGTGTTGCGATGATGCAGCATCATTTGAAGTGAATTTCTCAGCCAACTTCAGAAATCTGACTTTGGCTCCAAGCTAATCGGCGCGGTAGATGTTGAATTCATCACTGAGTCCTGTGATCTCAGTCTGTATAGCAACAAGTTCATCAGTTGTCATGTTGACAACATTCTTCTTCAGAAAGCGCTCTTTATTGTATTGAGCTTTCTTCAGCTGCCTGGCCTTCTCAAACTTCCATTTTTCTTCGCCAATGAAGGCGGTCAGCATGTGACTTTGGCCAGGAGTAAGCTTGAAGTCAGGCACAGGTGTGTTGGGGTTCTTGTGCCAGAGATCAATGAACTCAAGGATCAGCTTGGGATCCAGCAGGAGAGGAACTTCACTTCCTTTGGCTCTAGCGGCCCTTTGCTGTCTGTCTCTTATGATTTCGACGAGTTCCTCATCATCAGCTTCGTCTTCACTGGACGGTACTTAAAAGGCAACCTGCTTCTTGTGAGGACTTGGTCTAGAGCCTCGTCCAGTAGTTGCCTTAGTCTTCAGCAGAGTGGGGTCAGTTGAGGATTGCGAAGGAGTTGAAGAACTTGCAGAGGCTCCTGAGGCAATAGATTTTCCTGTGGTCCTTTGACACGAGGCGAGATGCACAGGTACTGAGGACTTTGGAGGAGGAGCTGAGGACTTTGGAGGAGCTGGAGCAGCATGAGGAATTTGCTGTGAGGGCTTTGTAGAACTGGGCCGTGAGGGCATTGCTGGGGTGCTTGGCCGTGAGTGCATTGAAGCAGAGGCACTGGGCTTGTGTGCGGGCTTCTTGGGCATGTCCTTCTTAGGCTTGCTAGCAGAGGCCTCAGCACTGGCAGCAGCAGAGTCTTCATTGAATTTCTCCACTGCCTCTTTTGCCACTTTGGCCAGTTTTGCTTGACGTTTGGCCCATTCAGCGGGAAATTCCTCACCGCGCCTGATGCTAGTGGGATCAGGTTCTTACCCAGGTGCCAATGGAGGTCTTGGGCATGGAGGGTGTACAGCGAATTTCTTCATGTACTTGGGAGTGACATAACGATATTCCCTCCATTCTCTGGACCATCTCCTCTCAATCTTCTGAATGCGTACTTTGCGCTCATTCTTTGTTTCATCAGGGGGTGTACAGTACCCTGCATAGATGTCATCAGGAATTTCAAAAGCAGTGTTGACTTCCAATTTCTTCCCTCCTTTCTGAGGTTTCTTGCCGTCAGCCATTTTCTTCAGTTGAGGATTATGAACGATTGAATTCTCTGAAGAGGTATGCAACTTTTCTTCGAGGAACACTGCACATGAGTTAAATTGATGAGAACCTAGTGATTCAGCAGCGGACATGTGTACCTGTGAACAGAGTATAGGTGCGAAGAATTTGGAGAGGTCATATGCGTTCTCAGAAGTTTTTTTTGCAAAAAGAACACGTTTGAGGAATTTGACCAGATGTGTCTTGAGGAATTTCACTAAGCGTTCTTTGACTTAGGTTCCAGAGTTGTATTGATCGAAAATCCACACAATTGAGGAATCTTGAAGAAAAATGTTGCTTAGGGAAACAGATCAAGAACAGATGTTTGTGTGAGGTGTTTAGAGTGTGAAGATTGAAGAATAAACACCTTTTGAAGATTTTGAAGAAATCATAAGTATCAACGAGGGCAGTAAAAATGACTTTTAATTACCCTTGACGAAGAACATGATGAACTGAGAGGTGTAGATTTAGAAGTTCGTCAATCCAGATCTTCCACGCCCTAACTTGGCAGAGGAAAACAGCTACGGCGGCGGCGGACTGAAGATTTCCGCAGCCGGCGCGAGTACGACGGTGACGAGGTCGAGGCAGCGAAGCTCTTCCTCACCGGCGACGATGGAAGTAGCGGGGGCGCTAGGTTGTGAGAGCTCGAGCGAGGGAGTGAGGTCGAGCGGAGTAAAAACAGTCTGAGGAGGGTGAGGGGTATATATAGTCGAGGTGAAAAACCGTTCGGCCAAAGAAAATGGACGAACGTGCCCCTGACCTTTCTCATTCGTGCGACAAGTGTCACCCACGTATAGAGAGGTGGAGATCGTGTGAGATCGTGGGTGAATAAGATAATCATATCATGGAATGTGGAACGGTTTGAGCGGCAAAAGCCAAAAATTCATATATGAAAATTTTAATGTTTCGTTCGCAATTTCTTCAGCTGACAAGGACACAGTGAAGATTTTGAATGGGTTTCAAATAGAACGCACATGAAGAATTTTGAACAGGTTGGATTGAGTTTAGCATAGAGGGGGAAGGGTCCGATCACATTCACTTAGCAGAAAAGGCAACTTGAAGAAATAGCAATAAGTGAATGCTGTAGAGGACATAAACTCATATATATATATATATATATATATATATATATATATATATAGCCAATGAAGAAAAACGACGAAAATAGTGAGGATAATTCAAAGTTGAAGAAATTGAACAACCGAGAAATTTCAAAATGAAGAAAAACTCAAATTGAAGATTTTCAACTTTTGGTTGGTGGCGTGACCCACCGTGTAAGAATGCTGATTTCAGACGCCGCGTACAATTGTCATAGGGCTCTGAGAATCAAATTCTTCGTTAATTTCTTCACACTTAGAGGGTTAGTCTTCATTGATTGAAGAAAAACGTTACTTCGTGTGTTGCACATCTAAGTCATCAGTTTTGCATAAGTGTTAGGATGTGTGTCCTTTTCAAAGGACATTCGAAGATTCTAAGATATTTAGCTCACACCGCAACTTGCTAAATCTCTTCTCATCGAAGGGCTTTGTGAAGATATCGGCTAGCTGTTCTTCAGTCTTCACGTGCTCGATAGAGATGTCGCCCTTCAACACATGATCACGAAGAAAATGATGACGAATCTGAATGTGCTTTGTCTTCGAGTGCTGAACTGGGTTATGAGCAATCTTGATGGCACTCTCATTGTCACAGAAGAGTGGCACATTCTTCATGTTGATGCCGTAGTCCTTGAGGGTTTGCTTCATCCATAGCAACTGAGCACAACACGAACCAGGAGCAATGTATTCAGCTTCAGCAGTAGAAAGTGATACGTAGTTCTGTTTGTTCGAGGACCAACAGACCAAGGATCGTCCGAGGAAATGGCATGTGCCAGATGTTGACTTGCGGTCCACACGATCACCAGCATAGTCAGAGTCTGAATATCCAATGAGATCAAAAGTCGAGCCCTTGGGATACCATAACCCATTTGTTGGAGTGTGATCTAGATATCGAAGAATATGCTTCACAGCCTTATAGTGTGATTCCTTCGGCGTAGCTTGAAAGCGGGTAGACATGCAAACGCTAAGCATAATATCTAGCCTAGATGCACATAAATACAGTAAAGAGCCAATCATGGAGCGGTATACCTTTTGATCAAAGTCAATACCATATTCATCAGTGCAAAGATGGCCATTTGTGGGCATAGGGATTTTGACGCCTTTGCAATCTTGCATGCCGAATTTCCTCAATACATCCTTGAGGTATTTCTCCTGAGATATGAATATGCCGTTGCGCTGTTGAAGAATTTGAAGACCTAAGAAGAATTTCAATTCTCCTATCATAGACATTTGATATTCTTCACTCATCATATAGGAAAATTCATCACACGCCCGAGGGGCCTGCTTGAGGCCATAGAGGGCCTTATTGAGTCTGTAGACTTGGTCAGGATGCTTTGGATCTTCAAAACCTGGGGGGTTGAGCAACATATACTTCTTCCTCAAGCTTACCATTGAGGAATGCACTTTTCACATCCATTTGATATAAGATTATATTATGATGGTTAGCATAAGCAAGTAATATGCGAATAGCCTCAAGTCTAGCAACAGGTGCAAAAGTTTCATCGAAATCAATTCCTTCAACCTGTGTGTAGCCCTGAGCTACAAGCCGTGCCATATTCCTCACCACAAGGCCATTTTCATCTTGCTTGTTGCGGTAGATCCACTTTGTGCCAATGATATTGTGCTTGCGAGGGTCTGGTCGCTTGACAAGTTCCCAGACGTTGTTGAGCTCGAACTGATGTAATTCCTCTTGGATAGCTTGAATCCACTCAGGCTCCAGAAATTCTTCATCTACCTTAGTGGGCTCTATGATAGAGACGAAAGCAAAGTGCCCACAAAAGTTAGACAAATGTGAAGCTTTTGAGCATGTGAGAGGACCTGGTGCATTGATGTCGCTGATGATTTTCTCAATCTGCACTTCATTTGCAACGCGAGGATGTGCGGGTTGGCGACGAGAAATTGGATCAGCATTTTCTTCAGAGCCATTTTCCTCAGGTGCACCAGCATAATGTTCTTCACGACTTGGAATGACTTCTTCAGTAGATTCTTCGGTAGGAATGACATCCTCAGTAGCCTTGAACTTGATGGTTTCCTCAGGTGATTTTTCATCTAGCACAGGAGGTAGGTGCTCTCTTTGCGAGCCATTAGTTTCATCGAACCGCACATCTACAGTTTCAACAACCTTGTGGTGAACGTTGTTGAAGACTCTGTAGGTGTGCGAGTCCTTTCTGTAACCAAGCATAAAACCCTCATGTGCTTTCGGTGCAAATTTAGAACTGTGATGAGGATCTCTAATCCAACATTTAGCATCGAAGACTTTGAAATAACTCACATTGGGTTTCTTGTCAGTGAGGAGTTCATAGGTAGTCTTCTTGAAGAATTTGTGAAGATATACCTTGTTGATGATGTGGCACGCAGTATCAATTGCCTCAGTCCAGAAATGACGAGGCATCTTGTATTCATCAAGCATACTGCGAGCCATCTCAACAAGAGTCATGTTCTTGCGCTCCACGATGCCATTCTGCTGAGAAGTATAAGGAGCAGATAACTCATGAGTAATACCAAGTTCATCAAGATAGTCATCAAGACCAATATTCTTGAACTCATTTCCATTGTCACTTCGGATGTGTTTGATCTTCACACCAAAGTTGGTTGAAGCCCTCGAGGAAAATCGTTTGAAGACTTCCTGCACTTCACGTTTGTAAGTGACGATATGCACCCATGTGTAACGAGAGTAATCATCAACAATAACAAAGCCATATAGAGATGCTTCATTGGTAAATGCAGAATAATGGTTAGGACCAAAGAGATCCATGTGAAGCAATTCAAATGGACGAGTGGTAGTCATGATAGTCTTCACGGGATGCTTGGCCTTAGTCATCTTTCCAGCTTCACAAGCTCCGCACAGGTGATCCTTGAGGAATTTGACATTCTCAATGCCAATGACATGCTTCTTTTTCGCGAGCGTGTGCAAGTTCCTCATCCCAGCATGACCGAGTCGTCGATGCCATAGCGAGCCTTGTGAAACTTTTGCAAGTAGACATATAGCTGGTTGTGGTCCTGTAGAGAAATCAACAATATACAAATCTCCTCTCCTAAAGCCTTCGAAGACTTTGGAATGGTCAGCTTCCATGATCACAACACAACAATACTTGCCAAAGATAACAACCATATCAAGATCACAAAGCATTGAGACTGGCATGAGGTTGAATCCTAAGGACTCGACAAGCATGACTTTGTCCATGTGTCGACCCAATACCTTGCTTTTTCCTTTGCCAGCGTAGGTGATATGCTTCAGATGTGATGGAGATAAGGGAGCGTCCATCAATAGATTCTTGTCACCAGTCATGTGATTTGTTCATCCACTATCAAGGACCCACTCAGTGGCTTTGGGTTGATCATCCTGCAGATGAATTAGTGCAGCTTATGAACTCATATACTTCATCAGTGAAGAATATGACATCAAATTCATCAGATCAATTTCATTAAGGAAATAGAATAGATATAGCAGTATGAGGACGTGAGAAATGAAAATTCATTTCTTCATGATTAGCTTGCATCCTTTCAAGCAAATTCAGGTCTCTAGTAAAATTTTCAGACGTTTAAGTTCGTCTGGAGACTTGTCCCTGCATAAGAGATTAGTTCTTTTTCTTCACCACCCACATATGGAGGGGCGCAAAGTGTTCATCATTCTGCGAGCTCCATAAGAGGAAGGTGGCATAGAAGCCAGTCCACTTCGTTTCACATAAGAGGAGTTAGGGTAAGCATATGAATAAGCAGAGAAATTCTTCGAGGACTTATGAACATAATGGTTTGAAGAATAATGCACATATTCATAGCCTTGGGTTCTTCCCTGCGAAACAGAGGCGTTAGCACGATGATGTTCATATGGGGACTTGGATCCTTTTGAGGAATTTGATCCATGTGAGGAATTTGGTCCGTATGAGGACTTGGATCCATATGAAGAATTTGGTACATATGAAGAATTTGATCTTGGGTTCCTCTTCTTCACAGGTGGTGTCATGATGACATTCACCTGAAGACTTTTAAGGCACCTTTTGGGAACCCAGATTTTCTTCATACGGGAACCGTTCCTGCAGTTAGTGCCAACATATCTAGCAAACACTTCACCATTCTGATTTTTGAACAGCTTATAGTTGGAGTAAAATGACTCATCAGAAGAATGAGGAGATTCACATGTAAAGCCAGATAGAGTAGATGGATCTACTGGAGGTCCCTTTGCAGCAACCCATGATGTTTTGGGATACTGCTCAGGCTTCCAGTATGTTCCATCAGCATTGAGTTTCCTCTCAAAGGCAATACCCTCTTTCCTAGGGTTCCTGTTGAGGATCTGCTTTTTAAGCACATCACAAAGAGCCTGATGCCCTTTGAGGGTTTTGTACATGCCTGTCATATACAATTCCTTCAGCCCTGCATTGTCAGTGATACTAGCAATATCCTCAGATGAGGAACTAGTGATAGCAGGGACAACTGAAGAATTTGTAGCAATAGAAGCATTTGAACTTTCAGGTGAAAATTAGCAGATTCACGTTCAATGCACTTCAAACATGGAGGAATAAATTCTTCCTGAGCATCGCTGCTTTGTTGAGCAAGTAATGAATCACGCTCCTTCTGAAGTTCTTCATAACTCACCCTTAGCTTCTCAAGATCTTGCTTTCTTTGAAGAAATTCTAAGAAAGCTTCTCATGATCAGATAAGAGAGTGTTATGATGACTCTGAAGATTGTCAAACTTGGACTGAAGTCTCTGAAGATTTTCGGTCAAAGTTTTGGTGCGATCCATTTCTTCACCCAACATATCATCGCTCTCACTAAGCATATTTGAACTTTTTCCAAAGCTCTTTGTTGTTTAGTGGCAAGGGAAGCAAATTTGAGGCATGGTGCATAGGATGATGATTCTGACTCGAAAGTCATAGCCTTGCGCGATACCGTAAAATCCTCAAACCAGGGATCGCGGTCAGTTCTATGACCTTCATAGACCTCAAAGAGTCGGCCCCAGATAAGCTTCGCATGGCTGAGATGCATAATGTTCCTGAACTGATTTTGAGACAGACAGGAGCAGATGATGTCACTACAAAAAAAAGACACATCCGTGACATTTTGGGCCGAATGAAAAAAAATTCTGTCATACTTATAACACTTCTATGACGATAATTGTGACAAAACCCGGTATCATCATAGATGTGGTGGGCTCCTACTTCTATGAAAAAAAATCATGACAGAAAATGGGCTTTTCGTCCTGGGCGGGCCGGAGACGCAGCTGCATGACATTATTTGGGCCGTCCATGACGGAAAAAACGTGGTAGAAGCGAGGGCGAGGAAAATATCGGGGTGTTCCCGGTTACGGTGGGTGGTCGGGGCCGAGCGATGCGCATTTCTCTCATACACGCACGCGTGTGGGTGCGAGGCGCTGGGCTCTAACTGAACCCAAGCGAGACGTTGGGCTCTAACTGAACCCGAGCGATTGCACTGCAGGCTATGCGTTACTGAACCCGAGCGATCGATCGATGGCTGTTTACTGAACCCGATCGGGCGATTCCTTCGCTATTGCTGCTAACTGAAGCCGATCGATGTTGCCTCTGGATGAACAGTGAGCGTTGCTGGGGGGGGGGTTGGATGAACAGTTCCCGGTGGGGGTGGATGAACAGGACCCCGTGGTGTTGCCTCTGGATGAACAGGACCCCGATCGATCGAGCCGGTTGGGGCTGGATGAACAGGACCCCGTGGAGGGCTGGATGAATAGGACCACCCCGTGGAGGGCTGGATGAACAGTAGACGGTGGAGGGCTGGATGAACAGTAGCCCGTGGAGGGGTGGTTGAATAGGAGCCTGTGGAGAGGGCTGGTTGAACAGTAGCCGGTGGAGTAGCGCGCGGTGGAGGCTGGATGAACAGGAGCCCGTGGATGAACAGTCGCAGGTGGAGGCTGGAGGAGGTCGACTGTGGATGAACAGTAGCCCGTGGAGGCTGGAGGGGGTCGATGGTGGAGATGAACAGTATCCTGTGGAGTCCCGTTTTGCGGTACGCCACACCCCTCTCGATGAACAGGACCCCCGTTTCGACCGTAGCGCTCCAACACAAGTCTGTTTCCTCCGTTTTGCGGTACGCCAGACCCCTCCCGATGAACAGGATCCCGTTTTGACCGTGGCCGGTCGAACACAAGGCCGTTTTCCTCCGTTCTGCGGTACGCCAGGCCTCGTTTCCATCAGCTGTTCTGTCCAAGCCCTCCCGATGAACACGACGACGCATTCCGTTTCGACCCAGCCGGTTGGCTCCCCATGAACACGACGACGACGATGTTTCTCCGTTCCGACCCATCCATGTACACGAGCCCTAGCCGTACGTATGCGTGAGTAGGCGTTCGAGACCCTGCCCGTATGTACGTACGTGGTTGTATTTTCTTTCTTGCACACTGGCCGCTGTACGTACGTGTACATGCTACGTATGCACCTCTACTACGACACGTGCGCGCCTCTACATGGACCAGTATGTACGTACACGTTCGCGACCAGAATGACAATGCTACGTACGCTTCGACCAGGTGGGTCCCGACTGTCAGGCACTTCCTTGCGTGCGAAGATGTAGCTGGTGGGTCACAGCAGTCAGGGGGCGAATCGTTTTTTTTGCCCGGACGCACTTCCTTGCGTGCGAAGATGTAGCTGGTGGGTCCCAGCAGTCAGGGGGGAAACGCTTTTTTCGCGAAATACGGTGGCCCGTTCGGTGGGTCCCGGCTGTCAGGTGGAGGAATAATTATTTTGTGCGTAATAAGGAGGCACTTCCTTGCGGTTGTCGTGGACCCAGCTGTCAGCCTCTTCACGTACAGTACTCTTTTGATGGAAGTCGGTCGTTGACCACATTGACCACGCCGCGCCGAGAGCACCATGGCGGTGGACGACGGCGAGGCCTAGGAAGGGGACGACATGGAGCCGGGGAAGACGCGGCAGTGGATACCCACGCGAAGAGGAGTACGAGGGTTCACTGGTTCGGCTGCGGTGTGAGGCTGCCGTCGCCGCAAAATAACAGGGGGTGTGGGTGAGTGGAGGGATGGCCTGGCCAGCGGTGGGAGTAGTAGGGGCGGTGAAGCCTCCGCAGCAGCACAGCCGGCCATGGGAGGCAGGAGCAGGCGGCACGACCGGCGCTGCTTTGGGCGGCTGGAGCAAGAAGACCAGAGGTTGAAGAAGCACGACGGCCGTTGGATGGACATCGTACGGTCACTACGACTAGAATCGTTTATATTGACTAAGTTGACAAAGCCCTTGGTACGCGTCAACTTAGTAGGCCCACAGGTCAGCTTTCGAAACGGTGCGCCCCAGATGTCAGGGGGAGGAATCATTTTTTGGGCGGGTGAAGCTAGAATATCCGAGATTGAAGAAGAAGCACGGCATCCGTTGGATGGACATCCAACGGCCACTGCTGCTAGAACCGTGTGTTGACTATAAGTTGACAAAGCCTTGCATACGCGTCAACTCTCTTTTTTTAGGGGACGCGTCAACTTAGTAAGGCCACAAGTGGGTGGCAGAGAACTTACATCCCATTTGAGATTTGTAAGAATGTGCAGCCAATTTTTGAATTCTAATGGAATTTACTACAGCCCATTTACAGTTTGTTAAAAGTACAGCCCATTTCAACCAACCGTTCAAAACAGAATTCAATAAAATTTCCCACATTTTGATGGGATCCGAAATATTTTTATCCCGAAATTTCTAGTCAGATTAAATACAATTTCAATATAAATATATATTACGTAAAAATCCAACGAAACATTGCGCTCGCAACAATTAATGAAATTAAAATTTTCAATATCCAAAAATAATATTTTATAAAGTAATTACGTGTTTGGTGCATTTTTTATAGTTACTGCCCAGTTTTTATAATTACATCCCATTTATTATTTCTTAAAGCCCATTTTCTTGTTAAGCCTAATGCATCCCTCCTAGGAAAGATTTGCAGCCCAGCGGGGCGGAGAATAACAACTTGACCTTGCCTGGGTATTCCTAAAAAAAAGTATAGCTGGGCTAGCCATTTTCAGCTTGAAAAAAATTAATATCTAGGCTGGATATCTGGCCTGGGCTAGACGGGCCAGAGCCCGCCCAGTTAATAGCTGCAGCGATGTTTTCGTTATTGTTCAGAGGACAAAAATTAATATTTGGGCTAATATTTGGGCTAAACATCGCTCAAGAAAAACTCTGCAGTGCTCACACCTCAAAAAGACAGATACTGCTCGAGCTGCTTGGTCCCAGCTGTCGGTCACTTCTTGTGCAATTCTCTCGTTTATTGACTACATAGGTTGACAATGGTGTGGGACCGTGATGTCAGGAAACCAGGAGGAAGCAAAAAAAATATAGTTTATATACTAATAAGGAGGCACTTGCGTACGTGCGGCTATGACCCTGGTGGGTCCCCACTGTCATCCTCTCCAAGTAAAGTCATCTCCTCATCCTCATGTCCATTGACTATGTTGACAACGCGAGACGGCGGCGCCACAGCGAGCGCAACAACTCGAAGGACGACGGAGAGGGCCTCGTCGGCCCTACGGATGGTCTGATATAGCGCCCGCTTCTCATTCGGGAAGCCAGGATCATAGGGCCACATGTCCGCGACGGCATTGTCGTTCGCTTGTTCACCGGTGCTCGTTGAAGAGACGGAGGTTGCAGCACATGTCCTCCTGCGCTGGTAGCTCTTCCGCCATTAGGGCGTCGAAGTGCGGCCGCACCTGCTCTATGGTGAACACGACATGAACCAGCTTGGACAGTGGCGCCGGCTCCTGGTCGGAAGCTACGTCCATCGTCTGATTGTCGTCTCTCAGCTCGGCGAGCTAGCTGGCGAGCCAGCATGTCCGGCTGCTGGACCGACCCGCTGCCAAGCACGAGTCTGACTGCCCTAGCCCACCCAGACCGCCTCCCTCACCCGCGCGCGCTTTCGGCCCGAAACAGTCAGCGCCGCCCACCCCGCTTCCCGGTGCAGGCGATTGCTCCGCCTTCAAACGACACAAGTGCCGTCCGTCCGTCCTTCTGCCGCCCACATTAATGGTACGCGGTTGCCGAGGCGGCTACTCCGGCACCACACGTCCGTCCCTCCGCCGCCCACCATTGCTATATAAACTGTTGCGCCGGCCATAGCCGTAGTCATCCGCATCCGTTCCCTTTCTCCTGTCCACACCACTACTGCCCACCATGGCTTCCTCGCGCTCCAGCACTCTTCGGGACGGGCGAACGACGAACCACAAGGAGATGGCAGCCATTGCTGCCAACTGGCTGGCCGGCAGGCAGCCGGAGGACGACGACGTCCCAATGGAGAACATGGTAGTCGACGATCCGGCGCCAACCCCCTCCTCCGCGCCATCCTCGCCGGTGCATTGCACCATGACCATCGGCGAGGCCCGTGCCCAATATATGGACACAGTGAGGCAGAAGCGTGAGGAGCAGTTCCGGGAGGCGCAGGCCGACGCCGCCTACAACCACCATCTCCTCCAGGAGCACATGCAGGCGGAGGAGCTGCTCGACTCGTACCGCTCCGCCCGCGAGGTCCACCTCGAGCGCTGGCGGTACCGCATGCGGGTGGCGGAGGCTGCGGCCGCCTACAAAGAGGGCGATGAAGCGAGCGAGGCGCTGTTTGGCGAGACCGAGGACGAGGCAGAGGACAATGCCGGCTCCGACGAGTCCCCGCTCCGCTGGCGTCGATGAGGCCCTGCTCCGTCGAGGCCCCGCGGCGCCAACAACGAGGCAGAGGACACTGCCGGCTCCGCCGAGGCCCCACCCTGCCGGCAACGAGGGGGAGGATTTCTCCTGCTCCGCCGAGGCGCCGCCCGCCGGCAACGAGACAGAGGACATCACTGGCTCCGCCGAGGCCCCGCCCCGCTCCCAACGAGGCCACGCCACACAGAAAACGAGGAAGAGTAGAACACGGTAGGTCGCTGCCGCTCGGGTCCAAGTAAGACCACCACTGCTACCCTTTGGTTGCTGGCACTGAGCTGTACATCATGGAGCAATTATATGATTACAGGATGATTGAAGAGCGCTCCGTGGTTGTGCAAGCTCATGAGATACAGTCATTTGCTAGAGAACTTGAGCACTTCAGTTGTATGCTACCGAACCAGTTTGTTGCCGGAGGTATCATCACTAAGCTTCCTCCTTCGTGGATCTCCTTGGCACTCTTGATGTGGAAGAAAAGGTGAGAGCAAAGGACACACGTGCCCGAGGAATTGAGGGAGGATCTAGTGCCAATCTGGTACAGAAGAGGAACTTCCAGCCCCACAAGTTCAAGAACAAGGGCAAGTTTGATGGTAAAGCAAAGTTTGATGGGAAGAACAAGGTTGTGCAACACACGAACTTCAAGAAGAAGAATGACAAGAAGAAAGGTGTTTGTCATGTGGGGATCCTGATCATTGGGCTCCTAGTTGCCCTAATCGCTATGACAAGCTAGGCGGGTTGACCACTAACGGCCGGTTAGCTTCTTGGCGGCGACGTGGAGTCGGAGAGCTATGTTGGAGAAGGACGTTGCTTCTACTTAACTGCTGGTGCAGTTGGCTGCCTGACACATGGGCCCAACAGGCATCTGGGCCACATGTCAGTTACGCAACTGCACCTGCAGTTAAGTCACTGAAGCTTCTGTTCGGCTCAGCCGGACACAGGTGGGTAGCTTCGGTTAATTAATTATACCTCCAGCGCACCCCTTTTTAGTTGAAGAATGTATGAAATGTAATGAAATCCAGCATGTTTATATGAATCCGACCATGTATGAATGAATTTATTTCGATTGGTTCGAATTCTTGTATCACTGGCATTGGATGAACATGCAAAACAATACGTACTAGCATTATTCCCAGGGTGATCACCTCGTTTGCAGCAGTTTCACATGTACTCCCTCCGGTCCTTTCTAGTCTGCATACAAGTTTTGTTTGCAGTCAAAGTATCTCTACTTTGAGCAATCTTATAGAAAAAAGTATGCACTTTCACAATGTGCGAAGTAAAAAGGAACAGAAGGAGTACAAAGAGTTTGAGCAGCTTTTTAGCGTTCCTGTACATTGCAATCAAACACACAAGCCTGGCAATTCATAGAGAACATTCAAAACAATTGATGATTATGCATCTCAGCGATTCACATGTCAGAGCCAATATTTACTTCACAACTAAAGAAAAAATGGATCGACGCTGCTGATAGCAAAGGGCGTCCCATTCGAAAATATCAAACGCGTGTCTTCTTGCTAAAATCAATGAGCAAAATTTGACAAGGTTGTCCCATTCCAAATTATCAAATGCCTACGATTGTGGAATGGGCAGGTTTGCCATCAGTTCGGACATTGACATGGCACCTCATGCTAAATAAACCAGCTGTTCTTCTTGTGCAGTTCCACCAAAATCAACCAAATTCGCGCGGCACCTCCTTTCTTGTGGTGGAAATGAATGATTCGATGTATTCATGAACATTTTGTGCAGTTTCCATTGAAATCAAGCTGAGCACCCCTGTTTGCACAAATACAAAAAAAAGTGATTAGTATAAAGCAAATTGTACTATGAATTGACAATTTAAACAGGCACCTACATGGTCCATGTAGAGCACACTTTTAGAAAAATGGAACTCAACGGAAAGAATACTAGAACAACATTGTACTCGCGCATCACAGCAAGAAAATGGAGATTTGTCAGTCCTTCTAAGCTGAAGTTAGTTTGGTCTTGTGGGAGGTAATGTAATCATCCTTCAACTGCTCCTTCTGATGAGAAGATAGACATGGCTTCTTCACCCTGGCATAATCGGAACTAGTCACTTCACGTACTCCATATTCTTCTTCAGAGGAGGATGATCTTGTTGTGCAAAGACAAGAGGACAACTAAATGCTAGCATCCCTGTTTGCTCGAAAAACGGAAAGGAAATATTTAAAACGGCACAGATGAAGCACTTCTCAAGGACAATACCACTTTTTGATGACAGTATCTAAGCAGTAGCACAACACCAATAGAGATGACAAAGCTCAGTCATATGGATGAAATCAGTGGCCGAGAACCAACCTTTTGTTGGGGAACATAGTAATTTCAAAAATTTCCTACGCACACACAGGATCATGGTGATGCATAGCAACGAGAGGGGAGAGTGTTGTCCACGTACCCTCGTAGACCGAAAGCGGAAGCGTTAGCACAACGCGGTTCATGTAGTCGTACGTCTTCACGATCCGACCGATCAAGTACCGAACGTACGACACCTCCGAGTTCAGCACACGATCAGCTCGATGACGTCCCTCGAACTCCGATCCAGCCAAGCTTTGAGGGAGAGTTCCGTCAGCACGACGGCGTGGTGACGATGATGATGTTCTACCGACGCAGGGCTTCGCCTAAGCACCGCTACAATATTATCGAGGTGGACTATATGGTGGAGGGGGGCACCGCACACGGCTAAGAGATCCAAGGGATCAATTGTTGTGCCTAGAGGTGCCCCCTGCCCCCGTATATAAAGGAGCAAGGGGGGAGAGGCGGCCGGCCAGGAGGAGGTGCGCCAGGGAGGAGTCCTACTCCCACCGGGAGTAGGACTCCCTCCTTTCCTAGTTGGAGGAGGAGAAGGGGGAAGGAGGAGGGAGAGAGGAAGGAAAGGGGGGCGCCGCCCCCCTCCTTGTCCAATTCGGACTAGAGGGGGAGGGGGGCGCGGCCTGCCCTGGCCGCCCCTCCTCTTCTCCACTAAGGCCCATCTTGGCCCATTAAACCCCCGGGGGTGTTTCGGTAACCCCCGGTACTCCGATAAAATCCCGATTTCACACGGAACACTTCCGATATCCAAATATAGTCTTCCAATATATCAATCTTTATGTCTTGACCATTTCGAGACTCCTCGTCATGTCCGTGATCACATCCGGGACTCCGAACTATCTTTGGTACATCAAAACACATAAACTCATAATATAACCGCCATCGAACTTTAAGCGTGCGGACCCTACGGGTTCGAGAACTATGTAGACATGACCGAAACACGTCTCCGGTCAATAACCAATAGCGGAACCTGGATGCTCATATTGGCTCCTACATATTCTACGAAGATCTTTATCGGTCAAACCGCATAACAACATACGTTGTTCCCTTTGTCATCGGTATGTTACTTGCCCGAGATTCGATCGTCGGTATCTCAATACCTAGTTCAATCTTGTTACCGGCAAGTCTCTTTACTCGTTCCGTAATACATCATCCCGCAACTAACTCATTAGTTGCAATGCTTGCAAGGCTTATAGTGATGTGCATTACCGAGTGGGCCCAGAGATACCTCTCCGACAATCGGAGTGACAAATCCTAATCTCGAAATACGCCAACCCAACAAGTACCTTCGGAGACACCTGTAGAGCACCTTTATAATCACCCAGTTAAATTGTGACATTTGGTAGCACACAAACTGTTCCTCCGGTAAACGGGAGTTGCATAATCTCATAGTCATAGGAACATGTATAAGTCATGAAGAAAGCAATAGCAGAATACTAAACGATCGAGTGCTAAGCTAACGGAATGGGTGAAGTCAATCACATCATTCTCCTAATGATGTGATCCCGTTAATCAAATGACAACTCATGTCAATGGCTAGGAAACATAACCATCTTTGATTAACGAGCTAGTCAAGTAGAGGCATACTAGTGACACTCTGTTTGTTTATGTATTCACACAAGTATTATGTTTCCGGTTAATACAATTCTAGCATGAATAATAAACATTTATCATGATATAAGTAAATAAATAATAAATTTATTATTGCCTCTAGGGCATATTTCCTTCACATTTGTCAGGAGGCTTATTGTGTAGAGCATATAGATGAAGCACCTCTCCGGAACCATTTGTTGCTATCTATTGTGGTGGCCATGCTTACTATATACTCCTTGATTAGTTTAATGTTTCCAACATCTTCTTGTGCAGTTCCACTAAAATATAAGGTATCTTCAAAGAAGATCCCTGTTTGCACAAGTAGAGATAATTACGTATTACATTAAGAGTGGCATCAAATCAGTGGCAAAACAATTGCTCGTTCCAGCCATAGCAATAAATTAAGATGCAAAACTATATCATTACTTGTGTCATCACAGTTCCAGTGCTTCATTACAACACCAGGAGTTGATTTTTGTTTTTCTTCCGCTTGTTCTTCCCCTTCATCACTTGGTTCAATAACAGACAAGCTTCGCCTTCAATGTAAGATTTGGCATGTCAATTAGGTTGCACAAGTATAGCACTAAACAATGACATTAATTTTCTGATGAAAGTGGCAAAATACAGGCCAACAGTTGTGAAATATCCTTATCTTACCTCAATGGGATATTACGGTGCACATCCAGATTGGAAGTCTTGTCTCCATTTGTGTAGTTCACTAAAATCAAGCAACATTACCGTACAAGTAGCACAACATATGAAAGCACACTGCAGAATCATGTGAAAGAAGGCTAGTACTGACCTCTCATGACGCGGAATTCAAACAACTCACAAGAAGAAGATCTGAACCAAATTTGCCAACAGGGATAGGAAGTAAGATCTCCTCTTGTGCAGTTCCACTAAGATCAAGCAACCAAGCAACGTTGTCGGTGTGACATTTTGGTTGAACTACACAAAACACTCTTAAAACAAAAGTGTTTTGTGCAGTGCAACAAAAGGTCACAATGGCAACGAGGTGAAGTAGATAACCCTGTGTACACAGAGGTGCAAAGGAAACAACTAGTGGTCAATAACGGTGGATGACATAGAAGCCAACAAAAAGAAGCATCTACCTTATCTAAATGGGAAAGAAAGCAAGACAATAGCATTTCTCAAACGGTGGCATTGAGTAATATTAACAGAGAGATTATATTAACAATAAAATTCATTAAACATGTAATTTGCTTTTAACTAAGGCATTGCATCAATTTTCCAGCGGCATTATTAGAGGGTGTTTGTTTATAGGGACATTTTGGTGGAGGGACTAAAAAAACTCCGTGTCAGTCCCATCTAAACCAAACAGGAGGGACTTTTAGGGACTAAAAGTGGGCATTTTGGACTAAAGAAAGAAGTCCCCGAGGGAGAGTATTTTTGGGACTTTTTCCAACAGTTGCCCCTACCACGCATCGCACCTTGTCTCTATTAGTTCATTACTAGGGGTAACATGGTCTTTTAGCATGTCATTCAATAACCTCTAGTCCATGTTTAGTCCCTGGAACCAAGCAGGTAGGGACTAGGGAGTTTTTAACCAAACAGGGCCTTAGATTTACAACAGCTAAAGAGTTACACGGGACAGTGGACGCACCAGCACCATGTGCACCTACCGATATACTGGGGTGATGCACAGTCTGTTGCAACAAAGAACAAACAACCAAGGAGCGTATTTGTGTTGGTCCCAGTTTTGTTATCTTTAGACACCTTTCCCTATGTGAGCGTAGCAAATCTAGTCCTGCTCAAACTCTACAGCCTTGTCCCCCAAAACATAAGATCAGTTTGTTACAGATGTGCGTACTGCGTTTGTCATTGTTTTCCCTTTTCGACCAACGTAGGTGCTGGATAGCCAGTCTGTACTAGTACTTTCCCCCTTCCTTTCCTCTTTGAACCACGTCCTAGATTTATGCGATACAACTTTCCCCACTACTTTCCCCCTTCCTTTCCTTTTTGAACCACGTCCTAGATTCATGCTATACAACTTTTCCCACTACTTTCCCCCATTCCTTTCCTCTTTGAACCACGTCCTAGATGCATGGTATACAACTTTCCCCACTACTTTCCTGTTTGATCCAACACCTAGATTCGACTGCAGAAGCGGAAAAAGCCCACATGCAGCTAGAGCAATGCATGTGGAATAAGTAAATTATACCTTAAGGTTCTTGGGGTGTGGTTCGGTGGGCGACCGGAGGCCGTTCGGCCCACACTATGTACGGCGGCGAAGAAGAAGGGGCCGGAGGCCCTCCCACGCCGCAGCTGGGTGAAAGTGAATAGCTGCACCGGTACACAGCATTGCATACATGATAGAGCCTATGGCTGAAGCATAGGGAACATCTTTCATCTTCTCTCTATCTTCTGAAGTGGTTGGGCATTAAGTCTTACTCAACTTCACACCTTGTAACACAGGCAAGAACCCTTTCTTTGCTTGATCCATTTTGAACTTCTTCAAAACTTTGTCAAGGTATGTGCTTTGTGAAAGTCCAATTAAGCGTCTTGATCAATCTCTATAGATCTTGATGCCCAATATATAAGCAGCTTCACCGAGGTCCTTCATTGAAAAACTCTTATTCAAGTATCCCTTTATGCTATCCAGAAATTCTATATCATTTCCAATCAGCAATATTTCATCCACATATAATATTAGAAATGCTACAGAGCTCCCACTCACTTTCTTGTAAATACAAGCTTCTCCAAAAGTCTGTATAAAACCATATGCTTTGATCACACTATCAAAGCGTTTATTCCAACTCCGAGATGCTTGCACCAGTCCATAAATGGATCGCTGGAGCTTGCACATTTTGTTAGCACCTTTAGCATCGACAAAACCTTCTGGTTGCATCATATACAACTCTTCTTTAAGAAATCCATTAAGGAATGTAGTTTTGACATCCATTTGCCAGATTTCATAAAATGTGGCAATTTGCTAACATGATTCGGACAGACTTAAGCATCGCTACGAGTGAGAAAATCTCATCGTAGTAAACACCTTGAACTTTGTCAAAAAACCTTTTTCGACAAGTCTAGCTTTGTAGATAGTAACACTACTATCAACGTCCGTCTTCCTCTTGAAGATCCATTTATTTTTCTATGGCTTGCCGATCATTGGGCAAGTCAACCAAAGTCCACACTTGGTTCTCATACATGGATCCCATCTCAGATTTCATGGCCTCAAGCCATTTCGCGGAATCTGGGCTCATCATCGCTTCCTCATAGTTCGTAGGTTCGTCATGGTCAAGTAAAATGACCTCCAGAACAGGATTACCTTACCACTCTGGTGCGGATCTCACTCTGGTTGACCTACGAGGTTTGGTAGTAACTTGATCTAAAGTTACATGATCATCATCATTAGCTTCCTCACTAATTGGTGTAGGAGTCACAGGAACAGATTTCTGTGATGAACTACTTTCCAATAAGGGAGCAGGTACAGTTACCTCATCAAGTTCTACTTTCCTCCCACTCACTTCTTTCGAGAGATACTCCTTCTCTAGAAAGGATCCATTCTTAGCAACGAATGTCTTGCCTTTGGATCTGTGATAGAAGGTGTACCCAACAGTTTCCTTTGGGTATCCTATGAAGACACATTTCTCCGATTTGGGTTCGAGCTCATCAGGTTGAAGCTTTTTCACATAAGCATCGCAGCCCCAAACTTTAAGAAACGACAACTTTGGTTTCTTGCCAAACCACACTTCATAAGGCGTCGTCTCAACGGATTTAGATGGTGCCCTTTTTAACGTGAATGCAGTTGTCTCTAATGCATAACCCAAAACGATAGTGGTAGATTGGTAAGAAACATCATAGATCGCACCATATCTAATAAAGTACGGTTATGACGTCCGGACACACCATTACACTATGGTGTTCCAGGTGGCGTGAGTTGCGAAAATATTCCACATTGTTTCAAATGAAGACCAAACTCGTAACTCAAATATTCTCCTCCACGGTCAGATCGTAGAAACTTTATTTTCTTGTTACGATGATTTTCCACTTCACTCTGAAATTATATGAACTTTTCAAATGTTTCAGACTTTATGTTTCATCAAGTAGATATACCCATATCTGCTCAAATCATCTGTGAAGGTCAGAAAATAATGATACCTGTCGCGGGCCTCAATATTCATCGGACCACATACATTAGTATGTATGATTTCCCACAAATCTGTTGCTCGCTCCATTGTTCCGGAGAACGGCGTTTTAGTCATCTTGCCCAAGAGGCATGGTTCGCAAGCATCAAGTGATTCCAAAAGCCCATCAGCATGGAGTTTCTTCATGCGCTTTACACCAATATGACCTAAACGGCAGTGCCACAAATAAGTTGCACTATCATTATTAACTTTGCATCTTTTGGCTTCAATATTATGAATATGTGTATCAATACGATCGAGATCCAACGAACCATTTTCATTGGGTGCGTAACCATATAAGGTTTTATTCATGTAAACAGAACAACAATTATTCTCTAACTTAAATGAATAACTGTACTGCGATAAACATGATCAAATCATGCTCAACGCAAACACCAAATAACACTTATTTAGGTTAAACACTAATCCCGAAAGTATAGTCAGTGTGCGATGAGGATCCTATCAATCTTGGAACCACTTCCAATACACATCATCACTTCATCCTTAACTAGTTTGTGTTCATTATGCAACTCCCGTTTCGAGTTACTACTCTTTAGCAACTGAACAAGTATCAAGTACCGAGGGGTTACTATAAACACTAGTAAAGTACACATCAATAACATGTATATCAAATATACTTTTGTTCACTTTGCCATCCTTCTTATCCGCCAATTATTTGGGGTAGTTCCGCTTCCAGTGACCAATCCTTTTTGAAGTAGAAGCACTCAGCATCAGGCTTAGGTCCAAACTTGGGCTTCTTCACTTGAGCAGCAACTTGCTTGCCGTTCTTCTTGAAGTTCCCCTTCTTTCCCTTTGCCCTTTTCTTGAAACTAGTGATCTTGTTAACCATCAACACTTGATGCTCTTTTCTTGATTTCTACCTTCGCTGATCTTAGCATCGCGAAGAGCTCGGGAATTACTTTCATCATCCCTTGCATATTATTGTTCATCACGAAGTTCTATTAACTTGGTGATAGTGACTAGAGAACTTTGTCAATTACTATCTTATGTGGAAGATTAACTCCCACTTGATTCAAGTAATTGTAGTACTCAGACGATCTGAGCACATGCTCACTGGTTGAGCTATTCTCCTCCATCTTATTGGCAAAGTACTGTCAGAGGTCTCATACCTCTCGACATGGGCACGAGTATGAAATACCAATTTCAACTCTTGGAACATCTTATATGCTCCATGGCGTTCAAAACATTTTTGAAGTCCCGGTTCTAAGCCGTAAAGCATGGTGCACTAAACTATCAAGTAGTCATCATACCGAGCTTTTGTCAAAACATTCATAACGTCTGCATCTGCTCCTGCAATAGTTCGGTCACCTAGCGGTGCATCAAGGACATAATACTTTTGTGCAGCAATGAGGTTAATCCTCAGATCACGGACCAAGTCTGCATCATTGCTACTAACATCTTTCAACTTTGCTTTCTGAAGGAACGCATTAAAATTCAACGGAACAACAGCATGGGCCATCTATCTACAATCAACATAGATAAGCAAAATACTATCACGTACTAAGTTCATGATAAATTTAAGTTCAATTAATCATATTACTTAAGAACTCCCACTTAGATAGACATCCCTCTAATCCTCTAAGTGATCACGTGATCCAAATCAACTAAACCATGTCCGATCATCACGTGAGATGGAGTAGTTTCAATGGTGAACATCACTATGTTGATCATATCTACTATATGATTCACTCTCGACCTTTCGGTCTCAGTGTACCGAGGCCATATCTGCATATGCTAGGCTCGTCAAGTTTAACCTAAGTATTCCGCGTGTGCAACTGTTTTGCAGCCGTTGTATTTGAACGTAGAGCCTATCACACCCGATCATCACGTGGTGTCTCAGCACGAAGAACTTTCGCAACGGTGCATACTCAGGGAGAACACTTATACCTTGATAATTTAGTGAGAGATCATCTTATAATGCTACCGTCAATCAAAGCAATATAAGATGCATAAAAGATAAACATCACATGCAATCAATATAAGTGATATGATATGGCCATCATCATCTTGTGCTTGTGATCTCCATCTCCGAAGCACCGTCATGATCACCATCGTCACCGGCGCGACACCTTGATCTCCATCGTAGCATCGTTGTCGTCTCGCCAACTTATTCTTCTACGACTATCGCTACCGCTTAGTGATAAAGTAAAGCATTACAGGGCGTTTGCATTGCATACAACAAATCGACAACCATATGGCTCCTACCAGTTGCCGATAACTCGGTTACAAAACATGATCATCTCATACAATAAAATTTAGCATCATGTCTTGACCATATCACATCACAACATGCCCTGCAAAAACAAGTTACACGTCCTCTACTTTGTTGTTGCAAGTTTTACGTGGCTGCTACGGGCTGAGCAAGAACTGTTCTTACCTACGCATCAAAACCACAACGGTAGTTCGTCAAGTTAGTGTTGTTTTAACCTTCACAAGGACCGGGCGTAGCCACACTCGGTTCAACTAAAGTTGGAGAAACAGACACCCGCCAGCCATCTGTGTGCAAAGCACGTCGGTAGAACCAGTCTCGCGTAAGCGTACGCGTAATGTCGGTCGGGGCCGCTTCATCCAACAATACCGCTGAACCAAAGTATGACATGCTGGTAAGCACTATGACCTGTATCGCCCACAACTCACTTGTGTTCTACTCGTGCATATCACATCTACGCATCAAACCAGGCTGCGATGCCACTATTGGGGAACGTAGTAATTTCAAAAATTACCTACGCACACACAGTATCATGGTGATGCATAGCAACGAGAGGGGAGAGTGTTGTCCATGTACCGTCGTAGACCGAAAGCGGAAGCGTCAGCACAACGCGGTTGATGTAGTCGTACGTCTTCATGATCCGACCGATCAAGTACCGAACGTACGGCACCTCCGAGTTCAGCACACGTTCAGCTCGATGACGTCCCTCGAACTCTGATCCAGTCGAGCTTTGAGGGAGAGTTCCGTCAGCACGACGGCGTGGTGACGATGATGATGTTCTACCGACGTAGGGCTTCGCCTAAGCACCGCTACAATATTATCGAGGTGGACTATGGTGGAGGGGGGCACCGCACACGGCTAAGAGATCCAAGGGATAAATTGTTGTGTCTAGAGGTGCCCCCTGCCCCCGTATATAAAGGAGCAAGGGGGGAGAGGCGGCCGGCCGGGAGGAGGCGCGCCAGGGAGGAGTCCTACTCCCACCGGGAGTAGGACTCCCTCCTTTCCTAGTTGGAGTAGGAGAAGGGGGGAGGAGGAGGGAGAGAGGAAGGAAAGGGGGCGCCGCTCCCCCCCTCCTTGTCCAATTCGGACTAGAGGGGGAGGGGAGCGCGGCCTGCCCTGGCCGCCCCTCCTCTTCTCCACTAAGGCCCATCTTGGCCCATTAAACCACCGGGGGGGTTCCCGTAACCCCCGGTACTCTGGTAAAATCCCGATTTCACCCGGAATAATTCCGATATCCAAATATAGGCTTCCAATATATCAATCTTTATGTCTCGACCATTTCGAGACTCCATCTCATGTCCGTGATCACATCCGGCACTCCGAACTATCTTCGGTACATAAAAACACATAAAATTCATAATATAACGGTCATCGAACTTTAAGCGTGCGGATCCTATGGGTTCGAGAACTATGTAGACATGACCGAGACACGTCTCTGGTCAATAACCAATAGCGGAACCTGGATGCTCATATTGGCTCCTACATATCCTACGAAGATCTTTATCGGTCAAACCGCATAACAACATACGTTGTTCCCTTTGTCAACGGTATGTTACTTGCCCGAGATTCGATCGCCGGTATCTCAATACCTAGTTCAATCTCGTTACCGGCAAGTCTCTTTACTCGTTCCATAATACATCATCCCGCAACTAACTCATTAGTTGCAATGCTTGCAAGGCTTATAGTGATGTGCATTATCGAGTGGGCCTAGAGATACCTCTCCGACAATCGGAGTGACAAATCCTAATCTCGAAATACGCCAACCCAACAAGTACCTTCGGAGACACCTGTAGAGCACCTTTATAATCACCCAGTTATGTTGTGACGTTTGGTAGCACACAAAGTGTTCCTCTGGTAAACGGGAGTTGCATAATCTCATAGTCATAGGAACATGTATAAGTCATGAAGAAAGCAATAGCAGAATACTAAACGATCGAGTGCTAAGCTAACGGAATGGGTGAAGTCAATCACATCATTCTCCTAATGATGTGATCCCGTTAATCAAATGACAACTCATGTCAATGGCTAGGAAACATAACCATCTTTGATTAACGAGCTAGTCAAGTAGAGGCATACTAGTGACACTCTGTTTGTTTATGTATTCACACGAGTATTATGTTTCCGGTTAATACAATTCTAGCATGAATAATAAACATTTATCATGATATAAGTAAATAAATAATAACTTTATTATTGCCTCTAGGGCATATTTCCTTCACATTTGTCAGGAGGCTTATTGTGTAGAGCATATAGATGAAGCACCTCTCCGGAACCATTTGTTGCTATCTATTGTGGTGGCCATGCTTACTATATACTCCTTGATTAGTTTAATGTTTCCAACATCTTCTTGTGCAGTTCCACTAAAATATAAGGTATCTTCAAAGAAGATCCCTGTTTGCACAAGTAGAGATAATTACGTATTACATTAAGAGTGGCATCAAATCAGTGGCAAAACAATTGCTCGTTCCAGCCATAGCAATAAATTAAGATGCAAAACTATATCATTACTTGTGTCATCACAGTTCCAGTGCTTCTTTACAACACCAGGAGTTGATTTTTGTTTTTCTTCCGCTTGTTCTTCCCCTTCATCACTTGGTTCAATAACAGACAAGCTTCGCCTTCAATGTAAGATTTGGCATGTCAATTAGGTTGCACAAGTATAGCACTAAACAATGACATTAATTTTCTGATGAAAGTGGCAAAATACAGGCCAACAGTTGTGAAATATCCTTATCTTACCTCAATGGGATATTACGGTGCACATCCAGATTGGAAGTCTTGTCTCCATTTGTGTAGTTCACTAAAATCAAGCAACATTACCGTACAAGTAGCACAACATATGAAAGCACACTGCAGAATCATGTGAAAGAAGGCTAGTACTGACCTCTCATGACGCGGAATTCAAACAACTCACAAGAAGAAGATCTGAACCAAATTTTCCAACACGGATAGGAAGTAAGATCTCCTCTTGTGCAGTTCCACTAAGATCAAGCAATCAAGCAACGTTGTCTGTGTGACATTTTGGTTGAACTGCACAAAACACTCTTAAAACAAAAGTGTTTTGTGCAGTGCAACAAAAGGTCACAATGGCAACGAGGTGAAGTAGATAACCCTGTGTACACAGAGGTGCAAAGGAAACAACTAGTGGTCAATAATGGTGGATGACACAGAAGCCAACAAAAAGAAGCATCTACCTTATCTAAATGGGAAAGAAAGCAAGACAGTAGCATTTCTCAAACGGTGGCATTGATTAATATTAATAGAGAGATTATATTAACAATAAAATTCGTTAAACATGTAATTTGCTTTTAACTGAGGCATTGCATCAATTTTCCAGCGGCATTATTAGAGGGTGTTTGTTTACAGGGACATTTTGGTGGAGGGACTAAAAAAACTCCGTGTCAATCCCATCTAAACCAAACAGGAGGGACTTTTAGGGACTAAAAGTGGGCATTTGGGACTAAAGAAAGAAGACCCCGAGGGAGAGTATTTTTGGGACTTTTTCCAACAGTTGCCCCTACCACGCATCGCACCTTGTCTCTATTAGTTCATTACTAGGGGTAACATGGTCTTTTAGCATGCCATTTAATAACCTCTAGTCCATGTTTAGTCCCTGGAACCAAGCAGGTAGGGACTAGGGAGTTTTTAACCAAACAAGGCCTTAGATTAACAACAGCTAAAGAGTTGCACGGGACAGTGGACGCACCAGCACCATGTGCACCTACCGATATACTGGGGTGATGCACAGTCTGTTGCAACAAAGAACAAACAACCAAGGAGCGTATTTGTGTTGGTCCCAGTTTTGTTATCTTTAGACACCTTTCCCTATGTGAGCGTAGCAAATCTAGTCCTGCTCAAACTCTACAGCCTTGTCCCCCAAAACATAAGATCAGTTTGTTACAGATGTGCGTACTGCGTTTGTCATTGTTTTCCCTTTTCGACCAACGTAGGTGCTGGATAGCCAGTCTGTACTAGTACTTTCCCCCTTCCTTTCCTCTTTGAACCACGTCCTAGATTTATGCGATACAACTTTCCCCACTACTTTCCCCCTTCCTTTCCTTTTTGAACCACGTCCTAGATTCATGCTATACAACTTTTCCCACTACTTTCCCCCATTCCTTTCCTCTTTGAACCACGTCCTAGATGCATGGTATACAACTTTCCCCACTACTTTCCTGTTTGATCCAACACCTAGATTCGAGTGCAGAAGCGGAAAAAGCCCACATGCATCTAGAGCAATGCATGTGGAATAAGTAAATTATACCTTATGGTTCTTGGGGTGTGGTTCGGTGGGCGACCGGAGGCCGTTCGGCCCACACTATGTACGGCGGCGAAGAAGAAGGGGTCGGAGGCCCTCCTGCGCCGCCGCTGGGTGAAAGTGAACAGCTGCGCCGGTAGTGGATTCCCTCCCTCGCCGACGACGACAGCGTTAAGCCTCCTTCCCTTCCCAGCGGACGGATCCTACTGGCTCTTTGACCAGCAGTAAGGGGAGAGAGAGAGGCCAACGAAGTCTTGTTTAGATCTGGAGAGGGTGAGAGAGTGTGAAGAGAGCAACTACAAGCAGACCAGCAGTGAGGGGAGAGAGAGAGGCCAACGAAGTCTTGTTTAGATCTGGAGAGGGTGAGAGAGTGTGAAGAGAGCAACTACAAGCGCTGAGGCTCCAGCGTGTATATATATACTGGAGAGAGAGTGAAGAGTGCAAACCCTAGAAAACAAGCACCGAGTCTGCAGCTGGTCGTATAGCTTTGTATCCATCCATTTTGAGCAGTCAAAGAATCCTCCTGGCACGAATTATGCTCAAGTGTAGTTATCGAACCCGAGACCTCAAGTTTGATGAGCGAACAGGCTAACCAGCTACACAACCCTCCCGTTATGTTCAACGAGAGGAAAATAACCTTTTATACATTCCTGCATTCGTGTGACAAGCATGCCGTGTTTTTTTTGTGTGGGAGTCATTGGGCTTTAAATCATAATCGTGTCATGTGGCTTTGGTGGTAAGACTATCCACAGTGGTGCCGAAATAATGCAGCCTTAGTCACCATACCTCTCTCCATGTAGTACGTTGGGCCCCACCAGTCAGAGGGTGAAACAAACAAATTAATAAGAAAAATTAAAAGCGCCAGCGGTGTATCTTACCTCACACATCTCGCTACTGCTCGGGAACACTGTCCAATTGATCCCTCTGTTCGCTCACGTACTATTTTAAGTGAATCCTTATTATAACATGCACACAAGTTTGGGCACTTGTATTCGACCTAAGTCAGCGTGCCACCGTATCTCGTACGACTCCCTCCGTCTAGGTGTAATAAATCACGTTAGAAGGTGCAGCGGGACCAAGGTGCAAGCAGATTGGAGGAGAAGGAGAAACTTGACCGGTCATTCCTCCAATCAAAGCCCTGATTTCTGTCTCTAAACGCAACAATTAATCCAAACAACTAAGAGATGCCGTTTTAGCTACCATGCAGGGCCACGTATTAACTCGCATGCAAGCCGACTTTGATTTCTTGACTGATCAACGCGTAGTTGCGCTCCATGCATTGGGTTTCCGGGGGAGATAACAAGGCAGAGTAAGGAGCGTTTGGTTACATTGATTAGGCTGGTCATAGTGGTGAGTAACTTGGACTAGTATATGTTACTAGTCTATGTTACTACTACACGAAGTTTGCCGTCGGAAGCGAGCCGATCTGGCTCTCCTGAGCTAGCAAGGTTTTTCTAGCCCACCCAAGCTAGCTGGCCCACAAAAGCTAACATATTTTAACAGTTCCAAACGCCTAACCTTGCCCGGCTATGCTATAAGCTGTTCTTGCTAAGGATCCAAACGCTCCCTAAGTAACAACGCTCGCTAGCAACGAGGCCAGGAGGGGATTGAGATGCGAAGTTAATGGACGACACCTAAACATTTTGGGAATATCTGATTTCCGTAAGATGACTTAACACCTAGACGGAGGGAGTACTACTCCTCAGTCCAGGTTTGATGGAATATTCGTCACCTCTTCGCTTCTTGTACGTACTCCATTTGTATCTCACTTCCTGTGGCTTCGCACTCGCACGATTTTCCTATTCTATGAACCTGTGTGTGCGTGTGTGTGTGGTGTGTTTAACAGCATGTGTGTGTTAGTGAGAGCGACAGATCGACCTACTCCTACAGAGAGATGGTGTGTAGTGTATGATATTAGCCACAATAGTTGGTGCATCCTCTCGTTTCCGGGCGTCCGGTAGGGACAGGCGGACAGCTGCCACGCCCGCTCCTGACCAGCCTGGCCCACCCAAAGCCCCTCCATCGCCCGCGCGCGCTTCCCGCCCGAAACGGTCAGCGCCGCTCCACAGAATCGGTGCCGCATTCATGCCCGGGCAGAGCGGACGCGACCTCTCACTGGCGCCTGCGTTGAAGGGAGAAGCGGATTCAAGAGTGATGGTTGCTTCGTCCGTCCAACTTACTGCTGGGTCTATGTGATTTGACGGCTCATTGGTCATTATTACTGAGGTGGTAGGACTGCTGGATGTCCCACGCTTTCGGCGAAAGGAGGTACTACTAGATTACAATTTTCTCCATTCTTACGGCGGAGGAGTGCAAGAGCAGTGAAAACACGCAGGCTCAGTGATTACATGGCCCACCTCACACTATCACCATATTTTCTGGACACCGTGCGACACCTAACTCTTTACATAGTACTCCCTCCGTTCCTAAATATAAGTCTTTGTAGAGATTCCACTAGGTGGACTACATACGGAACAAAATGAATGAATCTACACTTAAAATGCATCTATATACATCCGTATGTGGTTCATGGTGAAATCTCTACAAAGACTTATATTTAGGAACGGAGGAAGTACTAGTATAGTACGTACTGTAATTTATCAGCGAGATAGTACAATGCTATGAAGCTTCCAGCTTCTGTTACATGTATCTTGCGTCCAAGGTTGCCCGTTGCAACATTTCATCAAATACAAAGGAGACTAACATGCATGCTATTGCATCTCAATGATTGATAGATCATAGCAAATATGTACTCCCTCTGTTCCAAAATAAGTGTCTCAACTTTATGCAGGGGGTGTTTGTTTCCAGGGACTTTTTAGTGTAGGGACTAGAAAAAGTCCCTCTTAGAGACTTTTTAACCAAACAGGAGGGACTACTAGGGACTAAAACTTGTTTTTTGGGACTTAATGAAGAAGACTCTCAAGGAGAGTCTTTTTTTGGACTTTTCCAACAATGCCCCTCCTTGCACCCATTGCCCCGCCGCCCCATGGTGTTGGTTGGTTGTTATTTTTCAGTATACTGGGGGTAACATGGTCATTCAATAACCTCTAGGGAGGGACTAGGGATTTTTTTAGTCCCTGAAAACAAACAGGGAGGGACTTTTTAGTTGGGACTAGAGAAAGTCCTAGGACTTATGAACCAAACAGGGCCTCAATATGGACTACATACGGAGCAAAATGAGTGAATCTACACTCTAAAATACGTCTATATACATCAGTGTTTGGAGTATAGTTCATATTGAAATCTACTAAAGGACATATATATTCCAAAAAATATGATAATCTCTCTAACCAAGGTAGTAGGGACGAGGAGTAAACAGAGGGAGTAGTAAAATTTTCTCCTCGTCCTGCGAGCCACCGCGCGCGTGGGCGAGGGAGCGGGCGTAAGGCGTACAGTACTACTACTAGTAAGCAAGCTTCACCTCATCCTGTGAGCCACCGCGCCCGTGGGCGGGGGAGACGGCGTACTAAGCAAGCTTCTCCTCATTTTGCGAGTTGACGGGACACATCAAAAGTACTCCAATGTATAGAGCCTTGCCTCTAAGGTAGGCCCCACATGGTTTGCCTCTTTTTTAACATAACGCGTCAAGTCGAAATTTGTTTGTTCACCCATGGTAGACGATCCTCCCTCCATCTAGTGGACAACCAGTACACGTGCCAAATTACCACGTGGGCTGCCTTTTCGTACAGAAATGAGCTCCACCGTGTACCCGCGCGGGTGTGGTTGGGAAAGAGACGGGAGTACGTGCGCCGTGCGTGCACCTCTTCTCTTCGTGCACGTCCCCCACCTACGTGGGTGTGTGTGAGAGATACAAACCTAGACAAATGGCTTGTGCGTTCGTGAGTGTTTTTTGTTTTGGGGGGGAGGTTGATTTCGTGAATGTATTTGTGGGAATATGTGTCGATGACATCTCAAACAAAATTTTGCATGCAATGTGTGTGAAATGGAGGCCTATCCATATCATATATAGAGGGCCGGGCGATCCACGAGAAGAGAGGGAGGGGTCATAGATATCGATAGAGTCGAAGAGAGGATCAAGTGGGTGGGTGCGAGATCGATGAAGAGAGCCATCGAAATTGTGTGTGTGTGTGCAAGTCAAAGATATAGGGCGACTGACCTACCGGAACGTCAGAGGGCACAGGTCAAGTTTTTGTGTGGCAGGGAGACATGACTAGAGCGCTCGATGTATCGGTGTGTGTGTGTGTGTGGGAGGGGGTGGGGGAGGGGTAGGCAGAGGCCTAACTATAGAGGTAGAACGACTCGTATATGTGTTGAGAAGGAGAGACCCAGCTATGTCTTGAGGGAGATCGGTCGACATCCATACATAACTGAAGGACGGGAAATAGGATGGGACAGAGAGAGAGAGAGAGGAGAGAGAGGGAGGGAGAGGGGTAGAGTGCTGGATGGGTGATGGAGTTGCTTCTCGAAGATGGTGGGAGAGGCCTACTAGACAAACTGAGGGTGGAACTGCAATATTATCAATAAGAGTGGGGATGTGTTTCTGTGTGTGCCTGTGCGTGATAGATCTGTCGGGACGCATCCATGGATGATGAAGGGGAACCATGTGTTTGGTAAGCAAACCTAACTAGATCGGTAGATCAATTGTTGTTTGTCGGAGGAAGGGAGAGACATAACTAATGAGGTAGATCGATCGACGCATGGGGAAAAACGAGTTATAAGGACCTAGCTAGCTATATGTATAGCGGGAGATCGGTCGGTGTACGTCCATTTGTTAGAGGCAAATAAGGCCCAGCGAGACGGATAGACAGAGAGAATGGAGCTAGGAGGTGGTGCGAGAGGCCCAGCTACTAGCTAGATAGGGGGAGGAGTGTGCGGTTGTGAGATCGATGAAAAGAGGGGCGAGAGTTTACACGTGTGTGGGACCGTATGAGAGACACGAGGCAAGGACACATAAAGGAGGAGATTGAAGGTGCGTGTGTATGTTGTAGGCAGACATCGCTGGAGAGGTTTATCGATCGGTGTGTGTCGGAAAGGAGTTGTGGAGACTGTGGGAGAACGACCTAAAGAAAAAAAATGAATGTGCGCGATGGATAGAATGCTGAGGGAGGGGGAGGGCGAGGAGGGCGTGTGCATGCACGAGAGAAAGTTAGTGGTAGCTACAAAGGTTAGAGGATTGTGTGGGTGTAAGAGACTAACAAAGATCATAATTTGATATGAAAGTGGATTCATATATTTGAATAGGAGATCATAGTGTTTTAAACATATGCATGCATGAATATAGCGGTGATACGCGTGTTGTGGTTTTGCACATGTTATACCATAATGTGATAATGCATGGCGTTTGCAACTCACAGCTAAATGTCGAACAATCTAAACCATACTATACATCGAACAATCTCACATTTTATTTGAATTTGTGATAATGTGTGGCGTTTGCAGCTTACAACTAAATATCGAACAATCTAAACAATACTATATATCGAACATTCTCACATTTTATTTGAATTTGTGGTAATGTGTGGTGTTTGCAACTCACATCTAAATACTTGTAGGCGTAGGGGGCGGGGCACCATACATAATGTGATAAACACATTATACATATGAGACATGGTTTAGATTATGAAGATCTAGCTAGAGCTTGAAATGTACTATGATTTGAAATCAACATAAAGTGGATTCAAAAAATCGAGTTCGAGTTCATATAGTACACATAGTTCATATGTAACTCGAGACTAATCATGTGGTGTGATGTGAAGATAATACACAAACGATGGTTTAACTTGACAATAATGATGATTGTAGATCTTATTAAAACCGAGAAACGAATTCAAATGCTTTGACTTCACAACAATCATTATTGTAGATCTTATTCAAATAGAGAAACGAATTCAAATTTAGTTGATATTGAAGCGGTAGTATATACGTTTGGAATGCACTAAAACGTTCATTTGAGTAGTAGGTTGCATGCATTATACACGTAGCAAAATATTTTAATTAAACATACATGAATTGAAAGTTTTGAATGACATTTGTAGTGCGAATTGATTTGGTACAGTACACGTTAGGCTTGTCCGGAAATTTCAACCCGCGCCTTGTTAGCCCAAAATATTTAAGATATATCTTTGTCTCGTTGTGCTCCGACAACACCCTCCATCTCAACCCGCGCCTTGCTATTCCAAAATTACAATGCGCGAAAACTCCCACCTCCTCTGAAATCCCGACACGCGAAATGCCCGTGATACCCCTGAACCGAAAGAACCGCCTCAAATCGGTGGGGGTACTTTCGTAACTTACCCTACATATCAGACAAGCGCATCCCTAAGCCATGGTTCCCCACTCCCATCCCATCCGTCCACCCATTCGTACACCGAGGCCGGGAAAACCCGCGAAGCCCCACACCCTCCTCCGTCCGCCACCCAGCCAGAGCCTCTTCCCCGACGATGTCGTCCACAGCAACACCTCGACGTCCCTCATCCACCGTACCGGATGAGGATCCGTTGTCGATCTGGTCGTCCCGCCTGTTCAGCCACCCCGTCCTCCACCTCCAAGGAGCTGCCCCGATGTTCCCCTCGTCTTTCGCGCCACCGCCATTCCCACACCGCCGTCTTCACCTGCACCACCGGAAGAGCATCATCATCACCGTTTCCTCGGATGAAGCTGCGGCCTAATCGGCGCCACCAAAGAGGTTGTACACTAATTGCCGCATTTTCTTCTTGATTCGATCTCACGGTACTGCCGGCGCTCGGTCCCGAGCCGACACGGTGCGGCTCCATCCACGGCGGTGTCGCCGGCCACTTCCTCCACGGCGTCGCTCCCTCGGCGGCGACGTCCACATCAGTAGGAGATGCTGCTGCTTTAGCTCTCGCTCGCGCTGCTTCTCTGCTCTTGCTCTCGGTCCCCTGCCTTGTCTGCTCTTGCTCGCGCTGCTGCTCTCGCTCTTCCTCTTGCTTGCGATGCTGCTCTGATTTAGCTACACTTCAGTCGACTGAATCGACTTTTGGGTCAGTCGATTTTCAGGGGGTGGGGGGGATCGCCGGACTTAAGGAAGAACCAGCCGCAGCGGGGAGGGGGGCTCGCCGGAGAGGTACCCCACTATCTATCTTAGGGTTCAGGGTGGGGGCGGTGGTCGCCGGCGGTGGTGGGGTGGTGGCGTGGGGATCGCCGGAGAAAAAGCTCGGCACGGGGGGGCCTAGAGGGATGGTCGGGGCGGCGGCGGACCGGCGGTGGGGAGTGTTTTCGGGGCGGGCGGAGCGGCGTACCGCCGGCTGCGGGTGGCGGGGGCGGCTGTTTGGCCAGTGGTGGCTAGCAGCTCACGGGGTGGAGGTTGAAGATGAACTGCAGGCCCTTGATTTCGTATCCAACTGCTGCAAAATCGACTGACCAGAGATGAAAAATTCAGCCGACTGACGTGTAGCCTCACCTCTAGTGCGTTCAGTTTCGACAGTAAAATTCAGTTTCGACAGCAAAATTCAGTTTCGACAGTTAAGTTCAGTTTTGACAGTTAAATTCAGTTTCAACGGTTAAATTCAGAGATGAGCGGCTGATGTATTTTACATCTAGCACTTTGTGGTTATGTATTTTACGTCATCTATTGGAGATGCTATTAGAATTCCACTCAGGTTAACGTTGTCTCTCTTGTCCTGCTTTAGCCTCGGCGTCGTACAACTCACCGGAGCTGCTCCAACGACGAAACCCTCCATCACAGCGGCGCGGTACCTCGGGCTCCATCTCCAGATGCCTAAGATCTTCTTCCCCTCCTCCGACAGCCAAGTCAGCCGGAGCATCCTCACCGGCCAACCCAATCACGCTGAGATCGACATGGCTTCGCCAAAGAGGTTGTACACTTGTTGCTTCTCTTTTTTACTCTACATGTTATATATATATTTTCCACTGAGCACACGGAGTAACGGGAAATACGATTATTTTATCCTACTATATGATAAGCAGTGAGGTACCAGGCTACTTAGCTATTCGTGATGGACTCTCTTGAACGCCATCATTATTTATCTCTGCGCGTTTGAGCTGTGCATTTGTCGATGGCCCTGGGAGCTGAGCTAGTAGGGCAGTGGCCTGGGTCCAAAGTAATAGAGGTAGCACAAAAACATTTTTTTAGTGTAGGCTTTTCCTTGCTCAAGCCTGCCTACTAGAATCGCCAGTGCTTGAAAGGAAAAGTGAATGAAAAACATAGGAAGTGGAAAGTTTCCTATGGTACTACTTTTCATGAATTTGGTGCAAAGGAATGGAGCAAAGGAAAACTGTAGGATTTGCTCCTTTAGTGTCTCCTTGAAAGAAAAACCGTAGGAATTTTAATTTCCACTTGTCCTCCATTTCAAATTCCTATTCATGAAGCACAAGACTTAGAGATAGTAGCATAATAGCATTATAACCGTAAATTTTTCTTGTGGTTTGACTTAATCTCACCATGCTTCTTTGCATCCTGTGTTCTTCCAATTCTTGTGAACCAAACATCCAGATTGGCAGAAATCCTGTGTTTTTAAATTCTCTGTTTTGCACGTGCATTCCTATCCTATTCCTGTCTATTTCCTATCCCTGCATTGTTATAATCCTCAAATACAAACAAGCCCTTACACAATTACTTCTGTTACAGATATGTGTCAAAGAAAACCTTGTGTGGTTTGTCCTGCTCCTGCGGTGCTGTGTTCCACCCTAGCTCAGCTGCTCCAACGACGGAAGGGTTCACCACAGCAGGGATCCGCTCTCCAGACTGTCTTTCGCCGCCTCAGATCTTCTTCCCCGCCGCTGCCAGCCACGACAACTGCATTACCATCATCAACTGAGCAGATGACCTTGAGGACTACACGGGTCCGCAAGAGAGGTCGCACTCTTCCGTGTCTGCTTACGTTATGCATCGCTTAATATGATGACATGCTACTTTATCGTCGTGTTCACCTATTAGACTCCGAGTCAGGTCCAAACTTATGCTGAAACTTGAGTTTTTAAATGGTTGTGGGGTACATATTGGGGCAACAATCAGTATTATCTGTCTACTATCTCATTAATCTCGGGTGTGTACTATGAGTTTCATGTTGGGTGCAAACAAACATTAAAGGAGCCATTATCTGTATTTTTTAACTAAAGCTATTATCTGCCTGCTATCATTGGTTTTGGGTCTATCCACAGTTTGCTACCATCACTCTGGATTTGTGCATGCACTCCTTACATAATCTCACTATGTTTTATTCCTATGCATGTCAGTTATTGTACACAATGGAACTGAACATGTAGATCAAAAGAGACGAGCCTTGCGTGGCAATAAAATTTCATGCAGATGTCGCTCCATGGTGGGCGCAAAGGCAGCCCCCCTCCACCCATTTCGGATCGTAATCAAGAGGAAGATAACTGTTCTGAGGGGGATTCAGAAGTAGAAGACCACTCCTTTTTACCCCATGAGGTCTTCGCTCTAACTTGGCATGCTGATGTTGGTAATATCATGCATATGGTGCCTTGCATTGCTTACTGTATACATCAAAGATGTCATCTGCTTAGTTTAGACATGCTTTGTGTCAATGCCATCTGTTTAGTTTCTTTATTGTATATGTGAATCATGCAATGCCATCTTGTTTAGCCAGGCATCATATATGTGAATTTTGCAATGCCACCCTGGTTAGCCAGTCATCTTATATGTGAGTTATATCATGACATCATTTTTTATTACGTGTTAAATTTGTCAACAATTTTAGTACATTCAATTACTCTTCGTGCGCATCAGCCATTCGGCACGGTCATGGAAAATTCTGGAGTGGAAACAAGGTCTTCAGAGCAGACAATGCTATATGATGAAGCGCATGTCTTGCTGGTTACAGATAGCTCCTCAGAGAAGGATTTAGAGACAGATGACCAGTCCTATTCCCCCCCCCCCCCGAGGTGCATGCTCTAACTTGGCAGGGTTATGTTGCTCATATCGTGTGTATGGTATCTTGCATTGCTATGTCATTTTCTTAGTTTAGACATGCTTTATGTGAATGCCGCATGTTTAGTGTTTAATTACCATATATGTGAATTATGCAATGCCATCTTGTTGCAAGACATTATATATGTGAATTATGCAATGCTATCTTGTTGCAAGGCATTATATATGTGAATTATGCAATGCCATGTTGTTTAGCCAAGCGTCATATATGTGAATTATATCATCCCGTCCTTTTTTTGTATTTCTCATTGCTTTTGTCGACAATGTCTCTATATTCAACCGCTCTTCTTGTGCATCAGCCATTTGAATTGGTGATGGAGAAATCTGGAGTGAAAACAAGGTCTTCAGAGCAGACAATGCTACCTGCTGAAGCAGATATCTTGCTGGTTACAGATAACTCTTCAGAGGAGGATTCAGAGGCAGATGACCAGTCCTATTATCCCCCTGAGGTGTATGCTCAAACTTGGCAGGGTTATATTACTCATATCATGCATATATTGTATTGCAATGCTTAGTTTTTACATCATATACACGATATTGAATGCCATCTCCTTAGTTGACACATCATATATGCGATTGCCCTCTGCTCACTTCCTTAGTATATAAATCATATATTTGAATTATATCATGCCATGATGTTTACATAGACAGCATGTATCTGAATTATGGCATGCCAACCCATTTTCTAAAGACATAATATAGTTATATCATCTCATCTTGTTTACATAGTCATCATATTTTGAATTATGTCATTCTATCCGTGAATTATATCATGCCATCATGTTTCCATCGACGGCATGTTTGTGATTTATGGCATGCCAACCACTTTAATAGACACATCGTATAGTTATATCATGTCATCCTGTTTACATAGTCATCATATTTTGAAGTATGTCATTCTATCCTGTTTAGTTAGCCATCATACATGTGAAATTGTGTCATGCTATCCTGTTTAATTAGCCATCATATATGTGAAATTATGTCCTGCTATTCTGTTTGGTTAGACCACATAAATGTGAATTATTTCATGCCCTGTTTTCTTCCCTACTATCCATTGCACCTGTCTATCTTACAATGTCTGTACATTCAATTACTTTTCTTGTTTATCAGCCATTTCAATTGGAGGGGGTGATGGCAGTATCTGTGGGAGTAAAAACACGGTCTTCAGAAAAGATCATGCTACCTGTCGATGGAGATAGAACCACGGTTGTACTTGCCCAAGAACCAGCCCCACCACACATAACCCAGACTCACGCAGATTGTACCCTTACCCAGTTGGACAGAGAACCAGCTACACCCCTTCTAACCCCGACCCCAGCAGATAGTAACCCAGTTCTCGTTGACACAACACCGTCTCCACCACAGAGCACCCAAACACAAGCAGTTAGTAAGGCAACTGCAGTGCCCAAAGCACGAGGACCACCACTCCGAACCCCAAGTCAACGCTTAAAGCAGAAGAAGAATTGTTCTCAGGTCAGGTTCCGTAGCTATGGTTCATACAACTTTGCTCTTGCATCACTATATTTACTCATACCAACTAATTTCAAATTTGAAGGATGCAATTGAAAATCCAATGGCGCAACAGGTATGTTTTAAACCTGTTTCTTTAACGTGTTTGCTGTTGTAACTTGCTCTATGTTGATTTCAGTTTCAATTGAATAAATAGTTATGTTCTCATGCCATGCACATTACAAGTGTTGTTATTGCTGTGTAGTTTCCCACACTTATATTCTGTCTATGCTGCTTTGTCTTAAATAGATATGATTCGAACTGTATCTATCTTGATTTGGCAACATAAACTAGAATGATATAGACCATAAAGTGACCATACTACATAGATATATGTTTGTTTCATGTTGTTATTCTGTCCACCTTACTACTGAACTGGTTTACCAAAATGAGTTTCATATACTACATTGGAAACATGTGGTGTGTTTGTTTGTTTCTCTTTTAGAACGCGGATAAAATATTAGAGAAGAGTACCCCGTTATGCAATGGTAAAGGAAGTAATGCAGATAAGGTTCAAGATAGTGAGACATCCCTGTTGGTCTCCAAGAAAGCTGATAAAAACTATATTGAAGACACTGAGACAACCCCAAAGTCATGTCTTGATGTAGTGTTCGAGTTACTGGCTACTACTGCTGGCACCAGCTCTTCGAACTCGCTGCCTGAATCAGTACGGCTTCTTGAGTCTCAACTTCAAGTTGAAAGACATCGATCAGATGTTATGCGACAGGAAGCCGAAGGACCGAGGAAGTCCCTGCATAATTCAGATGCATACTTTCTGGTGCAACAGCAAGTGTTGGAGGATTTAAGCGCCAAACAAGAGAAAGTTAATAAGCTTGCTAAGCATCTTGCCAGCATTATGGGTACCCAGGATATTGTTTCTTGAGCTCTTCTGAAGTGGTTTCAGATCTGGACTTGTTTTGCTACGGCGTTTATATGCTGCTTTGTTCCCTATATTTGCACTGGTGGCGAACTTTGATGCCCAGTGGATGTAATATGTGTAATAGCCGTGATAGCCTAGCGTAAGTTGCTTGCTTATTTATTTCCTTATTGTCTTGTTTATTTGTTTTTTCTTGTAGTCAGTGCAGTTCTTTTTCCGCGGTTTGCTAGTGGCCGCAATAACCTATTTTTAAAACTAGGCCACAATAACCATGGGCTACATATTTACTGTAGTTAACATGGGCCTCCTACGGGCCGTAGAAACAATGGGCCTTCTACGGGGCGTAGAAACAATGGGCCTTATACGGGCCGTAGATACAATGGGCCTTCTACGGGCCGTATCATCAATGGGCCTTCTCCGGGTCGTATGATCGGTTGGCCAAACATGGGCCAATAACAGACCACATTATGGCCATAAATGAGCTAGAGTTGAAATCGTCCGTTCATGGGCCGACCATAACGGGCCGTCGTTAATCGGCCGTATTTGATGATGCTATGAAAATGGCCCAACGTATTAACGGGCCACAAACGGGCCAACTGTAACCATGGGCTAAATTTGGCCCACAAGCAGAAAATGACAGTAATGGGCCATAAGTAAACGAATGCTGGAAATGAGCCCAAGAATAAATGGGCCCTGAGAAGGCCGAAAGATAACATGGGCTGGAAACGGCCCAACGGAATAATGGGCCGCTAATGGGTATAAAGTGATACACTGTTCATTACGGGCCAGTTTCACCACGTGCCGTTAATGGGTATAAAGTGATACATTGTTCATTACAGGCCAGTTTTACCACGGGCTGTTAATGGGCCGAGAGTTACTAAGGGCCTCATATGGGCCGAAAGACGTCATGGGCCATACATGGGCTGGAAGTTAAAACGGGCTGGAATTATATTGGACGGCCCAGATGACGATACTGGGCCTAATTCGGATAGGCCGTAAACAGGACCTGGGTTAGCGGGCTGTAAATGGGCTATATGCGAACAGGCCATTAACAGGCTTGCCGTGGGCCGGCCCACCACCTTTTGACCAAGTCAAACGGGCCGGCCTTTTCACAGGAATGGGCCTCTGTTGGGCCGTGCCACGTGTCGATGTATCATAGGCGCTTTGGGTCCAATGAGTGGATGACATCTGTCCCAACGGTGAGCCGACACGTGTTTCCTCCAACAAATGATGATTTTACACGTGGAAAATCCCCATTGGTCGGGGCTGTTAACGGATTATCGGATCCAAAACCGGACCCGATAGCTTAACGGCGTTCCGTTACGGTGGATGCCACGTGTCGGTCACCCTTGACGAAAGCACTTCTGTGACGCGCGATTTATCGTCATGAAAGTGGACACTTCCGTGATGATAATTTTGGTAATGTCATGGAACACTTCTACGACAGCACAGGTATTACTATCTTGATTTTGTCATAAAATTATCATGGATGTACATGCATGACAGAAAACGTGACCTACTGTGACAAACACGTATCATCACGGAAGTGTATTTTTTTGTAGTGTGTCCTTCGCCGTGAGGTTGAGAAGCGTGTACTTGTGAATGTCATCAGCCTCTTCCATTTTGCATAGATCGGTAAGACCAATCTCAGTGACGGTCCACAGCTCGCTATTTATCGCCATGAGTCGCTTCCTCATCATGGCCTTCCACTTGGGATAATCATGACCGTCAAAGATGGGGCATGACACAGTCTTCATTCCTGCGGCCGACATAACTAAAAACTCCAGGTGGTTAAACCAAAATCACACAGAACAAGGGAGTACCTTACTCTGATACCAATTGAAAGTGCGTTAAGTCGACTAGAGGGGGGTGAATAGGCGATTTTTATAAATTCTTCACTGAGGAATTTCAGGGTGAGGAAATTACTAAGCGAAGAACTACTTGCAGCGGAATAAGTACTCAGATGCAGACATAACATGACATAGGCATAGTCATCATGATGAAATGGATAAACAAACACAGAGTACAGAAAGCGAAAGCACATGATAAACAGGATGAAGACAAACAGACTAAAGAAATTGAACTGAGGAAATTTAGAAAGACTTCAGTCAAAGTCTTCAAACAGATATGAACAAGCACACAACACAATAATGAGGAAATGGAAGGGTTGAGGAAATAGAACCAGTAGGCTTGGTGAAGACAGTGATTTGGTAGACCAGTTCCAACTGCTGTGACAGTTGTACGTCTGGTTGGAGCGGCTAGGTATTTAAACCTGAGGATACACAGTCCCGGACACATAGTCATCACCGTATTCTCCTTGAGCTAAGATCACACGGACCTCGCCCAATCACTCGTGGTAAGTCTTCAGGTGACTTCCAAACCTTCACAAACTCGGTCACTCGACGATCCACAATTTCCTCTTGGATGCTCAAGACCATGACGCCTAACCGTCTGGAAGATGCACAGTCTTCAAAGGTAACAAGCGTCGGATCCACACATGAACAATTTCTTCAGTGATGCCCAATCACTTTGGGTTTGTAGGTGTTTGGGTTTGGGTTTTCCTCACTTGATGATTTTCGCTCAAAGTCCTCGGAGGATGGGATGCTCTCAATGACAAGTGTCAGTTTCTCTCGGAGCAGCCAACCAGCTAGTGGTTGTAGGGGGGCGGCTATTTATAGCCTAGGGAGCAGTCCGACATGATAAGACATAAAGGCCCTTCAATGATATGACCGTTAGGTGGGTAGATATTTTGGGACAGCTGGCGCATAGCACAGCAACGGTCGAATATTTGATCTATCAAATTCCTCAGGGCTATCATGTTCCTCACTTGTAGGCAATCCGCACTAGCGAATTCCTAACTCCTCAGTCAGAACAAATTCCTCAGAGAACAAAAGAACTTTGTCTCTGTCACTGAAGAATTTGACTGAACTGTATAAGATTTCCAATGGCTTCACTCGAAAGGATTGGTAGGTGCAGGATTTTGAGATGAGCATCACTTGAAAACTTTTCCTTAGTTTTTCCTCGACCCCTTTAACAGTACGGTGTTTCCTATGACTCAAGAAAGAGAAAATGAAACTACGAAAACAAAAGTCTTCGCGCTTCAAGTTCCTCGCATGAATATCAAGTCTTCACGGACACACCAATTTCTTCACTTTCAAAGTCTTCGGTTGAAGACATTCATTTTTAGGGGTCGACTTTCTCTGTAAATATCAAACTCCTCATAGACTTATAGACCTGTGTATACTCACAAACGCATCAGTTCCTTAACCTATAAGTCTTCAATACACCAAAATCACTAAGGGGCACTAGATGCACTTACACGGGACGCGCGTCGGTGGCGCCTTCACTGCGCCGCCCGTGAGGCATCAATGGAGGCTGACCGGCGCGGCAGCGCGGCAGCCTTGGCCAGCCTTGGCATTGATTCCCGCGGGAACCGAGGAGATGGGGACGACGAAGCGGCGTCTCGCTGACTCGACGGGCCCATCCTCATTCGCGCCAAAATCGCTTGCCCCGGCGCCCCCGGGCGCCCCCCAGCGCGTCGGGTTCGGCATGGGTCTGTCGGCGCCAATTTCGGCCCAAACCAGCAAAAACGGGCTCCTAGGGGCGCGACTGGGCCGATTTTTGGGCGCTGACGCGAAAAAATCGGCTGGGGGGGCGTGTTGGGGGCACGGCTGGAGATGCTCTTACTTTCGCAGATCTTCAATGGAGCGTTCCTCAAGCTAGAGTCAACAAAGCCACCATCAACATGCTACGCAGGGTCGAGCCATATGTTTCACATGGGTATGTTGTATGTCTACATTTTGGTTCTGTAGGTACTGGCAAGGTGAAATGATTGCATTATTGCTGTCATGGCCTCTTGGCTAAACAAATGTACAGTGCCTATAATATCATTTTGGTCATAACTTTGACTAAATATGTCTTTAGCCATTCTTGAATCCTAGGGGGTTGAACACTTTGTGAAAAGAGTGGTCTGAAACATAATCACGCCATATATTTCTTAAGCTGAATTAGTTGTGAAGCAAATTATAGGCCATGAGATTTTTTGCATCATGAGGATAACTAGTCAAAGGTATATTGGGTATTGCAAGATTCTCATGTGATGTTCCATTTGTAGCTAATTGTATAAAATCGTTACGTTTGTAGCTAGCTAGCCAAACCTAAGGAGCGTTAGGGGAGTTGATGTACAAGCGAGGTTTATGGCAAGCTCAACAAGCAAAGGATTACTCTGACTAACAACAAAGTCATCGAGGATGTTAGCAGTTGATTGCCCTCATTTGATCTCTTTACTTTGTATTTCCAAACGCAACTCTGGTATATGATATTCTAACCATTTTGTTGGTCTCATCAGGGTGTTGGAAAGCTCAACACGATCTTCTTTAAGGGACCTTGTCCACAAAGATCTTGACCCTCGGTCGGCCTGCACTTGAAGGAGGCGAATAAGTTCCTCTGGCCACTCAAGTTGAAGGTGCCGCCAGGGGGGCTCAAGAGGAAGAGGAACCACTACGTTGAGGGTGGTGACACGGGCAACCACGAGAACAACATCAACTAGCTCAACAAGAGGATGAACTAGGTTGTTTGGCATATCATCATGGTCCCTTATGTTCGAGCGATGTTTTGTTTGTTAATCACTTTAAGCATTCTTTACATCAGGAAGAAGTGGATGGTGGATGTAATTTTGATATTTCGGAACCATGCATGTGTTGGACGAACTTGAGTATGTGAAGGTTTTGAGATGTATTTAATGATCTGGCTCAACTTTCCACTGATTCTTTTGGACAAACAACTTCTAAGAGAAAAGAAATAAAACACAAAGAAGCAGGGGAAACAAACATCTATCACAATGCTAAAAGAACAAATAGAGCAAAAGTACTTGTGCAACCTCTCTAGTGCTTGAAATGGCATCGGCGACCGGAGGGCCACGTAGGGACATACCGACAGTCTTGTAGTTCACCGGTCGGTCAACATGGTTCATCTCCGCTTCGCCGTGTGCAAAGTTGCATTACCCCTCAAAGCGGCATCTCCCACTGCCCAGAGGTTGCACAACTCTATCTTGGGATCACCCTACTGGAATGAAGGAGGAGGAGGAGGAGAAGGATGCACAGCTGGGGTAGGAGAAGCGTTGGTGGTCGGCATGGCATGTCCAAAGTAATTCGCATATCGTGCCATGAAATCTTTGTTGGGACGAAATCTTTGTTGGGACATAGCGTGAACAGCATCCACAATCTCACCGCGCTGGAGGGTACAGATGAGTTGCTTCGTGTCTGCCAAGGGCTCGTGGGGACCTTGGGCAAATACATTAATTATTTTATGGTAAGTTTTTATACTTACTTAACTTAATTGTACATATTCTAGTTTCTTACCAAAAGTACCATAATATAGTTTTGATGGGTCTAATTTTTTTTCTATTATAATTAACCGCGTAGTATTGTTGGTAAATAGTAGTATGGTGTGAATTATTATGCAATTGTAATGTATATCCATGGAAACTTTGTCTTTGTTAAATTTTAATTATACCATGTAAGAAAATTCTTTATGAGCACTCCATGTATGTGCTTGTGTTCATATATATAAGTATCATTATATCATGGTAGATGTTTCTAAACTATATAGTCTAACAATATCTAACATACACATAGTCCCATAATATAAAATGTTATTACATCCAATATCATATTGGATGTAATAACGTCTTATATTATGGGGTGGAGGGAGTATTTTATAGTGTATTACTATAGGTAAGCATATCTATAGAAACTTGTAGTGTGTGACAAATGTTTCTGTAAACTGCGCTCAGTACTAATTTGACATCATATGCATGATTTGTTTTTGTATTTAGAATATCATCGTTACTATAATAATCAAACAATATAAAATATTAGTGATTCTATTTTTGCATGTACATGATCTGGCTATTTCATATGCTCATCTAGAATGCACTTGGTTTGACTGGTGCATGAGACTGCTCATGCCAATTTCTCAAATGAAAGGTTGTACATTAATTTAACATCAAAATCTAATTATTATGGCATGTAGGTTGCCCTACTCCTCCTTGTCTGGCCTATAGGTCACCGTACTAGTAAGACGATGTGACGTTGGTGCAATGTGGCGTTGCATGTCATGATCGGGTCGTCCTTGTTCTTGCCGTACAAAAAATAGTAGGCAACTATCTTGCTTCTACCCTTTCATACTTGACCAGAAAACTAAAACAATTCGGTGCCTTTATTTCCACATATCATGGTGATCTAGATAATGAACTATGCTTATGTGCTGCAGATCATTGCATTGCATCCTTGAGGCTCCCGGCGAAGCCTTCTAGCCTCTTCAACCTTTCTCTTGGAGAAGCCGCTTCACCCAACTGTTTCACAATTGCACTACCAATGATCACTCCATTTGCACCCCATTCGGCAATCTATGTCCACTATAAGTGGATGTCAGCAATGTAATTATTTTATTATGATTTTCCAAATCAATATTATAACTTTTTGGTCAATCTTCCGGTGTGTTATTTACCTGGCTAACATGTTTTGGGGTCCGGTATGCCAAAGCTGACTGCTACTGCCATGTCTATGACATGCGAACAACCACAAATGATATGTGGCTGGTGATACTTCGAACATAACGCCGAGGGAGGGAGGAGGGAGACAGACACTATTTCTTTCCTGGTTAACAGAAAAAGAATCGATGGTTACATTTAGGCCTTCATGACGAATTGTAAACTCGTGGATTCGATCGATCCCCGTTGAGGATCCTGTGGATTCACCTCCCCCATGCCTCGGCTCAGATTGGTACATAGGTTAGGGTTTTATTCCTCGTAGGGGTGAAGCTTCAAGGCGTCGTCCACGGCTCATGCGCTGAGCCACTCGAGGCGGCTTGCTTCGTCGGCTGTGGCGGTGTCCGCGCCGGGGAGGCTTGTGGTCGCCGTGGCGCCGGCGCCGGCCTCGTTCGACCCGGCTTCGGTGCTCAGAGCGCCGCCGCGCGTCCCAGCGGCGTTCGTGCCCGTCGCCGACTGGCGGAGACTGGTCGTGAGGCAGACCCTGTCCAAGATCAAGGAGCAGGACAAGGTAGTACATCCATCGGTCGCGCAATCGCGTTGGGATTAATCTAAGGCAAGGGCTGCAAGGCACATCAATCAATTGTTGCGCTTGCGTATGTATGCCAGCAGACGGCGTTCATCCCGTACATCACCGCCGGCGATCCCGGCCTGGCGACAACAGCGGAGACGCTCAGGCTCCTTGACGCCTGCGGCGCCGACGTCATCGAGCTCGGCATGCCCTTCCCGGACCCCCTACGTGGACGGGCCAGTCATCCAGGCCTCTGCAGCGCGAGTGCTGGCCAGCGGGACGAGGATCGATGCCGTGCTGGCGATGCTGAAGGAGGCAAGGTGACGCCGGAGCTGTCCTGCCCGGTGGTGCTCGTCTCGTACCTGGGCCCCATCGTGCGGCGGGGGCCAACTTTCCCGCCGCTCTCAAACATGCCGGTGTGCAAGGTCCTCCTACTACTCCGGAGCTGCCCCGGTCTATAATATCCGTTCCACCAGGTCTTATAGTGTCTGATCTTCCTTATGCCGAGACATGTCCATTCAGGAATGAAGCCATCAAGAACAACCTAGAGCTTGTATGTGCTCTCGCTCCACTAATATATACATTACGAGTATATCTGACACAGAGCTGGATTTCTAGTACCAGCAATCAACATTTTTTTTTTGTTTGAACTTATGTGCTAATTACGACACCAGTCACACATGTAGAGAGGATGAAGAAAATCACGAAAGCTTCAAAGGGGTTTGTTTACCTTGTACTGTAAGCCAAATGGATGGGTAAATTTGTCCAAATTGTTCCCTGCAAGTTTGTCTTTCTCATGCTGGCCTGATTATTAAAATCTTTACTCTGTAATCTAATCAAGCAGGTACTAAGTGTCAATGGAGTTCCTGGTCTTTTTTTTTAAAATGGAGCAACCGTGGACTCGCGTGTCAAGGATCTTCTTAAGGAAATTAAACAGGTCATCAACAAACCTGTGGCTGCTGGCTTTGGCATACCGACACCTGATCATGTTAGACGGGTAAAACAAACCTATTTATGGATAGAGATTCACCATGAATTAGTACTGTATTTTTTTACTGAACTCCAACAAGCTAATTAAAATTTAATAAATAAACACAGATAGATGCAGTGATCATTGGCAGTGCGATGGCCCAGCAACTGGGTGAAGCGGCTTCTCCAAAAGAAGGATTGAAGAGGCTAGAAGACTATGCCATAGTTCTTAGAGCGTCTCTAGCAGATCCTGTATAATGCCCCGATCCATAAAATAGCCGTCAGAATATGGGTCCGTGCAGAAAATCGTGCCCGATCAGACCACGCAAACGCGTTCGATCCATAAAAAATTTTGCGAGGCGCGGCATAATTCCCATCCCAACCCGTGAAAACGCGGGTTTCTCCCCCCCCCCCCCCCCCCGTCCCATCGGCGCCCTGTATATAGTGGTAGCGGTTGGCGGGGAGGACATTTCAACCTGCGCTTTTCCGCACCCACCGCCGCCCCTCTCCCCCTCGCCCCACGCTTTTCCCCAGCCCCCGCCGTTGGGCCGCCGCCTATGATTCCGACCAAACTAGCCGGAGGGCTGCCACACGCCCAAGCTTGCCCTCCGCCACTTCCTCCTGCGTCGACGGGCCGGAAAGTTGCAGATCGGTGGATGTTCGTCGCGGTGGCTGGATTTGGCGTTTCTGGCCACCGGTGGTTGTGCCAAGCCATGGATTGGTCGGGGAGCACCCTGCGCAGCCCCGGCAAAGCCCCAGCGCCGCATGCAGGTACTGGTTCGTCCTGTAGCCGCCGTCGTCGGTTTGCCGGCAAGGATTCAGCCGGCCGTCGCCCGGGCTCGGCGCTCGCGCAGCGGCTCGCTGATGCCGCTCATACAGTGCGTCGACTGCATGCGAACAGTGCTGCGGCTGACTTCTAGCATGTCGAACCACCCCGGATGGGTATTCTTCAAATGCGAAAACGACGGGGTATGTTGTTCTTTCCATTCAGCTTTTGTCAACCTATTCAGTTCAATTTCGATAGCTTATGGAGATCGTCATGTGTGTAGGAAGATGGATGCTCATTTTGGTTTTGGGAAGGAGAATACATTGATTTATTGATAGAAAGAAACTTAATAGATGTTTGTGCACTCCTTAGTAGAATTGAGGCTAATGTGGCTGCATGTGCAATTAAAGAAGAAACTAGAGGGAAAGCAACGTCTACTTCTTTAAAACCAAAGAAGAAGAGTGAAGAATGCAAGATCAAGAATCCGCAGATCAACAACGAATGCACGGAGAAGATGTTGGTTCAACTAGTGGGAGCAGTTATGGAAGTTGGATATATTCTAAAATGCCTAATTGTGGTTCTTGTTTTCTTTGGTATTGCTGTTCTAGAAAAGATTTGTGAATTATTATGTATCCAATGCCCTTGAAGAAAATAAAAAAGTAAAGAAATGTGTTTTCTGCCGGAAATTGAAATGCAAATTACTGATATCATAACTGCGGGGTCTGACTCTGTTGCTGCCCGCGCTGGCCCGCAAAGCCGTTTTTCCGCAAACTGTATACGCGTTTTGCGGGTCGGTATTATACGGGGTCTGCTAGATATGCTCTTAAGGATGTGTTGTACAGTATATAGATACAGATTCTAAAAAAAATATTAGAAACATGCTTAATTAATTGGATTGCCACATGTACATATAAAAAAAAAGGGCTATTAGTTAATTCGGTCCACTAGCTAGCTTGCTTTTCTTTTCTTTTTTTAACATCAGTAGAGACGCAAGCGCTCATATATACGTGCATACACTCACCCCTATGAACGCACACACGCACACCCTACCCCTATGAGCACCTCCGAGAGACTGAGCCGGGATGTCATATTGAAATTTACGAAGACACGTAGGTGCCTCGTCGTCAACGGGAACGTCTCCTCCCACTGAAAGGCATCGCCGAAAATCCTGAAATAAATCTAGGAATAATGCGAGCACCAGGACTTGAGCCCTGGTGGGCTAGAGATACCACTGTCCCTCTAACCATCCAACCACAGGCTGGTTCGCAGCTAGCTTGCTTTTCAAATATATATGAGTGTCGAAGCAGAGTATTTTTTATGTCAACTAGAAATTGACCGTTCGTTGCAATGGGGTGTAACTATTCTACAACCTCTGTCTCAAATTACTTGTCTTAAATTTGTCTAGATATACATCCATACCTACACAAATCTAATACAAGTAATTTAGGACTGAGGGAGTAATACATTTTAGCATCTTGTTGATTGTTGGTTTAAGATAGCTAACCGCTCATTTTAGCCCATTATTTTCTTGTTGTCTCACACATATGTGTTCTCTATACGGCCTCGGCTGTACATCCTATAGTTCGCATGTGTGTGATTGCACTGGCCTAGTTGAGTTCTAAGGTGAATTGGTATCTACTTTTCTGATAAAAAAAAAAGGTTATTGGGGTATTTGCTAGTTCTCGTACCATCTGTACTCACCCTTTCTGTTAATAAGTTTGTATTAGGCATGAAGAAATAAGAAGGTTGTATGATATTTGTTCCATGTCAGTCCTGCCAACCAATGGTTGAAACTAAGTAAGGTACTACTCCCTCCGTTCCAAAATACTTGTCGTGGTTTTACTTGAAATTCGAACAAACACTTGAATCAAGCAAACACATGAATCTCACATGAACCAAGCAAACACATGGATCTCATCCCTCAAATGGTGACTGCTTGTAACGTAAATAGCACACAACTATGTTATATGCCTTCAGTAGTCGCTCAAGTTTCACTTCTTCCTCAACTTCAGGTCATTTTGGAATCTAAACATCCACAATTATGCTTCCTACTCCCTCCGTCCCATAATATAACATTGTTTTGCAAGTTGTTACCTCAAACTTAATGGCTTCAGCAGCAAATTCATATTGAAAATTTTGGAGACCACTTCATCAACAGTCACCAAGCAAATCAAGTTTCTTCTTCAAGGCATCTGAAAAGTCCCTAGAGTAGTGAACCGACTTAGTAACACCCTGTGTAGCTTGCAGAGAGACCTTACCACAATACTGAATGATCAAAGACTCTTAACTAATGTGCATGTCCCAGTTTAGCCACTCCAACATCAGTAACGTTATGACACACCCGAAGCATGAGATTACTCAAGCATGGGGTGTGCGCAATGAAGCGCATCCCAGCATCAGTTACCGCATGACACGATATATGCTTGAGTGTCTCCAGATGTGGTGAGAATGAGAGGGCCTTCATCCCCTCGTCATCAAAGAAGTTGGCTTTGTTTAGCACGAGAACACAAATTGGGCAGGACTGAATGAGTACCAGAAATCCATGTTGTGTGAATCCTATTTCTAATGGATAGTCACGGGAACATCCTGTAAACCTGAGGCGTACAGTCAGAAGCATAGGATAGCTGAGGGCTAGAGCGTAAAGGTTGTCATCAATAACTGACGTCCTGATTTCACAATAGCTGGCATCGCTAGAGTAGCGCTGCAGGTTGAGCCAAAGTGAGATGCTTTTAAGGTTGCTGCAGCTTCGAGATAATGCAATAATGTCATTGACATCCTACTTCTGGGCAAGTTTTAATATGCAGCAACCTTAAATCCTTCGAACTCTCACAGCAAAAATCATATATATCCGTGCTGTGAGCATTGTACAAGGAGTCATAGACAACATCACCTGGAAGAATATCATATCTTTCTCTTTTCCTCTCAAACTCAACTTCTGGAGCTTCATCCATCATGAACCAAACTTTAGGAAGTCATGATGATTGATTCCTATGCAATTTTACTGCCTCCCCCCAACACACATACAGCTTCGGTGTGTTCCCCGTCGTGCTGCTGGAGCTCTCTGGCACGGAAATGGGAGACATGCAGCGTCGTCTCAAAGTTGAATTTGGAAATGCACGTGCGTCTTATTATTCTTTGGAATAGAAGAGTACTCTTTTTGTGTGGCAAGAACACTAGTCAATTATTTGCTATGTTGTGGTGGCAGAGTTTGTTTATCAGCACTCTGTCCATCTAAAGGTGCAATTGGTGGAGGTATCAGGGGGCTTCTCAGGCTTTTGGGGATTCTCGGCTGTCCGATTGCGTAGTAAATCGACATAAGCCATCCGATCTTATCAAGGGGCAGCAAAAGTCCTAGCGTAGGCTGCCTCCCCCAGCCTTTCCAATTCACCTCCAGCCCGCCTCCACTCGTGTTTGAGCTCTTGAGAAAGAACATAACGATGAAGTGCCATGATCACACCATTTGCAAACCATCAAGTGAAATCTATATTGTAAGACTACACTGGTAAAATTTTCAGATGGATATTATGTTTGTCTTTTTGCGGGGTAGATGGATATTATGTTATGTAAACCCAACATAGAGAAATGTTGCTATAAAACCAACCTGACTAAATTATCTAAGAGGAAACTTAACTAGGATATACCACATGAACCACATACATCTTTAGAAAGAGTTACATCCATAAGTGACAAGACAATAGTACCATGGGCATCAAAGTGATCATAAGCATCCAAAATTTCAGCCACGCTAGTTGGCGGGCTACCATCAAGATGCCGTTTGCTTTCTCGACTTAATTTTCTGGTGGTACATCAGGCTTCATTTTCTTCCCTGAAACATTGTCAAGGGATGCCCACTCAGGATATGGGCATTCGTAGCACCAATCGGGACCAGTATATCGCACACAGTGCAGCCATAGTCCCTCCTCGTCGCCATCATAACTGCCAAATGAACAAAGGATTTATAAATAACGCCCGAAGAATTCAAAAGCAACTAGCCTACTACATACAGATCTCGTAAATGTTTGTTTAGTTCGAGCCTGCCCTTTATGATCAAGTGAACTTGTAGCTTTAGGAACTCACCCGACAGGAGCAAGATTTGGACAATTCGTGCACATTGGATCAATACCAAATTTCAAATCGGCTTCAGCACTGTTGTCAGGTTCTGATGATGGCAATGAGCACGCTAGTGAGGTTTCCCTATGGATACTCGTTCCCTTTGATGAACGCGGACAAAAATCCCCCGAAACATAGAGCTCATCATTAGCTATTGGGTAACCAAGGTGTTTTAGATGCACCCGTATCTGCATTTTTCAAAGTTTTGGGCAACAGAAAAAATGTATCAGCAAGACATAACAAAAATATAGACATAGGCGGCATGATTAAGATTCTTTCTTTCAGAAGTAATGTATCCAGTATGAAGCCTCTTAAACAAGAAAACAAGAGCTATGGATCATGGAAAGGAGGCATTGATCGTTCAAATGGAAACTATGATTGCCAGGTTCATCATGGAGGCCTTGTCTAACAGGTGTTTAAGTATGATTCATATAGTACAATGATATAACAGGTTCAGGCAACCGTTAGGAGGACTCAGGTGTAGCGGCAACCGGCGCAACACCTTGGCTCCGGTCATCTTCCAAAGCCTAGGTTCGTGCACGATAGAATGAACCAACTTCTGGCAGTTCCAGGCCCCTTCATTGTACACACAAGCATTGCACAGTGTCCAAATCTTTCACAGTGGCCGGATGATTCAGAAGCTAGGCCTTTAATGTTTATTACCAGGATGTTTCACCTGTGTGAACGTAAGCAGACACACATGCATTCATAGAAGGTAAAACAGGATTAGGTACCTGGTGAGTTCGGCCAGTGACAGGTTTGCACAAGACAATGCTGTGGTTCCCATCAGTGCAAATCCTCTGAAACTTGGTGCATGCTTGTTTTCCACTTGGGAGGGCTTTACCAGGACCATTAGATACCTGTGGTTGAAAAACCAAACTCAGCATATGTACTTTTGGACAAAAACAATTCACAATACTTTACAGACCTCAACAGTGCTCCTTCCTTCCCTTGCATTGAAGTTTACATTAGCATCAACAGTTTGCTGCAAAGAAATCCATTTAAATAAAAATGGATGACACAAAATAAAATAACATCTGAAGGTTTCTTCTGTTTTACAGAATTTGTCACTGAGACATTCCCAGCCTGGTGGTTATAGCTTTTATTTATAAATAAATATTTGCTAAAGACATTCCAGACCCGGTGGGCATAGATTTTATTTTATACATAAATATTTGCTAAAGACTAGGAAGTTCCACTCCAAGTGAATGGATTTGGTTTGCTCTTAGGAAGTCTGAACTCTCTGCCGCCGGCATAACATTTCAGACTTAGTGTTCAGCTATGAAGCTAATGGCTCCACAAAGTGGAGTTTACTTTTCTTGAAATGTTTATATAGTTTAACTGCGAAGCTACGCAATTCGGTCACAAGAGATCAGAAGATATTCTAAAAGCTTTTGCATAGTAACAAGCGGAATCTGAAGAACTGAAATAACATAAACCTCGGAATGACACTGCAAGAAATCCTTTTAAAGTAAACAAACCATAAAAATCTATTCAACTTATTTTACAACAGAAACAGCTTCTGTTCATGGATCCAAAGATACACCATACAACTGTCACAGTAAACAAACATTATTACCTCGCCTTCAGGAAATACACCAACAACTTTGGCTACATATTCTTTCTGCAGCAAATTAGCTTCTATCTGTGGTAACAATAATTAAAATGAACAAATTGCATAATAAGATAAAATATCTCAAAGGGCAGAATGTATGGTAAGTGCAGACACACATGATAAACAGGATGATATGCTGACTGTAGACTGCACAATGAACAGGTGTGGAGTGATAAAATAAGGTTAGTGCTAGCACCTGTTGCCTGAAACATTCTGCTCGTTCAGCACTTTTAGCGAATATAAGGAGACCTGAAACTAACCGGTCTAACCGATGCACAGCTGAAACAATAATAGAGGTGGTCAAGGAATTTTAGGACATCCATAAATAGCAGTAGAAGTACACAGTTACAGCACAAGGAAGAAACAAAAGAAGAAAGTCTATTTTGTCGTGCTCGCTTCACCCCCGTGAATAAAATTTTGCACGGATAACGCCCCTGATTTATAACTTTGCATTGACTTAAACCTCTACTCAGGGATTAATGCTGGCGTGGCTCAGGGATAGACAGATACGCGCTGATGTGGCTTCAGGTTGGCTCCGCCTCATGCTTCGCCTCCTTAACTGAGACATCGCGTGAAGCTTCAGGTCCAGCTAAGGTCATGAATTAATCTTGTTGTGGATCCTTGAGCAGGTGCTTGTGGTGGAGCAGTTGCGCAGGCACATGGCAATAAGTCTGATGCAGTGAGAGGCGACCTTGCACAACCGGTGAGATCGAGCTATCCCATCCCCGCTCTGAATTCCTAGACACATATGACGATAAGGCAAGGCCCTCAATAAATTGAGAAACTAAAGCACTGCAGCAGTAGAGCCAGAAATTGAAGCAATCCCAACGATGTTGCTTCCATGTTATTTGCAAAATGTACCCCTGTGGGTGATTTCTAATCCAATCTTCTGTCCCTTTTCTCTTCCTAACTCGCTCCTATCCCCCAACCCACGCTAAAGAATCAGTCCTCTGTCAATTCGTAACAGAGGAGTCAGTGGGAGATCGAAATGTCACAGCATTGCTCATGACTCATGCGGTTAAGGATCACAGAAGGGGAACGTGGAGTCTAAGACCTCACAGAGTTTGGTGGGGTCCATAGAGGCACTAAAACAGCCGGCAGGGCACGGCCGCGTAGCTTGCATGGTGGAGGTCTGAGGTGCTGGCATGGAGTCTCGCGCAGCGGGCAGGCACGTGGGCAGGAACCAGCTCACACAGTGTAGAACTCACATCTTCGAGACCGTAACATGAGAGTGAGAGGCGCCATGGACTGTCTCTGTTTTCCAGTCACGCCCGAAGGAGTACATGACCAAGAGGGGATAAGACAGTGATGAATGATCCTCTTTGCTGCATAAGTTCCCTATACATGGCGTTCGAGCATTACAAACCGCTATTCGCATGGAACCCCAGAGGAAGGGGGTGACATTCAGTGATCCCAAATTTAGTTGACAGGGTTAATGTGAGCACAATAAATAGTTTGAGGGAATAAAAAGGACTTTCTCCTAAAGAGTAGTTTGAGGGTGTATAATGGAAGCCATTACCCAATGATGGCATAACTGAAGCAAAGGATACGAAACAGGGGTGTCAATCCATGCTCTGCCTCCATAATGCCTACTACGGTGTTTTTGCGGTACTGTCCACAGGGATGAACCTACACAATAAAAACACTTCCCTTATGTACGTACCAATAAGTGACAGAAGCTAAATATAGCTGAACAGACAGAATTAGCATTCTAGTTCTCAAAAGCCGCGTTCATCTTGAACATACAAAAATCTCATCAACTGAATATGTTATGGCTAACTCTTTATCAAAACAAATCTCAGACTTCACCATGAATTCATAAATTCAAACACGACAGACCTAAATTATTTTCATATTATAGAAGGGTTATAGTGATTGATTTTCCTCTTTTTTCTGAATCATGGTTCTGGTGATCAGCAGCTACAACAATGTACCATACAATAATTACTACAAAATATGTCCTTGTAATTCCAAAGAAGCCCCTCTGGCGGAAAATAAATCCAATAAAATAAACTTTAAGAGCAAAGCTTGTGTAACTTGCAGACTTGACAGAACCTAATTGGTTATAGTTCAGCTGTTCATGTAATTCTGATCAAGAAGTTCCAATAACTATAATAGTATTATATTATACATGCAATTTCATGAAATTTGTTAAAAGAGGAAAGCTGCATAGTATTTTTTATCATGCATCACATAGTATAACATCTTTCTCGAATATTACAATTATAGGCTTACTGGAACAGATGCTGGTTTGCAAACAGTTACAACATCAACTTCATTCTGAAGGATTACAATATTACCACCCAAGACTGGTGGCTCGTGCCTGAAAGAGTAACCACCTTCAGGAAAATATACCAACTCAAAATTTTAAATGAGAAATATTTATGTTTAAAGCAAGAATAAATAGCTTCAGTTGTTAGAAGCCAAAGGAAGCATAAATTGGCAATCACTATTGTCTTAAAAGCCAATAATAAATGCCATTACTACTACCCAGAGTACAACTCTTTCTTAATTTAGTTTAGCTAAATAATAGCATGAATGAAGAAAAAAAAGATAAATGTGACATTGACCAATATATCCATTAGTTGGTAAACTGTTTTATTTGGATTTTTTGTGGTTCATGTAAGACAATATCATGTGCAGTAATAACTTATGTTGCACCCAATTTTGGAACACTTGTTTGTAGGTAGAAAAAATAATTCTCAGCCACAATACTGCTCTGTGAATATATGCCATTTAGGACACCGCCAGGATCTCCAACAAACAACTTTGACCACCACTTGGTAAGTTTGCATACAAGCTGAAAACCTATGCATTGTTATAGAATAAGTAAATATAAATCCACTTACTGGCATATATCTCCATACAAATCGAATGGTCACAGCAATTGGCTTTGACTAACAAATTATGCATACTACACAAGATTTTTTTTATATAGAATCTCTATGTTAGTGGTTAGAGTTAGAGCAGTTTAACTGCATGTATTTTCCAAATAACATGTGTTTACTGAACCGAGGGAGTAATCACTTTTGCTAAATGGTCCAGTACAAAGCAATAATAAAAATGAAACTTAAAAACCTTACACACCTGTGCAAGAAATGGCTTATCTTTTGTGATGATTTCACAATATAGTCTGCATGAACCATTTGCTCATCCACCTGAAGCCTCCCACACTTCACTGCATGAACCTAGCAATTTCAGCTTTTATTTCAGATACAGAAATGACGATATTGCCAATAAAGCTGCTTACATTCAATGTACAAGCGTTAAATCATTAAAAGACACTATGCAGTTCAAGATAGTGGAATGCGGAACCAACTACACATATATTCAGAAGCAGGGTTCTAGACTTCTGGTAAATGTATTTCTACAACTAAAGCAGACGGATCTTATGCTTGAGCATACGAGCAAGGCATGGTGTGATGCAGATAGTATTAAAAGAGAGTATTGCACGCCTACATAGTATTCACGGGGGCGCCCCTTGAATTCATCCGTGAAGAGATCTACAATGGTCTTCCCAGCCCATCTGTTCTTCGCCTGCAAACCAAATTCAGAATTTGGTCCAAACAATATTTGGTAAGACCAACTGTAGCAAGCAAATCCCTAATGTTATTCTATATGACTGGAACAAAATACTAGAAGATAAGGCTAAAACATTCAGAGTTGTGAATGGCTGTGTAGTTCCATTATTTTGAGTGGAACAGCAAAATCCACGACTGCTGCACATACGCCCTAAGCAATTGAAACTGGAAGCCAACAATATATAAATTAACAAGTAAAACTAAATAGGTGGGCGAAGAGAAGGTCTGGTTACATGGGAGATGAACTCGAAGTAATAGGGCCTCACGTAGCGCCGCCCTGCGAGGAGAAGGGAGCCGTTCTTCAATGGTCAATTCGGGGAGGGCTTAGGGTTGGAAACTCAGAGGGGGTGGGACGGGGCGAGGCTGCGCCGCAGCGGCTACCGTTGCGGAAGATGTAGTCCTGCGCCTCGGGCGGGTTGGCCGGCGTCTGCCACACGATCCCGGCTCCCGCGAGCGCCCCCGCCATCTCAGGCGGCAACGGCTGAGCCCCGGGGGCACGCTCCTCGGTCTCAGCAGCTCACCGCCGGAAACCTAGAAGAGAACGGCGGCGGCGCACGGCTTGGAGGTGGATTTGGGGAGAGCTGGTGCTGCTGTAGCCGTGTAGTGGTGCGGGTGGGGTTACGACCGTTGGATCGATATGTGATCGATTAGGTAGCGTCGGATTAAACATGTCTCCTAATGTCTGTTTAAAACTGTACTTGTCAAACTACTCCCTCCCGTCATTTTTAGTGTACATATAAGTTTTGTCTAAAGTCAAAGTATCTTTGTTTAACCAAACATATATTCCCTCCGTCCCATATTGATAAATGTAGTTTCATACTCCCTCCGTCCCATAATATAAGACCTTTTTTGACTCTAGACTCTAATGTAGTGTCAAAAACGTCTTACATTATGGGACGAAGAGAGTAGTATATATAATTGGTATTGTAGATGCTGATATTTTTTAATATAAATTTGGTCAAACTTTGAAATATTTGACTTAACAAAAATCTAATACACGGAGTAAAAAGGACCGAAGGCAGTACTGCTTTGTGAGCGTCATAATCCACATGATAAAAAATATCACAAACAAATTTATAGTTAAAGAAGTTTTAGAAAAGCAACATTTTAGAAAATCAACTTGCAAATACGCTTAAGCCTTTCTCGTGCAAAGCGAGGGGTGTTGGCTCCAGCTTCATTCTCGTTATATTTAAGTAGGTACACTGAAAATGTTTTCTTAGTTTGCTTTTGTTAAACAGATTCAATTGATAGTTAGCCGTGGGAACCCAGAGAATTCTCACAAAACATTTTTGTTCAAAACGGGCAGTTCAAGTATCATTTGACGCCGTTTAAGAAGTCCGACAATGGCAAAGTTTCTGTCCATTGCTACTATGCATCGGTGTTTAAAGATCCGATCCATGGCACGAAGACCGTGATAATTGTTCGAGGGTGCATAAGAACTGCTATGAGATGCGGGAAGCACAACTTAGACCTAGCCATTGCAATCCCAACTTACTCAGAACCGAAAAGCCCAGGGTCGCTAAGACCTGGAGCGGTATACTTTCTCTTTCAAACACAGAGGCGATTCTCACATCAACATTGCAACTACTAACATTACATGCATCACTGTTGGACACTGGTGCGTTGGTACTCATCAAAAAGTGATGCTTTTGTTCTCTTATGACATGCAGATGCATAGGAAGAGAATATGTCCTTGATCTCTAGTTTTTGGGCGCTTCATACCGCGAGTCGAAAGTAAAAATCAAAGCATCTCGGGTTGATACCCCTTTGATCCTGCGGATGAATGAAGCATCCAAGCCTAACTTGATAAATTTACAGAAGCGCTTCTAGGTAAGCAACCCAGATGTCAAGCAAAGGGTCTTTATTAGCTTTGTGTCTTTCTAAATTTGGTTGCATTTTATATATTAGCATTGCTACATAGTTATGTTTTCATGACCCTAATCTTACAATTGGTTGATTCATTTATCACACCATGCACATTGTTGCTTTACTCCCTTTTTTTGTAGAAGTGTCACATTTTTCAATAAATGGTGGATTTTATTGACTCAAAATGAAGCATCAAATGGATACAGACACCATGAGTACACACCCAGCCTCTGCATAGCTAGGATGCACACAACCAACATCAACACACACATCAAAAACATGCTGGCAAAGAGCAAACCATATAAGACCAAAGCTATGCTAAAGCGAGAGGGAAAAAATCCCTAAGGAGATCAAAATAGTGGTCGACAAACTACAAGTATACAGCAATGACCTTATCCGCACCAATCATTTTTTGACATCACAAGGTCAACGATGTTCTTCAACAGCAACACCTTCAAGAAGGGAGCGATGTTGAAGCGTCGTCGTCACCGGATCCAACCCCCAAAGTCCATATTCTAGGTTTTCACCCTGAAAAACAAGTCCAAGCATATCGGAGCAAGTACCACATGGAGTGTCACAAGGAGGGCATAAGGAGAAAGTACCAACAAATTTGTCAAATTATGTAGTTCGAGTATGCTATATGAGATGACGACCTTGGAGGTCGTACTAATGCTCGTTCCAGCCTTGGACGCATAAGCAATTCATTTTCATAGGACAACCTGGGTTGCAGTATGACCACCTGAGGCCATACTAGCATCTATTTATGATGTCGTAGGAATAGCCAAGTCTACCTAGTGGTCTCACGGGTTCTTACATGAACAAAATATCAAGATGAAGATAACTCAAAAAAAGTCCAACCAAATCATGGAGGTAAATGATTCAAAGCGAAATAGCTAATAGGCAAAGCCCATTATATGGTGGGAAAACACAAAATTAAAGGAGTTCAAGTAAAGAATTGGCCGCCAAAACCCATCATGGTGAAGTGATGTGATTGGTGTCTCATCTTGGATCATAGACCCCATCTCTAACTGGTCTTGGGGGACTAGTGGACCCAAGATTATCTCCACTATCCTTCCCACCTAACACCTCCATATGTATCCTTTAAATTTGTCAAGCACCCCTAGCTTATATATAAGACCTCCCAACTCTCACTTGAATCTACTCAAGGACAGAGGGCAAAATCTCCAAGGAGGGAGTTCTAATTTGGAACTGAGGAGTCCTTCTAGCACTCAGATTGATGGCATGAGAAGTACCATGACACAGAGTCCCTCATTCGTAGAAGAGCCGCCGTGACCCGACTCGACCATTGAGCCTCCTAGTCAGATAAAGTAAAAAAAAAAAGAGAAGCACACAAGTTCTGGAATACAAATCTTGTTTGTACATTGAATTACTTGTTTTTATGTGTTTTCTACATGTGTATGGAACCTTGTGGGGTGGTGTTTATGGTGTGGTGCCAATTGTACAACGGTGTGTACAACTCTGTTTCAGTCCAAGACTTTCGGGTCGAGTTTTGGTAAAATCTTCCAACCTATTACTTGCTCTAGTAAATACACTATAGTTGGGTACTCCTGCCTTGAGCGGGAATTCTTTATTTTAATTACAAACAACTCTTGAGCACCTTAGATACAAGCACTCTAATTAAAGCTATAAAATGATACACTCTTAAACCCATTTGTCTACTTAATTGTGATGCTTAGGTTGACTACAAAAGACCTTTTGTGAGACTAGTAAAATAGAAAATCAAAAGACATAACGATTCTTATGCACCCTCAGACTATCAGTGAAGCAAAGGTCGTCACCTATAAGAAGGGATTTTATTTTTTACGTAGTGATAATAAGTGGTCCAAGCTTTCTTAATTTAAGCTCGGGGAGATGCTCCAACACTCTCTTTTAATAGTTGCATTTTTTTTATCATTTCTCTAAACTTAGGCACGTAAACGTCTTAAGCTTCATGAGGTTATTTTAATTTTTAGTTGTATTTTGTATAGAACCTATTGCTTAATAGACATGAGTTCAAAAGAGTCAACCCGGTGTTAAGCAGTGTGAATAGTTAACCGGTCATAAGGTACACCATTGAACTCATTTTGTACCCTTGATCACTAATGTTAAGTAGTTGCTATAGTACAACACCAAATATCTAACTCTAAATAGGTATATATTTTGTTGTTTAATGTAAATGTTTTACTAGCCTAGTTTTAAAGTTTCCGGCTTAGCTCTCTCGGTCTAGCGTGTGTGTCGTCTTCCAGAAATTCAAATTTACACTTGTTTGTGTCATCATTTAGAACTATCTTGACTTTGTTTGCGGGTATTGAACCTAAAGTTAACAACGTGTGAGATGATAGGTACATGTTGTCTCTACAGACACAATTCTTTCAGAAATTTATAAAAACATTTTAGTGGTACTACAACTACTATAACGATAACATCTAGAAGGGTGGTAGCACTAGTTTTTTCTCTCACACTCCAATTTGCCTCGCTCGAAAGTAATGGGTGGAAGCGACAAGCCCTATGCCCCTACCCTACTTGGTACCATCTTTGTAGTCCTTGAAATTTCTTCACACATGCTAGTCAAGCCATCCCTTGCCTCTGTCAAAGGACGGTGCATGAAAGAAACATATGGTTTCATGCATGTTTAGCATGGCTCGGTAGAACAGGAGCGGCATGGCGAAAAGCCGCACCATTATCCCAAACATCTTCAAGAAATATATCAAAATATATTCGCCATTAACACTAACAATCCCGAGGAACCGCCAACAAAAGATCAACATCTATAGGCCCCTTTTCATTTTTTAGGACAGACATCAACGTCTATGGCCCCTTTTCACTTTTTCCCTCCTGAAACCGAATGCAAATTTGGTGGCACCTCTTGAGGTTTGCGAATATATGATTGTTATTTTGGTTTCTTCTTGGAATTATATTCAGTACCTGCAGATTCCTTCCCGTTGCGTGTTTATCCACGCGACGCACGTTGTCCATGCACTGCTAATGAAAAGTTCATTTACTATTTTGCCCAGGCTCAAGATCGAAGCGGGCTGGCTCGCCACTGGGTTCCTGTACTCCCTTCGTGTTTAAAAAGAAGTCTTGAAGAAACAATTTAAATTTTGGCTAGGTTTGTAGGAAAGAAAAATGCAGCGAGCCATACATGCCTTTCGTGCTCAAAAGACGACCACAAGGGATGCCGGCCGGAGGCCAAGCGAGGAGCGGGTGGAAGCGCGCGCGATCATGGGTGCAGCTTGGTGCATCAGCTTGCACTTGACCTGTCTGACAACTGGACGTACTACAATGCAGAATGAAACAAACAGATGCCTTCTATCGGCTTCACACTTCATGTGTTACTTTTTGTGTCCGTACCAATTCGACTAGTCAAGAATGCACTGTCAGTGTCCCAAGGACGATATGCCTCGTGGCATGACAAAAACGGACCCTTCCAACTCAAGACACATCTTTGCCATCAAATATCTTGTACATCGCTCGGCCGACTCAGAGCATCCAGGACTTGGCAAATCCGGCCCCTCAAACGCCCGCGAATGCGTCCGGGCATGTCCGCGGGCATTGATCGGGCACTCCTTAAAAAATGTAATCCACATCCGGACACCTCAATTACCATATCTCAAATCTATACAAACTCATGCAACTACATCGATGACACGCATCGTCCGGCTAATCCATCACACTACACTAACACATGCCACCGGACTATCAAAATTTGACATGTTGGCTATGGTGGAGTTCATCCATGGCTGCCCTTGCCCTTCCCGGCACCCTAGCCGTCCTTCTCGCGGAAGTACCGGTTGAAGACGCGGTACGGATCGAGCCGGATCTGCTCGTCGCTGCAGCTATCCTCGCCGTCGATGTCCTCCTTCTCCTTCTTCGGTGGCAGTCCGGCCATGGCATGGACCGCCCGATTCTGCTCACGGGGGAGAGCGCGCGTGTTCCTCCGCTGTCGTTTCTTCACAATGCGGGCGCGGATGACTTTCTCCTCTGCGGTCGCCCGCGCCGCCGCTTCGGCCGCCTCCGCCGCCACCATTTCCACCGCGAGACGGGCCTCGGCGGCCCTTAGCCTCTCCTTCCCATAGCAGGCCGCCCGTTCCCGGAAGGACTCGTACTCTGCCCGATCGGTGATGGGGAAGGAGAGGTGTTCCGGCCGGGACCGCGAGGGTCCAGCACCAGAGGACCCGAGCGTCAGGTGAGTTGCCGCTATGGCGTCGCGGCGGACGGATCCATCCGTCGGGCGGGCACTGTCCTCCCGGGAGAGGCGGAGTGCAATGCGGACTGTCATTGCCTCCTCCAACCCACACGGGACGACACCCCAGTCGACGGATCCGGACTGGTCGGAGTCCGGTCTGCTGCCTGCCATGGTGGAGAAGGTCGCAAACCGCCGGAGGTGAGCTCGGATGGCGGAGGGGAGTGGAGGGGAGGGGAGTGAAGTGGCTAGGGTTTGGTCCGGCGAGAGGATGGGGATGAATATAAGTGGGGTTGGGGGGGCCAGCATGGGTCGGGTCCGACCTGGCGGGCGCGCCCGGGCGCCCCCATATCCGCCCCAAATTTGGGCTGGATATGAGGGGTGCCGGTCAGCCCGGCGTTTGAGGGGCCCGTCTGGGTCCAAATTTCGTGACCGGGCGGCCTGCCCGAGCGTTTGAGACGGGTTTGAGTGGTCCGGTTGTAGATGCTCTCACCACCAGAAATCGTCAAGATGTCACGTCCTAAATAAGGATTAACTTCTCAAACAAATACTTTTAGGAGGTAGGGATATGAGATTCTGAGGAAAGTTAACTAGATCGGCTAGTGGTGCCTTCTGTAAACGTGTTTCGACGCTTTTTTAACATCGTACAATCGAAGTCGCTCACATACAGAAGCATACACTCACTCTACGAACGCCCGCATGCATGATGTTTTTTTAACATCGTACAATCGAAGTCGCTCACATACAGGAGCATACACTCACTCCTACGAACGCATGCACGCACATCCTACCCCTATGAGCCTTCGAGAGGCTGAGCTGACATAGTATATTGAGATTTTACGAAGACACCACAAACACCTCACAGTCGACGGGAACGTCTCCTTTCACTGAACGCACATCGCCGGAAGCCTATGCGAGCACCAATGTCAAGCCGAGGACTTGAACTCTGGTTGGTTGGGGATACCACTGTCCTCCTAACCATCCAACCACAGGTTGATTCATGATGTTTGTTTTCTGAAATTAGTTATTGGACAAATCTTCTCTTCTCAACTAACTATAGGTGGATACCCCGCGCGTTGCCCTAGGACATGTAGCAGGATTCTAAGTGCTAAATGGCTTGGTCTCAACAACCATTGAAATGATGCTTTTATTTACTAATGGCCCATTGATATCTTTTGTGTTTTTTGCAAGAAATCGGCATGTGGTTATGTACATGCTAAGGCTGGTCGTAATGGGAGTATCATAACTAGTATCGTGAATGCCAACCATGCAATTTTGATGAGGTGGCATGGAATTAAATGAAGAAAGAGAAGGTTGAGTATCATATCATGATGCCATATCACAATAAATGATATACTATTATGTGTAATGCATGGCAATAAATAATGTACTATGTGATACTAATATATGATACTCCTCATTACGACCAACCTAAATAGGACATACACTTTGCAATTAATATTTTGAAGGGTTCCTATATACCACTGAAAGATCGAGGATGTCGCCTAGAGGGGGGGTGAATAGGCGCTTTAAAATAATTACGGTTTAGGCTTGAACAAATGCGGAATAAACCTAGCGGTTAATTTGTCATGCACAAAACCTACAACAACTAGGCTCACCTATGTGCACCAACAACTTATGCTAAGCAAGATAGACAACTAAGTGATAGCAAGGTATATGACAAGAAACAATATGGCTATCACAAAGTAAAGTGCATAAGTAAAGAGCTCGGGTAAGAGATAACCGAGGCACGCGGAGACGACGATGTATCCCGAAGTTCACACCCTTGCGGATGCTAATCTCCGTTTGGAGAGGTGTGGAGGCACAATGCTCCCCAAGAAGCCACTAGGGCCACCGTAATCTCCTCACGCCCTCGCACAATGCAAGATGCCGTGATTCCACTAAGGGACCCTTGAGGGCGGTCACCGAACCCGTACAAATGGCAACCCTTGGGGACGGTCACCGAACCTGTACACTTTGGCAACCCTTGGGGGCGGTCACCGGTACCCGTCAAATTGCTCGGGGCGATCTCCACAACCTAATTGGAGACCCCGACGCTTGCCCGGAGCTTTACACCACAATGATTGAGCTCCGAACCCCACCAACCGTCTAGGGCGCCCAAGCACCCAAGAGGAACAAGCTCAAGGGTACCAAGCACCCAAGAGTAATAAGCTTCTCAACTTGTAACTTCCACGTATCACGTGGAGAACTCAAACCGATGCACTAAATGCAATGGCAAGGGCACACGGAGTGCCCAAGTCCTTCTCTCTCAAATCCCACCAAAGCAACTAATGCTAGGGAGGAAAATGAGAGGAAGAACAAGAAGGAGAACATCAAGAACTTCAAGATCTAGATCCAAGGGGTTCCCCTCACAAAGAGGAGAAAGTGATTGGTGGAAATGTGGATCTAGATCTCCTCTCTCTTTTCCCTAAAAAACTAGCAAGAATCCATGGAGGGATTGAGAGTTAGCAAGCTCGAAGAAGGTCAACAATGGGGGAAGAACACGAACTCAATGGATAAGGTTGAATGGGGAAGAAGACCCCCTTTTATAAGGGCTCCCGAATCCAACCGTTAAGTGCTCAGTCCGCGCACGAGCAGTACTACCGCTCAGGGGAGCGGTACTACCGCCCGGGCAGTAGAACACAGAGAGAGGAGCAAAACAGAGGGCGAGGCAGAGCCGTATGAGCGGCACTACCGCTGGAACCAGCGGTACTACCGTTGGCCGCAGCGGTACTGCCGCTTGGCCCAGCGGTACTACCGCTGGGACCGCGCACCGCGCCTACCATGAGCACAGGGAGAAGGAACAGGGAGGAGGACCATTGAGCGGCACTAGGGGCGGTGGTAGCCGCGGTACTACCACACACGAGCGGTACTACCGCTTCTACTGCCGCTGAACCCGACACGAGAAAACCACGTCTCGAGTCGAGGCGGTACCAGCGCGGAACCGGAGTCGTACTACCGCTTATGGCCATGGGCGGTACTACCGCTGTGGGGCAGCGGTACTACCGCTTGTGGTGATACGCGGTACTGCCGCTCCGGCCCAGCGGTACTACCGCTGGCGCCATCCTTATGCCACTTCGAAGAGTGAAACCTCCAACCGAGAAGAACCGACATAACCTCCAACATCGAAAACATCATAGAAGATGCATGTGAACTCCGTTTTCGATGAACTCGAGCTTGTCATGAAAATGACCATAAGCTCCAAATCTCACAAGGAGAAGAACCAAACAAGAACCAAAAAAGATGATGCAAGGATGCAATGGTTTGAGCTCTCTACGAACGATACGATCAAGCTACTCATCGAGAGCCCCCCTTGATAGTACGGCAATCGATCCTATAACCCGGTCTCCCACAACTACCATGAGACCGGTAAAATAGAAAACCTATCAAGGGCAAACCTTTGCCTTGCGCATAGTCCACTTGAGCTGGATGATGACGATCTTGACGCCCTCAAGTTGGACCACCTTTCTTGATTGCGTTGGCTCGGTGAAGACTAGTGGATTGCTCCCCCATACTCCACTATGGGTGAGGCACTCTTCTGCACATCTTCATAAATCCATTGTCACCACAATGGACGGCAAGCTTCAAGCATTTGATCTCTTCGTGTTGCTCCACTTGAACTTCCACACCGCAACCTAACCCCACAAAGAACTCTCACGAATACCATGGGTTAGTGCACAAAGCGTAATGGACAATGCTTATCATACCATGGGATCACTTGATCCCTCGGTACATCTTGTACGCTTTGTGTTTTGATCAACTTGATTCACTCTTGACTTAGCCTTGATCAACCTTGACTCTTTCCAACTATCTTTATTTGTATGATGTCTTGAAGGTAAACATGAATGATCACACAATCTTCTTCTTCAAGACATGCTTGCAATAAGCTCAACACTCACAAGACCAATATTTGGATAATTCCTTAATAGCACCTTGGTCATCAAAAACTCTCCTTGAAACCAACAAATGGACTCCAAGAAAAGCCTATGGACAAACCCTTCAAATATAACTCAAGGCAACCATTAGTCCATAGAGATTGTCATCAATTACCAAAACCAAACATGGGGGCACCGCATGTTCTTTCAACCACCTATGACTCCTAAAACTGTATCTGTATAAACAATAGGGAGTTAAAAATGCATCTAAATAATGGTAGAAGTTCCTTGTTGAATAATGGTATAAATAATGGTATAAACCTGCTCTTCAAGGCGAAAACCTATAATTTGTATACATAATGGTATAAACAATAGGGTTCCTTGTTGAAGACTTTGCTTCGAGATTGCCCGCACCTGCTCTTCAAGGTGAAAACCTATAATCTAACCTTTCGTGGTTAGATCCGGTGACACATCATTTCCCTTCTTAGAGGCATTGATTTTGAAGAATCTCTATCATAGTCTGTGTGTTGTGAAGATAATGGTAGAAGTTATTGTTTGTTGTTGTGTGCCGTTTGATTTCTTAGCAACTCTTCTTGTGCTTGCTTTTTTTTATCTTTTTTCTCCGCCTAGGCTTAGCTTCGATTTTGTGTGACTTTACTAGTTGCCCTTGTGATTTATTTGTGTGTGTTGGTGTTGGTTGTGTGCATCCAAACTATGCAGAAGCCTGCTATGTGTTCATGTTGTTATTTTTTGGGGGGTAAAACTTGTATTACTCAAATCGTGGCATTATTACAGTCCGCATTACAAAGATTAACTACCTCAGGTAGACCGAAGCCTAACCTAACGATGGTTCTATTTTCAGTTCTAGTATACCTAGCCAAAATATCGCTGACCAAGTTCTGGCTTCGGTTGATGTGAGTAATACAAAATATTACGAAGAGACAGAAGATATTTGATTTCAGCAATTAGTGACGCAAATACTGATCTGTCCACCTCCTTCTCCTTTAGCATGTTTACTGCCGATAGTGATTCTAGTTCCACACAAATGGGTAGCTCCGATCTCGTAATGGCAATAGATATCCCTTCCATTCAAGCGCATAATAACTCTGCTTCTAGTGGGTCTCTACGGGAGAACAGCTCACGGCAAGAGGAGAATATAATTTTACCTAGTATCGTCTTGATTCTTTATTTTGAGTTAATAAAATTCACTCTTTCTCAAAATAATAAGATAATTCCATAAAATATATCCCGTAAGTGTAGCATGGCTGAATTAAACTAACAGTTTTGCTAAGTCTCAGTCGATGTTATATTCATTTGATCTTGCATGGAGATTCGTGCAAAAAAATTATTTTCCGTTTTTTCTTTTTTCTCCTTATATACTATATCACTTGACTGAGTGGTTAAGTCTCAGTCGACTGAGACGTAGCTACACTCTTAAACTAAATTGATCTGTGTGTACTATCTCCTTCAAGCTTCCACCCAGCTACCAGTCTAGCTTGTGCTGCACTGCTGCTGCTGTATAACCACAAGCACAGCACCCCATTCTACTCATCGACCCCTCAGCATCCTACACTTCGATCCCATCAAGTTCAAGGGTGTCCAGGTGTTCTTGCATAGATACACTGAAGCTTACACCCTTAAACTAAATCTTGTTTGTACATTGAATTACTTGTTTTTTTTTGTTTTTTTCTACAGGGGTATGGAACCTTGTGGGGTGGTGTTTACGGTGTGGTGCCAATTGTACAACGGTATGTGCAACCCTGTCTTGTTTCAGTCCAGGACCTTCACTTCGAATTTTGGTAAAATCTTCTAACCTATTACTTGCTTCAATAAATACATTGTAGTTGGGTACTCCTACCTTGAGCGGGAATTCATTATTTTGATTTGGAACAACTCTTGAGCACCTTAGATACAGCACTCTAATTACAACTAGAAAATGATACACTCTTAAACCTATTTGTTGTCTTAATTGTGATACGTAGGTTGACTACAAAAGACCTTTTGTGATACTAGTAAAATAGAAAATCAAAAGACATAACGGTTCTTATGCACCCTCAAACTATGAGTGAAGCAAAGGTCATCACCAATAATAAGGGATTTTAACCATAATGATAACGAGTGGCCCGTGCTTTCTTAATTTAAGCTCGGGGAGATGATCCCACATTCTCTTTTAATAATGTATTTTCTTCTTTTTGTCATTTCTCAAAATCTAGGCCCGTAAAAGTCCGAAGCATCATGAGGTTATTATAATTTTTAGTTGTGTTTTGTATAGAACCAATTGCTTATTGGACACGAGCTCAAAAGAATCAACCCGGTGTTAAGCAGTGTGAACAGTTAACCAGTCATAAGGTACACTATTGAACTCATTTTGTACCCTAGATCACTAATATTAAGTAGTCGCTGTAGTACAATGTCAAATATCCAAATCTAAAGAGGCATAGATTTTGTTGTTTAGTGTAAATGTTTTGCTAGCCTAAGTAGCCTACTTTAATGTTTTCGGTTATCTCTCTCGGTCTAGCGTGCTTGTTGTCTTTCAAAAATTCAAATTTACACTTGTTTGTGTCATCATTTATAACTATCTTGATTTATTTTTCTGCGGGTATTGAACATGAAGTTAACAATGTGTGAGATGATAGGTACATGTTGTCTCTACATGCTCAATTGTTTCAGAAATTTATAAAACCATTTTTGTGGTGGTACAACTAGTATAACGATAACATATAGAAGGGTGATGGCACTAGGTTTTTTCTCTCACGCTTCTTTTTGCCCAGCTCAAAAGTAATGGGCGGAAGCGACGAGCCCTACGCCCCTACCCTACTTGGTAACATCTTTGTCATCCTTGAAATTTCTTGACACATACTAGTCAAGCCATCTCTTACCCCTGTCAAAGGACGGGGCATGGAACATATGGTTCACACATATTTAACGTGGCTCGACATAGTGCTAGCGCCATGGCGAAAAGCCGCACCATTGTCCCAAACCTCTTCAAGAAATAAATTGAAATATCTTCGCCGTTAACACTGCAACAATCCCAAGGAACCACCAACAAAACATCAACTTCTACAGCCCCTATTTTTACTTTTTCGGACAAACATCAACGTCTATAGCCCCTTCTCACTTTCTTCCTCGTGAAAGTGAAATGCAAATTTTGTGGCGCCTTTTGAGGTTTGCGAATGTATGATTGTTATTTTGTGTTTTTTTGTTCTTCTTGGAATTCTATTCAGCACCTGCAGATTCCTTCTCGTTGAGTGCTTATCCACGCGACACACGCTCTGCATGCACTGCTAGTGAAAAGTTTAGTTAGTACTACCTCTGTAAGTAAATGTTTTTGCAGTTCAAGCCCAGGCTAAAGGATTAAAGGTCGAAGCAGGCTGGCTCCACCACTGGGTTCCTCAACTCCCTTCATGTTTGAAAAGAAGGCGTATGTTTTTTATTCTGAAATCAAACAATTTAAATTTTGTCTAGGTTTGTAGGGAAAAAATTGAGGCGAGCCATATATGCCTTTCGCGCTCAAAAGACGACGATAAGGATGCCCGGCCGAAGACCAAGGATCATGATTGAAGATGAATAGATTGAAAGTTTTTCCTAAAAAAAGAAGTATGGAAGCACGCGCGAGCGTGGGGTGCAGCTTGGTGAATCGGCCTACAACTGATCTGTCTGCCCAACTGGACGCAGTACAACGCAGAATGAAACAAACAGATTCTTCTTATCGGCTTCACACATGAATGTGTTACTTTTTGTGTCCGTATCAATCAGTTTCCTGTCTAGACTATCAAGCCATGTACCGTCAGTGTCCCAAGGACGATATTTATGCCTCGTGACGTGACAAAAACGGAGCCTTCCAACTCAAGACACGTATCAAATCGTTGAGATGTCACCTCCTAGATAGGGCTTAACTGCGAACCAACCTGTGATTGGATGGTTAAAGAGACAGTGGTATCCCCAGCCTATCAGGGTTCAAGTTCTGGTACTCGCATTATTCCTGGATTTATTTTAGCATTTCCGGCGATGCGCTTTCAGTGGGAGGAGACGTTCCCGTCGACGACGAGGCGCCTACGATGACTTCGTAAATTTCAAGATGATATGCCGGCCCAGTCTCTCGGAGGTGTTCATAGAGGTAGGGTGTGTGCTTTCATAGGGGTGAGTGTATGCGCATACGTATGAGCGCTTGCATTTGTACTGATGTTCAAAAAAGATAGGGCTTAACTTCTCAAGCGAATATTTTCAGGTGGCTAAAATGGATCTGAGGGAAGTTTAGCTAGATCGCCCAGTGATGCCTTGTGTGGACGTGTTTCGACATTCCTTTTTTTTTTTGTAATTATTAGCTATGTACCCGTGCGCTGTCACGGCGGTCGAATATTTTTTATAACACAATAAGGGGGCCATACGGGACAAATCATTTTTTTTAGGAAAGCGATCATGGCGAGCTTTCTTGATTAGATAAAAGAGTTACATCGTTCACCAAACTCGCAAAAATAAAGCTACGGGGATCATAGTCCCAAACACAAGTTCTAGACATAGCCACAGAATTTCTAGCTAGCTCATGCGCCACTACATTGGCCTTCCTATTACAATGTTTCACAAGAACATTATCAAAACCAGCAAGAAGAATATTACAATCCGTGTAAACTGCACTTGCTGATGTAGCCGAGAAACCTCCATCATTGATGGTTTGAACAACTTGAAGACAATCAGTGTGAATTGCGAAAGAGTTCATACCTACTTGTTGTGCAATTTGCAAGCCCTCTCTGAAAGCAAAAGCTTCAACCACCGCTGCATCGGCAACATGGGGAAGATGACGCTGGGCACAGCTAATGCACTCACCTCTATGGTCTCTGATAACCACACCTATTCCACCATCATCCGAATCCTCTCCAAATGCAGCATCCACATTAATTATTAGCTTTCCTTCCATTGTCTTCTTCCATCCTTCTCTTAACACCCCACCCTTATGATTGCTCGCATGCTTGTAATTAGCCATCAACGCAGCAATGGAGATCACTACAAATCTTGAAACAAAGCAAATAGACAAAATATGATTATATCTTGGTTATAAAGTATAGATTTTCCAGCTGTTTCTTAAACTGGTAAAATATGTATGTGTCCATGATTAATCTACTTTATTGTGTTACCAAATATAAGAGTTTCATTGATACTTCCATGTTTATTAGGCCCCCTCACATTTGGGTCAAAGTTTGACTATATATTTAACTAGCAAAATATAATTTAACAAAAATAATATCATTGCAAACTTCTTTCAAATACCAATCTAATAATATAATTTTTATAGCAAATAACTTATATTTTTCTAATCAAATCTAAGGTCTAAGTTTAACACAAAATACGAAGAGGGCTAATAAACCCGGACGGGGTAGTATTTGCTTATGGGCCATGAATTTATTGCTATTTGTTGGGTTACCAAATATGTCCGATAGATACTAAGTTGGGAGGTTGGACGAAGGGGTGGTGCAAATAAAGTGAAACATGGAACCTTACATTCTTTTTAAGTATATAATATAGTAGAGATAGAGGTATAGATATAGAGATTAAGCAAATCCTGTCTTCTCAATTAATAAGATGAGTTAGACTTTTTGTCTTCATTTCAAAAATAAAATAAATGCAAATCCAAGGATTGGGTTATGGATTCCAACTTATGGAAATCCCCAACCCCCCACCCCCCCCCCCCCCCTTATTCCATTCTGACGGCGATGATATGTAACACAAATGAAGTCGCGTCACCCCACAAGATAATTTTGTTCTTTCATGGGACACTAGTAGAAAAAGGGTCTAATGTGAAACTCATTAGTCCCGGTTTGGTATTGAACCGGCACTAATGTGACCATTAATGCCGGTTCCAACGGCCAGGCGGGCGGCGCTCATTAGTACCGGTTCGTGGCGAACCTTTAGTACCGGTTCGTGCCACGAACCGGTACTAAAGAGGTGGTGGCCTTTAGTACGGGTTGGTGGCTCCAACCGGTACTAAAGAGCCCCCCCCCTTTAGTATCGGTTGGAGCCACCAACCGGTACTAAAGGTGGTGCGCTGCCACCCGCAGTGCACAATGTTTAGTCCCACCTCGCTAGTTGAGAGGAGCTCGCACCGGTTTATAAGCCCCGCCGCGGCTACCGTGTCGAGCTCCTCTCTAAGTAGTCCTTTGTGGGCCTATTGCAAGTCTTCTGCCCTGTGGGGCCTACCGGGCCGTACGGGCCTGCATCCTGGCCCAACTAGAGATTGGGTTTCTAGTCGTATACAGGCCGTGCCGGCCCAGTAGGATGGCTGTTTTTGCTTTATTTAAAAAATAAAAATAAAAATAAATCCTTACCAACCAGGACTAAAGGTCCCCCAGACCACGGCGCGCCTCGTGCCACGTGGTGGGCCTTTGGTCCCGGTTCGTGTTAAACCGGGACTAAAGGGGGGGACCTTTAGTCCCCACTCTTTAGTACCGGTTCCAGAACCGGTACTAAAGGTCCTTACGAAGCGGTACTAAAAGTCGTTTTTCTACTAGTGGGAATTTGCTCATGCGATCATGCCCACCAGTTACGCATCTATGTTAGGGGTTGCGTAAGTGGGCGGTTGTCTCGGGAGGCTTGCCTCCTTACTAGAGATATTCTTGGCTAAAATGGCTTTCCTAGGCTAGAAGGTATGGAGGTGCCGATTCGACAAGTGGAGGCAACAACACAAGGTGACTGTCATTCAGTGGTGCTCTTCGAGTACCGGGTCTTGAGTTTCCGGGCTACAAACCCTAGGTCTGGTCATACTTGGTTGTACTTGGCAATGCAGTGTTTAGACAACGATTTCCTTGTTGAAGCCTTTGGTTGGAGATGCTCACACCTGCTCTTCAAGGTGAAAACCTATCATCTGAGTATCTAACCTTTCGTGGTTAGATCTGGTGGCAATAGCGTAGGCATGTCGTTTTCCTTCTTGGAAGCGTTGTTTTTGAAGAACCTCTATCATAGTTTGTGTGTTACCAAGGATAGGATAGTGGTAGATGCTGCTGTTGTCGTTTGATTGCTTCGGCAATTCCTTTTGTGCCTGACATTTTTTTCTTTTTTCTCCGCCTAGTCGTAATTTCGGTTTTGCTTGACTTTACTAGTTGCCGATGTGATTTGTGTGTGTGTTGGTGTTGGTTGTGTGCATTCCAACCATGAGGAGATCTGGCGTGTGCTCGTTGTGTTTGTATCTCCTTGATTTTTTTAGTTAATAAAATTCATTCTTTATCAAAATAATAAGATAATTCTATTCGGAAAAAAATAAGACAATTCCATAAAATATGTCTAGTAAGTGTAGCATAGCTGAATTAAACTAAAGCGATCCGTGTGTACTATTTCCTCCAAGCTTCCACCTAGCTAACAGTCTAGCCTGTGCTACTTCTGCTGCTATATAACAACAAGCACAGCACCCCATTCTACTCACCGACCCCTCAGCATCCTACACTTCGATCCCATCAAGTTCAAGTGTGTCCAGGTGTTCTTGCATAGATACACTGAAGTGAGTAATAGCATCCTTAGCTACGTGGATGGCTTTAGCGCTCAAGGCGTCCCTCTCGCCGTCTTCCTCGCCTCTGTCGAGCCCCCAGAGAAGCCGCGCCAGGGCGGCAGTGGCAGTGGCCACACCGGGGAGGCCTGTCGTCGCCAGGGCACTGGCCGCGGCCTCGGTCGACCCGGCGGTGGTCATGCCGACGGCGAGGAGGCTTGCGGTCAGGGCCCGCGCAGCGGCGACCTTGCTTGCCCCGGCACCGGCCGGTAAGAGCGGCATGTCGGTAGCGAAGGCCATGTCCCAGGCCAGACACAAGGGCAAGGTACGTACATGCAGCGCACCAAGTTTATTTTGTTTTGCACCACGATGCAACGCATGGACCGACCGATACTTAAGTTTTTTGACTGCACATAGACGGCGTTCATCCCGTACATCACCGCTGGCGATCCCGACCTGGCCACGACGGCGGAGGCGCTCAGGCTCCTCGACACCCTCGGTGCCGACGTCATAGAGGTGGGCATGCCGTTCTCCGACCCCTACGCCGACGGCCCCGTCATCCAGGCGTCCGCTGCGCGGGCGCTCTCGGCCGGCGTGACAACGGACGCCGTGATGTCGATGCTGAAGGAGGTGACGCCGGAGCTGTCCTGCCCGGTGGTCATCTTCTCTTACTTCAACCCAATCGCGCGGCGGGGAACGGGGAGCTTCACCGCTGCAGCCAGAGAGGCCGGTGTACGAGGTAAACAGTTGTCTTCTTCGCTGACGCAGGTGGTTCTTTATGCATAAAAATCGTAACATGCAGCTACTCTATATGGCTTTTACAACTTTTTTGGAAGGAATATAGTTTTTCAAGTCAATATTCATTATTATAAACTTTGTAACTTCTGAAAATATAATGGAATTACTAATTCGCTCTTCATGTGCTACAGGTCTTATAGTACCTGATCTTCCTTATATCGAGACAGGTGTTCTTAGGAATGAAGCCATAAAGAACGACATCGAGCTGGTATGTCTAATAACACGCGAAACAGTCTTGCTCCCACTTTATATATAAAGGCACAAACGACCAAACCCATATAAAATGCTGAGAAAATCCTCTTGCAACAAGGTCGAAAGAAAAATAAAAAGGCACCGGGCTAGTGGCACAAGTCCCCTAACCCAACACCAAGCATGAAAAGTAGGAGAGGTCACCCCTAACACACTACAACCAAGAGTACATAAGAGGACCGGAACCGTGCTGGCATGAGAAATCACCGAGCCCCGAGAACCTCGTATGCCTGGTAAAACACCCCCCCCCCTCCTAGATAAAGGCACAAACAACCGAAACGATATAAAGTGTTGAGTAAACCCTCATGCAAAGCTGCTAGTCGAAAGAAAAATGAAAGGCACCGAGTGAGTGGCACAAGTGCAGGCCACCCCTAACAAACTATAATCAGGACTACTGAAGAGGGCCGGAGTCATGCCGGCATGAGAAATCACTGTACCCCGAGGACCTCATATTCCTAATAACACCTTGGAGATTTTTTATCATTGAGGTAAGTCAAGGCAAATCATCAAACGGAAAAAGTAAAACATAGCAAATAATCCAAATTGTTTTTGTCATTAAGCATTAACAGTGTAGTTGTACTCGAGGCTGATGAAGTGATGGGTGCAGGTGCTGCTCACAACACCATCTACAAAGGCAGACATGATGAATGAGATCACAATAGCTTCCGAAGGGTTTGTTTACCTTGTAAGTGCCAAGTAGATGTTTCGTTAAAATCCAAACTGCTTCGTTGCAATTTGCAAGTTTAGCATTTATATATACTACTAGACGAGGAGATATGGTAATGAACGTCTTAATCACATACTATTACACAGGTAAGTATCAACGGAGTTACAGGAGCCCGCCCAGATGTGAACCCGCGGGTGAAGGATCTTCTCAAGGAGATTAAGCAGGTTTGTAGAAAAAAATGATAAATTGTCCCTTTTTTGCAGGAAATGGTAACAATTATTTTCTCTAGTCTAGCTATATTGTGACTGTCCTCCAAGAACCTTATGTAGTTATGTTTTTGTATATGCAGGTCACTAACAAAGCAGTGGCTGTTGGGTTTGGCATATCGACCCCTGACCATATTAGACAGGTAAAAGACGTTTTCCCTATATATAAAGATTCATTTGTTCTTCTTTTTTCTTCTAAATTTTACTCATATCATAACTATGCTGCTGTTTCTATTGCCTAACGGTTGCAACGGGATGCATACAGGTTGCACAATGGGGTGCAGATGGAGTGATAATCGGTAGCGCGATGGTAAAGCAGTTGGGTGAAGCTGATTCTCCGAGAGAAGGTTTAAAGAGGTTGGAAGTATACGCCAGGAGCCTGAAGGATGCACTCAGCAGCGGGTCCACCATTGGGGCGAGTTGGGGCGACCGCCTCAGTTCTTCAACGTCATGGCAGGGTACTTCCCCTGTCTATTGACCAGTGGTGCAGCGCAATCGAGCACCCTTTTTTATCCGGTGCCCTGGCAAACCTCAGTACCAGATGCACTTTCAGAATTATGTACATATTAGAAGGGTTGGGCGTGATTTGTTGTGCTGTTGGTGTTGTTGGGTTAAATATTCGATGTATTACCTTTTTAAAAATTCAAATCTTTTAAGTTTGATCAAATCTGAAGAAAAACATATCAAATCAAATCGATATTTTAAAATTCATCATGAAATGAATTTCCATACTTTTCTCTTTAATATTGTAGATGTCGATATTTTTGCTCCGAACTTGGTCAACATTAAAGAAACTTGACTTTCTACAAAACTAATACCCTTATATTTTGACCCATGGAATATTTAATTTTGCGGGTGGGGAGATGATTGTGTCCAAGGAGACATGAGCATATCGATGGTTTAATGGCTCATCAAACGGATGAAGTTAACCGCATCATAAGCTACATTGGAAAACTGCTGGTTTTATATATATAAAAAAACTTTCTAGGATTTCAAACTTGAGGACAAGTTTAGGCTCACATTATTGGGGAGTTGTTAGGACCAAACCGGTATTGCGGCTTCCAGACCATTCACGAGTAATCCAGGCAACTGTTACGTTATTCGGAGATCTGTTGAACATGGCTCAATCCTAGTGTTGGACCCATTAAAAGGACACAGGAAATTAAACTTCGAATTCATAGGGTGATCCTCGAGGTGAACTGACCGTACCCTAAACCAACATAGGTGAACACATGTTGCTCGAAGAGGAAGGAATTGGCTTACTTTTAATTCCTAATACAGCACCATGTATATATTTATGATTTCTTGGTCTATCCATCTGTGTTTACATGCATGCGACACCTGATGCACAAGCTCAGTGATGGATGTCCTTGTGAAGGCGCACCCCCGTCGGCGGACTATATAGTGCTACCTGTTACCAAATCAAAAATTTCGAAAAAGCTGAGTATATAGACACGTCATATATTTACCATCCACCAAATTTACAGTTCAAGATGCAAAAAGATAAGCTTGACAGCAAACAGTGTTGAATTCAAGACCCACAATAAATAGTGTTTCATGTAATGTCCTCAACCAGACTTGCCTTTATTGTATCATGAATTGTGCATTGAATTTACAGTTCCAATATTGTGAGATGAAAGATACATGTTGTGTCTATATACACAAATGTTTTAGCAATTTATGAAAACATTTTGGTACTTCTACCACATACAGAAGGGTGGTAGCACTAGATTTTTCTCTCACGCTCCTTTTTGCCTGGCCTGAAAGTAACGGGAGGAAGCAACGAGCCCTACGCCTCTATCCTGCTTGGTACAACTATCTTTGTCATCCTTGGAATTTCTTCATATAGGCTAGTCAAGCCATCGCTTGCCCCTGTCAAAGGACGGTGCATGAAACATATGGTGGGTTGACACATGTTTGCCGTGGCTCAATAGAATGACAAAACAGACGTCGCAAAAAGGCGCACCATGATCCCAAACATCTTCAAGATATATCTCAAAATATCTTGGTCATTAACAGTGTAACAATCCCGAGGAACCGCCAAGAAAACATGCAGTTCGGTTCCATGCGACGATTCGTTCTCAAAATACCTCAAAATAGCATATGCAGATTCCTTTTCGAAATGATGCGTGTTTATTCACGCGACGCACATTCTCCACGCACTGCCAAGGAAAAGTCTATTTACCATTTTGCCTTTGCCGAATTTGTAGAGAAACTAGGATGAGGTATACATGCCTTTCGCGCTCAAGACGAGGATAAGGGATATGGCCGTCGGAGACCAAGCAAGGAGCGAGTGGAAGCGCGAGCGCGAGCGCGAGCGTGGGTGCATTAGCTTGCACCTGACCTGTACGTGACACAAACAGATGCCTTTGGGCTTCCATGTGTTACTTTTTTGTGTCTGGACCTATCAGTTTCCCTGTCGAGACTAGTCAAGCCGTGCACCAGCTTGCTAACCGTCAGTGTCCCAAGGACGATGTGCCTCGTGACATGACAAAAATGGACCCTTCCAACTCAAGACATATATCTTCTTTTTCTAGGGGGAAACTCAAGACATATATCTTTGCCATTAAATATCTTGTACGTACGTTTTCACGGAGGAAAACTAGCATGGAATCTCTCAATGAGATCTGTTTTCCTTCTAAAATACGAAGCATTCTACAAAAAATCTCAAAATATTTGCAAACACACATCATACAAGAATATGAACTTACATGCGAGACCTTGAATAAATCAGCAACTTGGTTTTTCTGCATGCGTGGGCGCCGCGTCATAAGCATAGCTTGTTGCGCCTTTGGACCTTTATCCTGCCGGGGCAACCTTCTTAAAAGACAGAAGCTTGTAAAAACAATAGTTTAAAAAACTGTTAGTATATACCAGAAGACGGCGCCAACCACGATCTGGATAGATCGCTGTCCTAGAGAAGTTGGCACCACAGAGGACCATAAGAGCAACTCTAGTGTGGATCGCCTGATGGATATCACCAAATGTCTGGGAACACATCCGGACGTGCCCTTCACATATGGATTGTGGGTTAGGATCATTGTTTACGAAATCGGTAACTAATAGTTGCTCGGTCGGCTTGGGAGTAGCGATTAATTGGTGAATCGGTCTATTAACTGAATTAATCGGTCGACCATTAATCCGTAGATTAAATAAGAACTTGCCAACATATATCTAGTTTTTTATGTGTTACACCATACTCCAATACTCTCAGCCATGTAATATACCAAAATATGCTACTGTTTTGTTGAACCCTAACTAATGAGGAGCTAGAGGGGGATGTGAGGTGTTATGGGGCAAAATTTTGGGCTTTGTTTGCCCACAAGTTAGTGGGCCAACAACGATTAATCGGTCTGTCTGACGGGCCTATTAATCGGGCTAACAAGTTAACACGATGAATATGTGTTATTCGATTCGGCCACCCTACGAGTAGCGATTAACTGGCCCGTTAACTGATTAATCGAACGAATTCTTGAACAGTGGTTATGATTGACAATGGCCATGCAGGCGCCAGGAGGGAAAAAAAGACGAGTAGACGGTGGGTTTGGGCGGACGTCTGGACCGGTGGCGGTCGTTTTGATGACTGATACGTCTCAAACATGTTTATTTGCAAGCTCGAGTCGCTCGGGCCCTCGCGGAGGAGCAAACTCGGGTAGTCCGTGCCCTCGGAAGCCTTCCTCCCAATGAGGATGTCTTTGGTGCTGCATCTAAACACATGCATCTCCAGCGCAGCAGATATAGACACGTCACTAGATATATACGGGTCAGATTTGCCCATTCTAATCGTAGATGCTCCAAGTGTAGACGTACCGGTGCTTAAGAAAAATCGCTTTATTTTACTTACTAGATAGACACCTTGGATCGTACAAAGTCGTGGATCTGCAGTAGTGCCAGCGTCCGCATGGTCCGCCGACAAAACTGTTGCATGTCTGGGCGCCACAACATGCCGTAAGGTTAATCATAGGATTCTTCCCGTAGATCTAGCACTATTTTGGCGACAAAAGCCAGCGCGGGCAGTTTGGCTTTGTATATGACCAATCAGTCTGCTACGGAAAGGTGGTCGACTGTTTTCTTCCTCAACTGCTGTATATGAACTGTTACTGTCTTGGTTCGCTTTCCTCGTATAAACACTTTATTCAGCACATTTAACCTGAAGATTAAGAGTGGGAAAAGGAGAAAAGCGAGTTCAAGGACATGTCAGAGAACCCACAACAACCGAATTGAGCGTAGCTCTTTTTAAGTTGTATTTGTTTGGATTGTTTACCGCATGTGTCATGTGGTGAACTGAATTTAGCTCTGATGATTAAGTTCCTTGTGATGGAATCAACTCACCAGGGTTCAAGTCCTGCACTCGGCATATGATAGTCGCATTTTCCTGGATTTATTTCAGACCTTTCGGTGATGTACGTCCAGTGCGAGAGGATATTCCCATCGAAAACGAAGATCAGACTTCGTCAATCTAAGATGACGTGCCGGCTCAGTCTCTCAGAGATGCACATAGGAATAAGGTGTGTGTGCGTGCATTTACAAAGATGAGTGTATGTGCGTATATATGAGCGTCCACGTTTGAACTATGTAAAAAAAAAAACCACAACTGCCATGGGGCAAAGATCTGGTAGCACCGTAAAGACTAGACTTAACCAAACGAAGTATCACCACACCATTACAGTTAAAACGGTTACAACCTAGACAGCCAAACAAACCACTCATTACGAGCTCTACCCAACTGCTATATAATCACAAGCAGACCAGCTGCTCTGCTCATTCTCGTCATCGATCCCACTCCCAGCTAGCAGCATCAATCTTACACTTCGATCCCATCAAGTCCAAGCGCGCCCAGCTGTTCTTGCATATAGATACACCGAAGTGAGTAACAGGCTAACAGCATCGTCCGTCTACGTACATGGCTTTCGCGCTCAAGGCATCCCTCTCGCCGTCTTCCTCGCCTCCGTCGAGCCTCACAGCGGCCACAGTGGCCACACCGCCGGTAAAGCCTGTATTCGTCAGAGCCCCGCTCAAGGCATCCCTCTCGCCGTCTTCCTCGCCTCCGTCGACCCTCACAGCGGCCACAATGGCCACACCGCCGGTAAAGCCTGTATTCGTCAGAGCCCTCGCCGCGGCCTCAGTCGACCCGGCAATGGCCACGCCAGCCGCGCCGGGGAGGCATGCGGTCAGGGCGCGCGCAACCGCGCTGGCCCCGGCAACGGCGCCCGTGCCCGCCGGTAACGGCGGCCTGTCGGTAGCGAAGGCCATGTCCCGGGCCAGAGACAACGGCATGGTACAGATCGGTCGATGCTCAAGTTTTTTTTTCTTTGCGGGAAGATGCTTAAGTTTTTTGACTGCGCACAGACGGCGTTCATCCCGTACATCACCGCCGGCGACCCCGACCTGGCGACCACAGCGGAGGCGCTCAGGCTATTGGACGCCTGTGGCGCCGACGTCATCGAGGTGGGCATGCCGTTTTCCAACCCCTACGCCGACGGGGCCGTCATCCAGGCGTCCGCGGCGCGGGCGCTCGCGGCCGGCGCGACGTCGGACACCGTGATGGCGATGCTGAAGGAGGTGACGCCGGAGCTATCCTGCCCGGTGGTCATCTTCTCCTACTTCAACCCCATCGAGCGGCGGGGGACGGGGAGCTTCACCGCCGCAGCCAGAGAGGCCGGTGTACGAGGTAACCACCAGCTGTCTTCTTCGTATCACCGCTAATTAACTACTCCCTCTGTTCCATAATGTAAGATGTTTTTTAAAACCATACTAGTATAAAAAAACGTCTTACATTATGGAACGGAGGAAGTACTACACATGCATTTCAGTAGTTACTTAATCACACTGATCAATTCTTCATTAGTATTAATGAAATTAGTTTTTCATGTGAGTAAAACTTACTTATAATGGAGTTACTAATTCACCCTTGTCACATGTGTCACAGGTCTTATAGTACCCGATCTTCCTTATACCGAGGCAAGTGATCTGAGCATTGAAGCCAAGAAGAACGAGATCGAGCTGGTATGGTCTTCATAGAGCGTTTTATTAACTCAAAATGTAGCCGCAATCAGATACAAATGATGATCTTATACAGCTAAGATATACACAACAATCACCAACAGTCTATGACAAAAAGAAAAGATAAAAACTGATATATCGGCAACAACAAAGTTATATAGGACCAACACTATACTTATATCGAAAAAGATGATGGACCGATCCCAAGTTTATGCTGCTATCAATATTAGGTAAAAACCTTCATAACCATCCGCTCCAATCGCATATAAACCATCTTGAACAACTAATAATAGGAGTACATCTTGAGTAGGGTGTTTTGGTGTCCAGGCTCATCTGCACCCTGTTAAAAAATAATTCGTAACAAATTCAAAAAAAACAAAATATTCCAAAACAAATTTTGTGCGGTAGACAATTCGATGCGTGAGGCTCGCTCCAAATTTCAAGTCATTTGGACATCTGAGCAGCTCTCAGAAAAAAAGACAAATCGGATCAAAACAGTACATGAACAATAAACATTTTTACAGACCCTCAATTTGTTTTTTTTTGCTGAGAGCTCGTCAGATGTCCAAATGATTTGAAAATTTGAGCGAACCTCACGCATCAAATTGTCTACCGCACTTTTTTTTTTGGAATTTTTTGCATTTTTCTAGTATTTGTTTTGATTTTTTTTGTCAGCGGGGGTGCAGATGATCTCGGGTGCAGAGATGGATTTTCCGTACATCTTAAGTTATTAAGTATTTTACTCATTCAAAAAGAAAGAAAGAAAAGAAAATAGTCAAGTTGCACACTTGTACTCAGGCTAGGCTGATGAAGAGATGGGTGCAGGTGCTGCTTACAACACCATCTACAAAGGCAGAGAGGATGAACGAGATCACATCAGCTTCCGAAGGGTTTGTGTACCTTGTAAGTGCCAATTAGATGCATAATTAAAATTCAAACTGCTTTGTTGCAAGTTTAGCGTTTATATGTAGTGACCATGTGGTAATTAACGCTTTAACCACATTGCACAGGTAAGTATCAACGGATTAACAGGGACCCGCCCAGATGTGAATCCACGCGTTAAGGATCTTCTCAGGGAGATTAAGCAGGTTTGTAAAGAAAAACTATAAATAAATTATTCGTATTTGCAAAGAAATGGTAGCTTCTTTTTCTCTCTCGTCTACCTATGCATGTATTATGTTTTTCTAGTTACCGGCAGAAGCTTCAAATAATCACAAGTGGACATTGTCACACGCGGTCGGTATCAGGCCCGCTCGTTCCCACGTGATTTGTGCAGTCCTAATACAACTAGCACATATACTGACATCCATGCACCATATACAAAGCGTTATAGCGTTCATATTATCTACACCCTCGCCAACAGTGGACCAGAAGGCAGGCATTCAAACGAGCAGCACATTGGGTGATACGTCAATTAAGTCGGGCCTGTACCACCTAGGAGCCCCCCTGTCAGCCAACTTCAATATTCTGACATGAACACTTATTGTGTCTTGAGACAATGTAAGGCATCTCCAATGGCAACCCGCAAAAAATCTCCCGTATCCGTCCGCGGACAGGGGGACCAGTCCACGGACACGGATGCGGGAGGCAGCCATCCAACGCTAGCCACATACAATTCAACCCGCATTTTAACAAAGCAGACGAAATTCATGCAAACCGGCAGATATTCATCAAAGTTCAAATAGAAAATAGCACAAATCATCCACACATAGCATGCAAACTAAATCTAGTACAACAAGGTCTTGAATTCGACTAGATCCCGGATGTCCAACAAGTTTTTCATGAACGGACCATGTCCTCCCACACATACTTCCCCTTTAGTTTCATCCAACAATGTGTGCACGTAAATGGCTGTCCCTCTGACCTGTGATACACCACGGCGGCGCGTGCGGACTACATATAATGTGTAAGCCAGCATTGAGTGAATGAATCAATCAACAAGTTGAGCAAGAGGAAGTAAAACTTACCATCTCCTCCATGTCCACGTGCCATGGCCACCTTGCCTCGAGCTGACTAATCAAGTTGCAAAACTTGATGACGCTGGCCAAGATAGCATGCCAGTGATATGGCAACGACCTCATGTTGCGTCCTTGAATGATGTACATGTCGTAGGGCGCAATGTGCTTTCCTGCGTGAAACTTTTCACGCACTTGCTCCCAGAAGGGCGGTCCTCTGGTCCTACCTATGAAATCCGCAGATACGGCCAGCCACGCATCGCACAACAACTCATTCTCCATGGTCGAGTAGCTCACCATCCTACGTACTCTAAAAACGACATAGCATTTGAAAATAAGCTCAATGATATTTGATCGAACACCTGCCGGGCGTGGTGTCTGCCATGGAGGTCGTCAACAGTGGGCGGAGTGTACCTGGGTACAAACGGCTCCAGGGCGGAAAGCTGCTGAATCGAGTGAAACGAGTGGAGTCTGTCTTTTATTAAAGGAGTGAAATATGTCGTTCCAAACGAATAATGATTGAAAATATTTGTTTGAATTAAGTGAATTGGGTGAAATCTGTTTTTTAAAACGAGTGAAGTATATTTTAAACGAGCACATCGTTATTTTTGAAATCAGGTTATGCTCCGCAAAATAGCAGAATCGGGTAAACAGGCATCTCTCACGCCCCTCTTGAGCATCCAGATCCTGAACTTGCCCCCAAATAATGTCAATTTTTCTTGTTAGAGGCTGTCTCCCCAAAGACACAAAAAACGACGGATGAAGTGAAGTACACAGCTGAAACCATCTCTCTTCTCCCTCTGTTCATCCACCGGACACGGCTTGAGGAAGATGTGCAGTACACAGCCACGAGTGATGAAGTGGGGCGTGCTTCTTTTCTTTACAATTAGGTGGGGGGTGCTTAATGATGTGTGGCCAACATCAACAGCAGTTATGCCACACCCCGAACTGCAGGCCGAAGGCTGACAGACAAGCCCGTATTCATACAAACATAAAGAGAGTGTGACCCACTGAGGCGTGGTATACCGTGTCGTATTCCACTGCGTCGGCGATTAACGCGTGAGGTATTTCGCACGGGACTATATTAAATACTCATGATGTGCTCGCAGATGCACGGGATTTCGGCATTGCGTGGTCGCATGTTCAAAAAATCCGCGTCCCAGAAGCTCTATCTATTCATTTTCGAGTAACCAGCAGGAGCTATGTTATGATTGTCCTTCATCAGAAAACTTATGTAGCTATGTTTCTGTATGCAGGTCACCGACAAAGCAGTTGCTGTTGGATTTGGCATATCCACCCCTGACCATGTTAGGCAGGTAATAAACAAGTTTTGCTATGTGAGAAGACCGTATGTTCTTCTAAACCTTAATACGCATGTATATATGATAATGATTACTCCCTCCGTTTAATAATTCTTATTGTGATTTTAGTTTAGATTTTCATAATTCTTGTCGTGGTCTTAGTTCAAATTTAAACGAAAACCACAATAAAATTTATGGAACGGGGGGAGTATTATTTTGGCGAAAGAGTTTTATATTAGCTAACGAATTGTTACTGGATGCATGCAGGTTGCTCAGTGGGGTGCAGACGGTGTGATAATCGGCAGTGCGATGGTGAAGCAGCTAGGTGAAGCAAATTCTCCGAGAGAAGGATTAAAGAGGCTGGAAGTATATGCCAAGAGTCTCAAGGATGCACTGCATGCCGTGATATGTACAATATAGGATAAGGTTACTAAACATGGACAAACCGGAATTGCGATGGCAAGTTGGCTTGGTGTTCCTAGTAATACAAGTGGTGGTAGAAATCTAGAATCAATAAGCTAGAAGTATTTGTTAGTTTTTTCTTGTATGGCATGCAATGATGCAAATGATGGCGGTTGGAGTACGCGGTTCTTTCCTTCTAGCCAATTAATTAAGTTTATTAACTTAGAAAAAAATCTTGTATCCGCTCCTCGATCGTCTTTATTACAAGAAAAATATTGCAACTTACCGCCTCTTTACGTAATCTTCTAAACTAATCTCTCCACCCCGCCTGAATTCAACAGGATGCCCCCTTCCCTTAATTTCCTACTGTGTACAACCAAAAAACGCTAGCTAAAACGTTACGTTAATCACATAACAAACTTGTGTATCCTTATCGGAAAAAAAACTTGTGTGTGTAGTATACTAGTATTGCTCTCTCTCTCTCTCTCTCTCTCTCTCTCTCTCTCTCTCTCATCACAGATGCTTTGTGTATAAGCTTGATTTTATTGGCAATGAAACGAAAAATAAAACCATTGACATGTACTTGTATGTTCTGCATTGGTCTTACAAAGATGCATCGACGATGGTAAATCACGTTCATGTTCTCAAATGAAACGCGAGAGAGCTGCATGTTTTTTATTTTGACACAAATTTTGATCGAGAGCTGCTACCAGGTGTGGACAGTTTCTCTTCTTTTTTTTTTGAGGCGGCGACCTTGTGGGCTGCGGGACGGCCTGTAGCGCGGTCGCATGGCCCGGCCTGCTAATGCAAACGAGGCCCCCCATCTCTCTGCTTTTTTATTCTTCCATCGGCTTCGTTACGACTTGGCCCGCCGCGCAGCCCAGTCAAAGAAAAAGTCCACGCCACCTCACTGCGGGGACGCCGTCGCGCGGAGCCAGCCAGCAGCCAGGGCGTTCGCCGCCGGCCGCGACCATGGGCGACGGCAAGCGCAGCGTCGCGGAGACCTTCTCCAGCCTCCGGGAGCGCGGCAAGGTGCTCTCTATGCCCCCCCCCCCCCCCCAACCCAACCTTCGACCCGCGCGTTACATTCCTGATTGTGCCGTCCGTGTGCGTGTATGGGTGGGGGTGGGGTTCTGCGTCGGTGTAGCGAGTTAAGTATAGATGCTTGGTTGTCGATGCTGATTCTTTTTTGGGAATACGTCAAGGGGTTCAGGAAATTTAATTCAGGTGTACAAGCCTGCAACAGCCTGAATCTATTCCTCTCATCGATATTAAATTCACAATGGTGGCCTTTCTCCATGTTTCTTACAAACAGGCCAATGCAAATTTGTGGGGTTACGTTACATGTACTCGATGAATTTTCCACATGGCACGCCTTTCGCGGAAAACACTACTAGCAGTTGCACATATTCTCTGTGTGTGTGTGGTGGGGGTGGGGAGGGGTGTTCATTTTAGGGTGTTCGGCTAACACTGGAAATTTCCAGACGGCATTCATCCCATTCATCACCGCCGGTGACCCTGATTTGGCGACCACGTCGAAGGCGCTGAGGATCCTAGACTCCTGCGGCTCAGACGTGATCGAGCTTGGTGTGCCCTACTCGGATCCATTAGCTGATGGTCCTGTCATTCAGGTACATGTTCCGATTTTTCTTCATGCTTATCAGCTTTACTAGTACTTGTCATTGGGCTACAAGTGTTTTTGGGTTCACAGCCATTTCATTTTCAGGCTGCAGCATCCCGTGCGCTTAAGAAAGGCACCAAGCTCGGTTCTGTCTTGGCGATGCTCACGGAGGTTATACCAGAGCTCTCTTGTCCAATAGTTCTCTTCACATACTACAACCCGATTCTAAAGAGTGGAGTGCGGAACTTCATGGCTAAGATTAAGCAAGCTGGTGTACATGGTATCTTTTCTTACTACTAATATGCTGATTGTGATGTATCTATTTTGCATTTATGCTCTTGTTAGTAGTTGCTGTTGTTGATCAGCTTTTTTTTTCTGACAAATTTGATTTGCTTGCTATGCTGCAGGTCTTGTCGTACCTGATCTTCCTTTGGAGGAGACAACATTGTTGAGGAGCGAGGCCACTATGCATAACATAGAGCTGGTGAGTCCTTGCTCTCATCTTGTCATGTAATGTTCGTGTGAATTTTTTCTTGTATTTGTGTTATTGGTGCCCTACATCGATCATCTTTAGGTCCTAAAATAGATTCTCACTAGAGATTAGACCTATGCATTTTCAGCCAGTTCTATGTCGATGGTTACATCGAATTATCTAGAACCTTAACAAGGCTGGTCCATGGAATGAGAAGTAAGACCAGGTCAAAAGACCCTTCTGGTGAGGCAATTTTGACTAGGCCACATTCAGAAATTCAGTGCAATCTGGTTTCAGATCCTTGAATATGGGTACCCCTGATTGTTGTGGATTTGGCCTGCTGCGGCCTAAAATTTGGGGTAAACCAGGCCAAGGGACCAGTTCAGGCCTGGGCAGGTTGATCAGGCTGCACTAGGTGGGCCAGTAGGTGCTCAGGTTTACTTGATATCACCTGGATACACTTTTATCTTATATGTTAAAACTGTATGGTCATGACATATCCATGCATTGAAGTGCTAAACATGACTGACCTGTTACCTACACTACCTGGTTAGAATGGTATCGCAGTAGAAATATTTTGTGTATATATCATGGACTTTTAACTGAAAGAGTTTTCTTGAGTTTATTCGTTTAGATTTATATTTTCACTTGGCTGCAGGTGCTACTTACAACACCAACCACACCAACAGAGAGGATGAAGGAAATCACAAAAGCTTCAGAAGGATTCGTTTATCTTGTGAGTGTCAAGAAGACACCTACTATTTGCTCAAAGTTTGTCACTAGATTCAAACAACATTTATTGCTTTTATCCCTTGCTTAGTAATAGTTCAAGTTGTGTGGAATATTTATTAACTAGTCTATGTGTTTGCATATTAATAACACACCATATAATTTGTCATCTTGGGCTTATAACTTCCCTGGAATTTGAGCAGAAAAGTATTAAAGGAAGGCAACTGTAAGTTTGCAAACTGCAAGCAACATGAAGGGTCACTTTATCTATTATGTTCACCTCATGTTGTACATCAACCCTGATATCTTTTAATTAAACACTCGATTTGGTAACTAGCTCATACGTTATGCAGGTGAGTGCTGTCGGAGTTACAGGTGCACGCTCAAATGTAAACTTACGCGTTGAGCATCTTCTTCAGGAGATCAAGCAGGTTTGCGAAACTATAACCCTCTTCTCATTGGTAACAGTAAACTGGAGCAAGCATATAGTTTTGTGTATAGAAATCTGCTCTAAAGAATGCTTATAGTTAATATAACAGCCTTTTTCCTTGAGTTTTCAGGTTACAGACAAACCTGTGGCTGTTGGCTTTGGCATATCAACTCCAGAGCATGCGAAGCAGGTGAATATAGGCTCTCACAACTTCCCTGTCAAGTGTTTGGTCTATCTTTTGTTGCAAGTTTCGATAGTTTTTCTGTTTGTAATACAGATCGCGGGCTGGGGAGCGGATGGTGTGATTATTGGCAGTGCGATTGTTAGACAGTTGGGCGAAGCCACTTCTCCTGAAGAAGGGCTGAGAAGAATAGAAGAGTACGCCAAGAGCATCAAGGCTGCTATTCCATGAGATGGCAGTTCCATCATGAACAAGCCAATTAGTAGATCGTAAGCATGCCGTTTATCATCTGGTAGTCTGCTCGATGGACCTGGAATTTGTAGTTTGTCTAGCATATTTGATTCCAGTGCTCAAAACAATTATAACTTTGTGTGTTATAATCACAATATGAATTAACAAGGTAATCTGGAAATGGTACGAAGCTCGATCGTGAAATACTAATTGTTTATCATTTCTCTTTCGAGGAAAGATATTGTGAGATGTAGTGTTCTTATGCGGAAATATGGAATATTAGAATTTGGAAGGACTTATCCTGAGAGGAGCAACAGGATAAGTCCATGGTGCATTTATATGGCTCGCTTGAATTTTGCCATCTGAGTCCATTCCTCTCATTTTCTATGTGCTGAAAACGGCACTGCCCTCAGATTCTTCTCCTTGCCCTCTTCAGGAGGGACGCAGGGTCTGTCAGGCTAGGCTACAGTCTGATCCCCACTGTACGGTGTGCCGATAACTTCTTGTTTCAAGCTCATATTTATTTCGTACTCTTCCTTTTGCAATATGTGTTGTTTTAGTAAACACGCAGTCAAACATTTTATGCGCCATTAGATTTTTTTCAGGACAGATGCTTTGGTACAATATAATTGCGATGTTTTTACTGTATCCGAGCTGCATATTGGGGTTGTATACTTGTCATGCAGCTTTAGAAATAAAAGGTTGAGTTCCTTTCTGGCTTGGTTGTCTGGACATGGTCAACATGGAAGAACCAGTCCCTGGTTTATATGTATGATGTCCTTGATTATTATAATATCTAACTGTACCCACTTGTCAGCATTTCATATAAGATTACCTTGGTTTGTGGCACAATTGGAGGATGAGAGTAGCAAGGACAGAAACATCATTGACTTTTCAGACCTTTCCCTTTCCTGAACCGAGCAGATAATTTTTTTTTCTATGGACCATGACATTAGAAAATATCCAGCTGTTGGATGATCATCTGTTGGTGTAGGTTCTCCAGCCAAGGAATATACACATGCATCCAAGCTTCCAAAAGAATAGTGTGGTCCAGTGTACTCTTGGGCTATAGTAGTATTGGAAGTTGACTTTTCTTCTCCCGTCTCCCCACACCAACTGAGCACAACCATCTTTCTTCTTCCAATTCTGGCTGAAAGACAAGATCACATCCATCTGCAGCCATCTGCTCATCACCATTTATCTTGCCTCAGGTTCTTAACTTCTCTTTCTTCACAATTTTTTTCCATTAATTTCTTTCTCGTTAATTCCTTTTCTTCTCTGAAATCGAATATTTTGCAATTTGCAGGAATAATATCTCCTCTCAGAATGGGTGCTGAACTAACTGTTACGGGGTGGTTCTTGTCGCCAATCATACGGGAGATGCAGGATACCGCTTTGGCCTACATAAAGGGGCAATTCAGTTGGAAGAAAGATCAGGAGAAGGACCTTGAACGCCTTGACATCACCCTGACAGAGATTCTGACCATTGTGGATGTCATCGAGAAGAGGGAGATCAAGGATGGCAACCAGAGGAGGCTGCTAAGCATACTTAAAGACGCCATTTACGGCGCTGTCGATGTGCTGGACGGCTTCCAGTACATGGTCCTCAAGTCCAAGGTTGATAGCCAGTCTGCGGTGAGTCGTGTGACCTCAACCTGTATTTACTTGGGTAAACGTTTGATCGGTGCCGACGAATTCCGGGGGAAGCTAGCAGATATTTTGGAGAAATTGGGCGTGGTCAAGACAACGGCAGATACCTTATTGAAGGTAGTTAATTTTGACAATGCTACTGCAAAGTTATTGCCAGTAACACGGCTGCGTGTAACTTCCCCTTTGAAGGAAAATCACCATATATATGGTCGAAGAGATGAGCTTCATAAGCTGAGAGATATGTTGTTTGAGATAAGCGACAGTGATGCACCCCGACCCAGTAATGCACCTGTACCCGGTGACTCAAGCATTGATATTATATCCGTTGTAGGTGTTGGTGGGGTTGGGAAGACTAGCCTTGCACGGTTGGCATTTGAAGATGAACAAATACGCATGAACTTCGGTCTCAGGATGTGGGTTTCTGTATCTGATACTTATGATGAGATTAGATTAACAAGGGATATTTTGGAGTCTTTAACTGATGCAAATTATCACACTGTTGCTGAATTTGATGAATTGCAGAATGCTCTTCGTGAAAAGATAGCTGGAAAGAAATTTCTCCTCATACTAGACGATGTTTGGTATGACGAGGACAGAACAAAATGGGAGAATGAATTACTATGGAGCAAAGTGTTGTCTTCTTTGAATACTGGACTGGAAGGGTCGAAGATTTTGGTGACAACTCGAGCTGACAAAGCTTGCAGTATCCTACATGCTAGGACACCCCCTTTACGTTTGGGAGGATTGGACAGAGATGATTACTGGTTGCTATTCAGAAACCATGCATTTGGTGAGAAATACCCAGGACAATTTCCAGAACTCAGGGAAGTAGGAATACAAATTTGTCGCAGATTGAATGGTTTGCCTCTAGCAGCAAAGATAATCGGTCGCCTATTGAATGCTGATTTGGATGTCAGCCACTGGAAGAAAGTTCTGGAGAGTGATATATCTGATGATGTTATGAAGGTTCTCAGGTTGAGTTACCAGCACTTACCTGTCCAATTGAAGCTATGCTTTAGCTTCTGCAGCCTTTTCCCGAAGGACTGGCGTTTTGAACCTCAAAGACTCACTGAAATGTGGATTGCGCAGGGTTTTGTGCAGAGGGAGGATTCATATGACACTGATACAAATATTGAGGATGTGGCAAAGGGCTACTTCAATGAACTTGTGCAAAGATCATTCTTTGAGCGGTCATTGTTGGACCTCCCAACAGAGTATGTCATGCATGATTTGATCAATGACTTGGCTCGGAATGTCTCGAAGGATGAGTATGTCAGGGTGGAAAATGATAAACAAAAGGAGATCCCACCAAACATTCGTCATCTATCAATATCAGCAAATTTGTTAGGCAGCATGAAGAAAACAGAGTTGAGAAATTTGCGCACCTTGATTGTTTGGAAGAAGACATGGTCTTGCTTAAAATTATCCCTTCCAGATGATGTATTCAAGAAGTCCAAAAGCATCCGTGTGCTGGACTTGAGCGGTTGTTGCCTGGATAGGTTGCCGACATCAGTGGAAGTTCTTAAACATCTGCGTTATTTCGCTTTTCGGGTTCCTCAGAGGCCGTGGCAAACATCATTGATTCGGCTCTACCACCTGGAGGTCTTGGTCACAAGAGGGCACTCCTGCCGGGAAAGTGAATGCGCCAACCTTCCTGCAAACATGAAGAGGAACCTGCTCAAATTAAGAAAAGCTTTCCTTCTCAATGTTGGCGGCGCCACGATATCTGGTTTCGGAGGACAAACTCTTCTCCATGGCCACGGGGAGTTCGATGTCAGGAAGGAGAGTGGATACAGACTAGGTGAGCTGAAGGAGGTGAAAAATATTAGTGGACAGTTAAAAATTAGATCTCTCGAGAATGTTGAACATCAGCAAGAGGCAGTTAATGCCAGCCTAGATTGCAAAGAGCATATTGAATATTTGGAACTTGAGTGGAGCATCCATGCAAGGGCTTTAACTTCTGATATTGATAACGATGTGCTCAATGCCCTTAGACCTCACCCTAATCTTGATCGGTTGAAGATCATTGGATATGGAGGAACGAGGTCACCCAGTTGGTTTGAGGCAAATTGGCTGACTGCATTGAGTTCTTTAGTTCTTGAGAACTGCATTGGTTGGGTACAGTTGCCCCCTTTTGGTCAGCTTCCTCTGCTCAAGTATCTTGAACTAAGAGGCATGCATGCTGTCAGGCAGATTGGTCAAGAATTCTATGGGAATGGTGACATAAAGGGCTTCCCAATTTTGGAAGACATGATATTTGATGGCATGCTCAACTGGGATGGCTGGTCTGGAATCGGAGATGGTTCTTTGTTTCCATGTCTTGAAAGGCTACTCGTATCACGGTGTCCAAAGATTCGAGAAATACCAACCTTTAGTGCAACACCAAGAGTTGAAGTCAAAATATCACCTGATTCACCGCCAGCTTCTTGTTTAATCGAGTCACTAATTGCAACCGCATCACGGTTGATCTTTCTAGTTAGCTCCTACAGCTTCTTGAGTGACCTAACCACTGAGCAACTAAACCATGTCGCTGAGTTGAACCTGCAGAACTGTACAGATTCAATGCCAGCGGGTGGATTTCACAGACTTAGCTCCCTTCAGGTGTTCAGGATCAGCAACTGTTCAACGTTACTGTCATCGGTCAGTACAGAAGCAGTTGACACATATTTACTTCCTCCATCTCTTTGCCATATTGAAATAGCTCAAAGCAATGTTCATTGCAGCTTACTACCAAGGTATTTGCAAGGCCTAACTTGTCTCTCGACGTTGGTGCTCAATAGCTGCCATTTGATGACATCATTGTCATTTGCTTCTGAAAACCCCCACCTCGTTGCTCTGGAAAGTATAACCATTAAAGATTGCAATGAACTTGTTTCATTGGATGGATTTACAAATCTTGGTGCTCTCCGGAAGTTAGTTGTTGCAGATTGTTACAATTTCTGCTCCTTGCCATCTGACTTGAATATAGTGGGATCTCTTGAGAAATTAGTCATATGTGGGTGCCCAATGATGAGGTTTCTCCCCGAAGATGGCTTGCCAGCTTCTGTGCAGACTATTTTGTTATCAAAATGCCATCCAGAGCTTGATACCCAGCTTCAGAGGAAGGAAGGTGCTGAATGGAACAAGATTGTTCATATCCCTGAGAAGAAATTAGAGGTATATACTGTTCGCATTCACTTATATTGGATCTTCATCTTATTACAATTTCTGTGTCCTCTTTTATTTGCACACTTCTACTTGTACTTTGGTGGAGCGTGTACCAATAATTGACAAAGTCAAATCACTTTTCTCATTGCTAGTTTCCAACAAAGTTCAGTTAGTACAATGATATGTGCTTTTACTTATATTTTGCCATCTGCTCAGGTAGGGCTGATTGATTTGTTGACTATATTTCCGGCCAATTCTTCCTGAAGATGTTATTATACTCTCTGACTACAAGGTATGTTTTCCTAAACCACCATGATGCATTTGGGTTTAGTCGAACCAGATATCACTTCCAGTGTTCTGGTACCTGTGTAAAGCTTTTGCTCTGTTCCAGGATTGCAAACTCTTGGATGGATATTGCCTTTGCAGTTTACCAGCCGCAACTCTACTTGGGGAAAGACAATCTTTCTGTATGTTGCATGTGTTCAGATTTTCATCAGCTGCTTTTTTTTTTTGCGGAACGATTTTTATGTCAGGTTTGTATATTTTTATTTTCCGTAAATGTAGACAGGGTGGACTGAAGTTTGGTCTTTGGTGGCTGAAAAACAAAAACCATGTTCTGAGAAGAATTCTAAAGAACTGGCACTCACTTGCAATAACTGCCTTCCTGTGCAGCGTGCACTGAACAGTGTTACAATCGAACAAGGCAGCAAAAATACCTTCCCGTGCAGCGTGCACTTTTTTTTTTTTTTTTTTTTTGCTAGGGAGCTAGTAGTAGAGTTGGATGACTTGTAACCAAAGGGCCTGGAATTGGTAGTTCATCTAGCGTATTTGAATATTTGATTCTAGCACTTGAACCAACCAGCATATGTTCATGTGTTAGAAACACAAAAAATAATGATTCAAGGTAATTCGGAAATGGTAGGAAGCTTGGTCCCACAAGGCTGATTGAGTAGAGGTGATAAATCCTGATATTTTGTTTCTAGTTCATTCTTTTCTGCGAGTTGGTAGAGCGTTTTCCAGGTTCTGAAATATGAATGCTTCAGTTCTGTCGAATAAATGGACAGAGTATCTGACCGACCTTTTGGAGGAGTTCGTTTTTCCTTTTTCCTCTCTTTAGGAATAAAAGTTTGTGAGACGTCGTGCTCTTTTGCTTTCTGAAACATGGAATGCTAGAATTCGGAAGGGCTTATCCTGAGAGGAGGTACAGGATAAGGCCGTGGTGCATTTATATGGCTGGCTTGAATTTTGCCATCTGAATCCCATCATTTCACCTCGTTTTCTACGGGGCTGAAAATGGCATTGCCCTCAGATTGTTCTTCTTACTTAAGAGTGTGATCTATGAGTCTGGGTTTACAGTGTGATCCCCTCCCCATTGTACCATATGCCGATAACTTATTTGTTCTAGCCTCGTACTCCCTCGTCCAGAAATACTTGTCGGAGAGATGGATGTATCTAGACGTATTTTAATTATAGATACATCCATTTCTCCGGCAAGTATTTCCAGATAGAGGGAGTATTTATTTCGCAATCTTCCTTTTGAAATATATCCCCGTCTGTTTTTTCAGGAAAGATCATTTGATGCAATAAATAAATTTACAATGTTTTTACTGTGTCCGAGAATGCTTATCATGCGGTAGAGTTGTAGAAATAGAAGGCTGAGTTTCTGGATTTTGGTTGTGTGGTCAACATGAACATGGAAGAGGAGAAGCTTATCTGAATTTGGGGAGCAGTGTTACAATCGAACAAGGCATCACAGCAACTACCTCTCCGTGCACTGAACAATGAGCAGCTTTTGGACGACCTGTTGTTAAATAACCAGAGTAGATGACCACAACAAAAGTCAATTGCCTGTGCAAATACGCATCGTCCACGCGCTCTGCCATCTTCATCTCCTTGCGTTCAATTGACATGAGGTAAACGGAAAAGGAAGAAAAGAATGGTTTTAACACCTGAGTTTGACTACTTTCAACTGGGTCAGTACATACATACATATAGCATCTCATGTGAAATTAACACACGTGGTGAAAAATAATTTACCAGCATCTACAATTCATTTCCGGAATAAGACACAGATAATAGTACTAGAAGCATTTTCCAGTTAGTGTGTGGTCTTCAGAACCAGCTGGTGTTTGGCCTTGAGGTACGGGGAGCCCTCGGCGGCATTCAGGCCAAGCAGCCCCAAGCAATTCTCCTCGTTTCTTTTCTTCACCAGGACCAGTTCCAGCAGTGAGTGATTTTCTGCTAGCTTTTGCCTCCAGGGTAAGGATGCAGAGCGGCGTCCCGCTAAGGCGACAGCCTACTAGTGCAACTTCAACAAACCCGTGTAACTCAAGCTAGAACTAATTTCTCTTGAGATTAACTACGAAGCGCGCCGCTTACACCCCTGCCCCAGGACCAGGAGTGATCATATCTCGTCACAGCATCTCCGGTGGGTATTAGTGCATGCACGTATCTCCATTGCTTTGCTTCCCCTGAAAACAGAAGCAGATTTCGAAATCAACCATGAAAACGATGCTCATGTAAAGATGTTAATGCAACAGTGGATGTCAGGATTATTAATGACTAATAGAACAAGCATCAGCATATCGTGTAAATCACACATAATACGGACTCATGGCTAACCCAGACCAGGGATGTCTAGAAATCACAACTTCAAAGGACACTTTCAGGCTACTAGAAAAACAACAAATGCAAGTATGACACAATCAATGCACAGAAATATACGAGGACTAAAAGACTAGCGGGGAACTTGCACATTGCTGTGATGCAGATCAATGTTGATGCTTGCACCTGAATTGATAAACTATCCATTCTATGAAGAGATAGTTTGTCCATATGTTGGATTCTTCAGATTCAGCATACAGAAAAATTTCTTACAGTGAAGAGAGAAAAGCAAAACACACACAGAGACTACCTTCTCTCTAGAGGATCCCATATATGCAGCTTAGTGTCACTTGAGGTCAAAGGAATATGCGTACCATATATATGCAGAATGAGCATTACTTCCGCCTTGAAGCAATAAGCTTGGCGATGAACTCGTTCAGAACAGAGGGATATGTCGTGATTATATGCTCCCAGCCATTAGTCGCCATTACTCTCTTCAAACGCGAGGGAGACTGGACTTGGATAAACTCCAAGCACGCCTCTTTCAATCCACGACAATGATGCTTCTCAGCTAGAGCAAGAGTGGACGCCACCGAGCTCACACCTATCCGCTCAGATAACCGCTTTTCACAGATGAACTTGAGCCGCTGGAGATCATATCGGTCTGCCGCTACCAACAAGTCCTGCAGCCAAATTTCATGCTCATCTTGTCCTGGTTCCACAGCTTCTGACATTTCATCTTCATCTGCTTGTTCTTGTTCCTCAAAATCTATCATGTGATTCTCCTCCATGATGTCCTTGTACATCTCAGGGAATGAGTCTGTGTAGACGAAGCTAAGCAAAGCCCTGAACACTTTTGCTTCCATGTCTTTGATCTGTATGATGCTGGACGTGGCAGTGCCCTCCTTCATGGGACCAAAGAGTTGTGCCCTGAACACTGTGGATCGGGCTGCGAGCACGCAGCGGTGTGCGGCGAACGTCTCACCGCCGACCTCAAATGCCACATCAGCACCAAGCTTATCATCAAGGAGATTGCTAAAATGCTGGTGTATGTCAGGCAGGGTGCCACCGGCATCATCCTTACTTCTGGGGTCCTTGCAAACCATGATGTCGCAACGGATGGTAAAACAATCACATATCAGATCCGGGGACTGCTCAAGGGTGCGTCTTCTCACGAACTTGCCGATGCCCCACATTGGAACGCTGCTGGAGAAGCTGTAAGTTTTAGTTCCACGAATGTACGTTGGCATCTGCTTCTCGACCTGGTTGATGAGACTGAAACTGAACTTCACCTCCACTTCCTCCTCGTCGACATCGGAGTCATAGAGAAGGGTCAGATAGACGGAAATGTAGTCGGCGCAGCTCGGGTCCAAGCCATTGGGGTAGTACTCGAGTAACCAATCGTGGTCTCCTACTACAAAATGACCAGAGGTGATGTTCTCGCCGGTGGGGAAGAACTCTTTGGTACGCGAGTAGCCCTTGACAATGAGCAGGTGGTACCCGGCGTCCACACCGGCGCTGGCGTAGACGCCCGACATTTCGCAATGGCACTGGTTGTGTCCGTCGAGGACAGTTACGCCGGCGAACGACGACATGACGAACCTGCAACGAGGTCGCCGAAAATCTATCTACTCAGTCACCATTCACATTCCTAATAAGTTTCGGAGTTGGGAGTTGGGATCAATGGGCTGAGGGGCGAACCTGGGATTGCACCCGCGGCCGCACGGAGTCGCCGTCGCCTCACTCGCTGCGCCGCCGACGCCGAGGCCGCTTCTCCCCGGAAGGAGAGTTTGCGGCGAGCTGAGGGGAAAACCTGGTCACGTCCTGCGGCCGCACGCACCGCACAAAGTCGCCGCCGCAAGACGAGCCTCCACCCGCTGCGCCGCCGCTCCACTCCCCGGAGACAGAGTTTGCGCCGGCGGCGGCTCGTCTGCGTGCGACCTGGGCCGGCCTACAGCTAGCTAGGGTTGGTTAACAACAACAACAACTCACCACGTCATTGGGCTTGAAGGCCCTCAGTCCACGAACTGCAAAGCCCATCGCTCAGGGGATATTATTTTATTCAGTGTAAATCAAGCTGAATTTTCAACAACAACAAAAAGAGAGAGAATATAATCCAGTCAAAAAATGTGCTATATCACATTAGAATTTGTATTTATGGAATTCCAAACAGCACTTGACTGATTTTCTTTTATCACCAAAAAAATGTTTTTCTTAACTGAGGTTAAAACTTTCTGCATCTGTATTTACATAAACTCAGGGTTGTTCTTTGCGTTCTTTTTTTTTCGACATGTTAAGAGCCACTCGGGCGCGATTTGGTCTCTATGCACTGGTTAGCTGCAGATGCTACGAGAGGGGCGTTTTGGCTCTGGGAGCATTTGCTCCTGGACGAACAGTACCGCAAAAAAAGTGGTCAAATATTTTTTTTTTATTCTGAATTTTTGTGTGGATATTTGTGTTAGTGTCGCAACTATGCTTGACAATTTTCAAGTGAAACGGGGTAGTAGTGTTTCGTCGGTGAAAAAACAAATTTAGGGTAACATTTGGTGTTTAAATTTTTTTTTTTCATAGGTCCAAATGTTTAACATTTTTGCCTAAAACTTTGCAGGTAGTATTTGGATGTGACTATAAATACATAAAAAATTGTTGGGACTTTTATTTTGATATTTCAAAAGAAAAATCCAGCATGTGCTCAACGGAGCCCAATTGAATTTTCACAGATGCTGCTTACTACTACAACACTAACAACTCCAACATAGAGGATGGAGGTCACGAAGACACTTGTCCCCGGATTCGAACAACATTTATTGCTTTCATCCCTTAGTTAGGGCATTTTTAAGGCGGACTCATAAACCTTCCGCAACCGTCCGGACCGCGGAAGCCACCCAACACAATCCTGTATCGGCTCGCAGGGTGGTCCGGTAAAACAGAGAAAAAGTGAGGGAGGTTTGCGGGAGTCCGGACACGCGAAACGGACGAATCCGACACCCCAGGCCCACCCAAAACCCTTCCCGGACCCCGCAACTCCATCCTCCCTATTCTCTCTCCTTCCTTCTTTCTTTGGACCCGGCGACTCCATCCTCCCTATTCTCTCTCCTTCCTTCTTTCTCTCTTGTCGTCGTCGTTGCTCCACCACCCAGGCCACCAGGCCACACCCCTGCCAAAAATCTGCGTCTTCGTCACCTCCAGCGATCCAGCAGGGCTCCTCGTAGCTTCTCCTCCGTCTTCGTTCAACCCCCTGCCCTCCGACCGCCCCTTTCAACCCCCTGCCCTCCGACCGCCCCGCAAGGTACCATCATCTACCATGCCCGACAACTGTTCGATGAATCGCTGGAGCTGAAAACAGTTGTCCCTTCTTTTTTGTAGCAATGGATTCCGATTTGGAGTACATATACGAGCAGTATGTTGATCCATTGGATGGCTCGTCGAACGAGGAGGAGTACTCCGATGAGACGGCGATAATGTAGGCGGTCATTGAAGACGCGGAGCATGCGGAGGAGCATGTTCTCAATTTCAAGGGCTCAATCAAGGGCCATCGAGTTCTCAACCACAACAGGGCGCGCGGGCATTTGACACTGATGGCCGACTACTTTTCCCCGATGCACTCTTCGCTGACCATTTTCGCCGGGGTTTTCGGATGCGCAAGACCGTCTTCGATCGTTTGTACCAAGTCGTCCGGTCCTACGATGACTACTTCATCCTGAAGAAGGACGTTGTGGGAATGATTGGCTTCTCTGGTTACCAGAAGTGCACTGCCGCGCTCCGGATGCTTGCATATGGCACGGCCACTGATTCGTGGGACGAGTACCTACGGATGTCTGAGAGCACGTGCAGAGATGCCATGATCAGGTTTGCAACTGTCGTGGTCGAGGTGTTCGGACCTCAGTACCTAAGAGAACCAACAGTGGCAGACACCGGGAGGCTCCTAGCAATCTCAGAAGCAAGAGGGTGGTCAGGTTTGCTTGGATCTCTTGACTGCATGCATTGGAAATGGAAGAACTGCCCGAAGGCTTTACATGGGCAATATCAGGGTCATGTTAAGAAGCCCACCATCATTCTTGAAGCAGTTGCATCACATGATATTTGGATTTGGCACGCTTTCTTTGGCATGCCCGGGTCTCACAGACATCAATGTGCTGCAATGATCGCCGTTGTTTGTGAGGCTGACTGAAGGAAAAGCTCCTCCTTGCCACTATATTGTCAATGGACATGAGTACAACACGGGCTACTATCTGGTTGACAGTATCTATCCTCCATGGGCTACCTCTGTCAGCACCATCTCAAATCTAGTTGGCCAGAAAAAGGCTCACTTTGCCCAAAGACAAGAAGCAGCTAGAAAGGATGTCGAGAGGGCATTTGGAGTTCTTCAGGCCCGTTTTGCAGTTGTTCGTGGACCTACAAAACAATGAGATCCGGAGACCTTGAAGGAGGTGATGACATGTTGTGTGATCATGCACAACATGATCGTCGAGGATGAGGGTGACGATGCTGCCGCAGCTCTGGAATTTGAGAATATAGGTGATCCTATCCAACTTCCGGACCAAAATCCGGCTACGTTTGAGAAGTTTATTCAAATGCATCAACAAATTCGGCATCGACCAACTAACGAGCAACTCAAGGAAGATCTGATTGAGTATCAGTGGGCGGTGAAAGGGGACAACAATGTTGGGATGCAAAATATTCGAACTTTTTTAAATTTTAACTAGTGCCGCATGCGGATATTTGAATTTCTGTGCCCTTTGCATACGGCTACTTGATTGTGCGGACTGGAAAAAAAATCCAGAAGGCTGGATGTATGCGGCTATGACGGGATGTCGACCTCCCGCATCCGCGTCCGTGGACTAATTCCCCTATCCGTGGACGGATGCGGGAGGGTTTTTGCAGGTTGTCGTTGGAGATGCCCTTAGTGCCGGTTCATCTTGAGGAGTGAATAGCATAAAACTACCACTTTTCGTCCTATTGTTCCAAAAAACTATCACATTTTTGTTTGTGACTGATAACTACCGAAACCTGCGTCGGCTGTTTCAAAAAACCCAAAACGCCCGTGGCTAAGAAATTAAACCGGTTTATGACAAGTCGGGCCCGCACCTAAACGAACCGTTTGTTAGACCGTTCCTTTGACCGTTAACTGACATGTGGGGCCCACATGTCAGTTATCTCTTCCTCCTCCTCCTTCTTCTCTCCCTTATCTCTCTCTCTGCCAGCCGGCAAGCCTTCCGGCGGCCGTAGCAGAGGCCGGCCTCGCCCACGACGGCAGGAGGCGCGCGCTCCAGCAGCGACGCAGGCCGTCCGCGGCGAGCTCGAGGGAAGCAGAAGCGAGGTCGAGGTGCTCCTGCACGAGCTGCCCGCGAGGCCACCGTGCTCCGCGTCCATGGCATCGGTGGCGGCGCTGATGCGGGCAGGGGAGAGACCGTGGAGTGTGGTGCCGCACTCGTGGGGTTGCTCCGGTGCTCCAGCCACGCGCCCTCCTTTCCCATCTCGAATCCCCTCCGTAGTTGTGGTCAACGCTCGGGTCCGAGCTCCCGAGGCCGGCCGCCATGACTAGGCTCAAGCTCGAGCTCGAGCTCCCGAGGCCGGCCGCCATGACTAGGCTCAAGCTCGAGCTCGAGCTCCCGAGGCCGGCCGCCATGACTAGGCTCAAGCTCGAGCTCGAGCTCCTGCCTCGCGAGCTTCCTGGCCTGCACTTCCCACGCCCGCAAGCCCGCCTTCTGCGCCCAGCCGCAACGGCCATCGCCGGTGAGCGGTGCTGCCCCCTGGCGCCCGTGGAAGGAAGCTCCACGGTGGCGCCATGGCTGCTGGTCGCGACAGAAGGGAGCACCACGCGCCGCCCCGCGACGGAAGGGAGCTCCACGGCGGCGCCATGGCTGCTGGCCGGTGACCCTCACGGCGGCTGCTGGCGCACGGCCACGGGAGGGACCCAATTGCTTTTTTCAAAAGTTTACAGGGACCCGATTGCGTTTTTGAAAAGTTTGCAGGGGCCTGATGGCATTTTTGAAAAGTTTGCGGACACTGACATATGGGCCCCACATGTCAGTTAACGGTCAAAGGAACGGTCAAACAAACGGTTCGTTTAGGTGCGGGCCCGACTTGTCATAAGCCGGTTTAATTTCTTAGCCACGGGCGTTTTGGGTTTTTTGAAACAGCCGACGCCGGTTTCGGTAGTTATCAGTCACAAACAAAAATGTGGTAGTTTTTTTGAAACCATAGAACGAAAAGTGGTAGTTTTATGCTATTTAACAGAGGAGTACGTCAAGAGCATCAACGCCGCTGTTCCATGAGATGAGTTGTTCCATGGTGACTGTAGTTGTCTTTGCTTTCTCTTTTCTGGAAAAGAGACTGAAATGTCGTGTTCTTGTGCAGATTGAAGCATGGAATTCTAGGGTTTGCAAGGACTTATATCCTGAGAGGAGCTAAAGGATAAGCCCGCGGTGCATTTATATGGCCGGCTTGAATTTCGCCATCTGAGTCCGTTTTTCATCAAATTCACTGTATCCGAGCCTCGTATCAGATTGGGATAGCAGGTTAGGTTTCTTTCTGGGTTTGGCTGTCCGGACGGTCAACACGGAAGAGGTGAAACTTATCTGAATTTGTGGGCGGAGCGGAGCGGTGTCACAACTGAACAAGGCAGCAACTGCCTCGATCTCTGTGCACTGAACAATGGGCAGGTTGCAGATTTCTTTTTCTTTTTCTTTTTTTTTGTCGATGGAGGTTGTAGATTTGGATGACCTGTAATAATAGTTAAATAACCGAAGTAGATAGCCACGGCGAAAGTCAATTGCCTGCGCAAATACGCATCGTCCTCGCCCGTCTTCATCTCCTCGCCTTCAACTGAGAAGACAGAATGACAGAGGAAGAGAGGAATGGTTTTAACACCTGAGTTTGACTATTTTCTACTGGATCACTACAAACATAAAACATAGCATCTCATGCGAAATTAAGACCCGTGGTGAAAAAACTTTCACGAGCGTACGTCTATATAATTCAATCCCGGAACAAGATAGGGGTAAAAAGTACCAGAGGCAAAAAGTGAAGGGCAAGAGGGATAATGAACGAATCCATCATCTTCTTTGCCCGTGAATTTGGGTATATATACGTGGACGAAAGTGCACATTCGCTTAAACGATGAGCCACACATTGCTTAATTAACAAGCAACTACTAAATCCAAAGTAACTTAATTAACAAGCAAGTAATCATGCCCTTAACACACAGGTCGATTCGACTGCGTCTTTATCAACAGAAAGAAATGATTGGCCTTTGCCTTTTTTAGTTTGGATGAGAGCTGGAACAAAGGATATCCAATCAACAGCAAAAGGGAGCGTTCAAGAGCGAATCTGTGCTCACCATCATGCAACTTGTCACATCACATCCATGGTGCAGTACAGGGATAAGCATGGATCACGTTGCAATCCACCGTGTCACGTCCCCAAGCCACAGGTTGTCGCAATTCGCGCACAGGAGCATATGCTGAAACTTAAATTAGAGGCGCAGATTTCATCCTGTTTCAGGGCACCAGAAAATGTGCTTCCTTCTATTTTTTGTGGTGTAGGTGTGACAGGTGAGTCTATGTCAGTGTACCTGTCCGATCTCTTTAAAAAATTGTGCTACAATCCCCGGTTTACTTTAAAGAGTGCAGTGGTGCAAGTTTTGTTGTTTTTAATTCCTGATATACAAGAAACAGACATGCATAAATTTACATATATCGATGGCTGTTGGTCGTGAGCACAAACTATTCAGAAAACAATTTGGAAAAAAAAAACTCAGAAAACATAATAGGGGTATATTTGTAAATTTTAGACCAGCTCGGAATTGTCATGTGGACATTTTTTGCGCCGTCTAGCTGGTTTTTGGAAAACCCGTCAGCCACTTAACGAAGTTTAGGGTGCTAGTTTTTTTATTTAGAATCAACGTTCTTCAATAAGCAGTCAAGTTTCTCTAAAAAATACTCCCTCCTCCAAAAATTTAAACTTTGTACTAAATCAGCGGCACTTGTTTTAAAATGAATGGAGTATTAAACAATCAAGGTCACTGGAATGTTGGCAGCAGTTGGTGGTCAGAGAAGCCACACACGACTGTCAATTATATCATGAAGGGCATTTAGCTAGGCGGAACGATTTCTACATAGTTTCTTCTCACGTCACTCTCATAGTTCTCAACAAAGCAAGTAATCTTATTTGTTGACGTTTCTAGTACTCTCTTAATCATAATTGATGTACCGGCGGCCCGATCCTTCGATGAGACAGAGTGGGGAGATAACTACCGATTTGGTGGATTTTGATCTTGACGATCAAGCTATACCGTACCCGATGATATGCTTTGGAATCGCTAAGCCAATCTCCAATTAATGATAATATTGTCGTAGGCACGATCAACCTGAGCAACGAAGGTCGAGTTTCTGCGGACAATCGAAGAACCGACAAGAACTATGGTGAATTGCAGTCTGAAATCATGGATGATAGATTAAGCACACGAAAAAGATGAACGAGTTGGAATTCCACTATGGGTCTAACAAGAGAGTAGGCGTACACATTTCATAAATACAAATTGTTTCAATAGCTAAACAATACAATGAAACACGCCTAAAACCTAAGCTAATGATGTATTATTAGAGGAGCGCGCCAACGTGTCGATGTCCCCTAGCTGATGGAAAACTTGATCAACATCTCATCATGCGGATGCCTACTTCCTTGGTTCCCTTGTTGCAGTAGAAAATGTCCAACTAGGGGTAACTCTGACGGGATCACCAATCAGACGACACCAAATGTCTGCAGATATGTTCGAATGTGTTCTCGGACGGCAGGTTGGGCGTTGGCCGGCCATCCAATCATAGTCTCAAATCTGACAATGGATTATAATTGACAGTGGCTAGGCGGACCGAGGAAAAAAGAGGTGAATGGGACATATGGGCTATGGGAAGATGTGGCCCAACTAACAGTGGGCCAGACGGACATCTAGACATCATGACTACCCTATATGCCCATAGTTTGGTGCCGATTTGGGTGTTTTGGACGCCTGGATCGGTCCGGATAAATTTGATGACTTCTATTGGATGGCTTAAAGTGACTGGGCTCCTCAGTCCGGACATTTACGGGCGATTTGATGATCCACATTGGAATTGCCCTAAGCATTCACCACGTGGCTGCAACACACATGGGCCCACGACCCGCCTCTTTGCATTAATAATTGGCATGCATGTCTTCTACTCATTAACACACATGGGCCAACAAAAACACATGGAGTACATCTTTCGTCTATACTAATCCTTTCTAGTACATCCTTCAAATCATTTGTTCCTGAATACAAGAAAATTATCGCATGGAGGTAGTATTATATTCTTGTTAGTAAAATCCTATTTACTAAGGAACAAAGTACGTGCCCATTTAATTGGCACGTACGAGCTCCATCATTGGTACTTGTGAGATTGCGACTTTAGGTGTGGCATGGGGTGTAACTGTGGCAGAACGAGCTCCATCATTGGTACTTGTGAGATTGCGACTTTAGGTGTTAGCATGGGGTGTAACTGTGATAGAGATATCCTTACCCCTTCCCCCGATCTCATGAATCAAAATCTCCCTCGACTGTAGCTCATCATTCCCACTCAAATATTGTTTTAAATCTGCAATGTTAAATATGGGACTAACCCCAGATTCTATAGGAAGATCAAGCTTATATAAATTATTATTTTTTGCCACCTGAAATGATCCATCCGCACGAGACATTAATTTTGAATTGTGTAATTTCTCAAATGCAATCACACTAAATCACCTGGCTCAAACACGATGCCCTGACTACCAGCAAGTTCATACTTGGCAATCATGTGTCTATATTTTTCTTACTTGTCTCATGTATCTTTAATGCTAACTCAGTGCATTCTTTATGATCAAGATTTACCTTCTCTGAAGATGGAATAGGTAATAAGTCAATAGGCACACGAGGTATAAATCCATAAGCAATCTCATCTAAAAAATGGCATAACTTTGTGGTAGAATGAAAATGATTATAAGCACACTCTACATGAGGTAGACATTTTTTCTAGATCTTTAAATTCTTTTTCAAGACAAGTCTGAGCATATAGTAGACAATGTACGATTAACCACCGCATTTTGACCATATGCTTGAGGATGACATGCAGTACTAAATAAAACCTTATCCCCCAATTTTGTCCACAACACCCTCCGAAAGTGGCTAAAAAATTGGTGTCACGATTAGAAACAATTCTATTTGGCACAAGATGTGAACGAACTACTCTAAAGAACAAATCAGCAATGTGAGTAGCATCTTCACTTTTATGACAAGATATAAAATGTGTCATATTAGAGAAACTATCGGCAACCACAAATATCGTTTCTGTTATCACAAATACACTATCCAACCCTTGTCTTGTCCAAGGCATTCCTAATACAAAGTCCATGGATATATCTTCTCATGAAGAGCTAGGAACAATGAGAGGCATATACAAAGCATGTGGATTTAATCATGACTTAGCTTAGCTTTTTGGCGTGTCGTGCATCGTGCAACATAACTCTCCACATCTGTTCTTATTTTCGACCAAAAGAAGTTATCAACAAGGATGCCTTCTGTCTTCTTGACACCAAAATGTCCCACGATCGAGTCCTCCATGCACCTCCTGTAATAACAAAAGACAAACAAAAATATATGGGATGCATAGCTTATTAACACGAAAAAACTGTCATTAACGACGAAGTTACTCCAAGTTCTATCCTCTCTACAATCGAGTAATATATATTTAAACTGACACTATTAGCATATTGTTGTTTTATAGTTTCAAGTTCAAAAAGATTGAAATCTAATTGTGATAACATGGTATAACGTCTAGACAATGCATTAGGAGTAAGATTTTTTTTCTTCTCTTCCTTTTGGAAATGCAAGGTTGCGTTTCGAGCTTTTACTCTCTGGTCAACATGGAAGAGATGAAACTTATCTGAATTTGAGAGAGCAGTGTTACAATCGAACAAGGCAGCAACTACCTCTCCATGCACTGAACAATGAACAGGTTGTAGATTTGGATGAGCTTTGGTTAAATAATCAAAGTAGATAGCAACAGATAAAGTCAACTGCCTGTGGATACGCATCGTTCATGCGCTGTGCCATGTTCATCTCCTCGCCCGCGTTCAACTGGGAAGAGAGAATGAAAGAGGAAGAGAAGAATGGTTTTAACACCTGAGTTTGACTTCCCGCTAAAAAGAACACCTGAGTTTGACTATCTTCAAATGGATCAGCCCAAAAGAATATGACATTTGCAATTGAAATTAACGCACGTGGTGAAAAAAACGTCACCACCATGTACGTATAATTCTCTTCCAGAACAAGACACGGATAAGAGGACGGTTATATTGGTCTCATTTTTTCAAAAAGGAGGATTACCTGGCCTCTGCATCGATGCACATGGTCATCTTTATTAATTATTCACTAGAGTCTGAAAAAATGGATACAATGATCAACCAGAAGCCATCTTCTAGGTGAACAAAATCGCTACACCTACAAGTATACAGATGTGCCATGTCCGCATAACAGATACAATCTAATCTAGTGGTCTTAATAACATCGGGACTGGGTGTCCCATAACGTGCACCGCCTGCGCATGCTTTAGGATCCGCCGCCATCTTCCGCCATCCCGTCTTTAGGAGGAATCACTGCAAAGATCCTGCAAGTCCCATCTGCCGTCGACGTCACCATGACACCAGACAGCGCCACCAGCCTAAGCGCGTCGATCAAACCGCGTCCAACACTGAGACTCCACTGCTCCACGCCACCGAGACCCACCATCTTCAATGCGGTCGATGTAACACCGCTTCACCTGTTGGCCTCTCCAGTGAACCACTGCTCCAAGACGATGCCCCCAGGAGGGAGAACGGCACCAAAGTCTTCGTCATCATCCGATCCGAGAGATCCAGATCTAGGGTTTTCCCCGGAACAACTGCCACCTGCAGGAAGAGGGGCACGCCATCTGCAACTGTCGGCGTACCCAAGCGGTGCCCACCGCCGCATAGCTCTCACGACGACGCCAAGAGCGTCGTCGCCGCCCTAGGGTTTTCACCCGAGAGACCGTGATGTGGGAAAAGGTGGGGCGGACCCGAACGATGTCTCCAGGAGGAAAAACGGCACCCTCGAGTGTCGTGGCCGACAGGAGCCGACCTGAGAATTATCCCAATCCGGATCCCCACCTCCCGCTCCGTCCCAACCCGGTAACCGGCTAGCAGCACGGCCATGTCCGATAAGACGGAGTGCACGCAACATGGGTTGGAGGAAGGAGTAGGTCAACACCGTTGGCCGTCAGGGCAGCAAGCCACAACACCAACCCACCGGTGAATCGCCGGCCACCCGGTCCGATCGCCGGCAGCCCACCGCCCCGTCGCGCCACCAGATAGGGACGCTAACCCAGGGGCCGCCCTCCTTGATCCAGGGCCCTACGCCATAGATCGGGAAGGGTTGCGCCAGCCCTGCCACGAAGGCCACCACTAGGACGCTGGCTGGCCGCCACGCCGTCATTGTCCATTAGGGCACCTTGCTCCAGGTCGACGCCGCCACGATCCAGATCAGGATCACACCCTCGAGATGGGGCGTCCCGCGCCACCCAAGGACCCGAGAGAGGAGGCAGTACCTCCGCCGCCGGCGTCGGATGCACGGACTTTGCCCAGCTTCGATCACCAACGACGGCGGAGGGGAGGGAGGGGAGGCTGGGAGGACCGGCAGCTGGGGCTGGGGCCCCTCAGTCGTCCGTGCGAGGGGCGACGGAGGGAAGGGGAGGCCTTGGGAGCGTCTTTGTCGACGAAACAAAATGAATGGTCTTTGCTTTGCCTTTTTGGACGAGGCTAAGAACAAAACAAAGAAAAACGCTAAAGCGAGCATTCAAGAGCGAATCTGTGCTCACCATCATGCAAAGTTGTCACATCCATCCTGAAATACAGGGATGAGCATGGATCACGTTGCAATCCATCGTGTGATGCCGCCAGGCCACAGGTTGTCGCAATTCACCCACAGGACTGAAAGTTCAAAACTAGAGGCCCAGATTTACGTTATGTTCCAGGCCGCTATAAAATGCTCATCTATTTTTCGTGGCGTAGCTGTGACGAGTGGGTCTACGTCAGTGGCCCAATCTGACCTCTCATAAACTTTGTCCATTCATTGGTTCACCTTTTCTTTAAAGAGTGGTGCAAGTTTTCCTTTTTGTGGTGGAAAAGGTGGTGCAAGTTGCCATGGAGCTTTGTCCTGAATAAGTAGATGCACTGAAAATGAAATGTATGAAGGATGAGAATAAATCTGTATTCTGAGATACAAGAGATAAACATGCGTAAACTTACCTGCTGCGGCGCTTCCTTGTCAGGACTATCCGGAGGCAGGTTGGTCGCAATGCTGCGGCGGGACACGTGACGTGGGCCCGGCCCGCATCTCCGCCTGGATCTCCGCACGCTGCTCCAGCATGAGCAGCTTGTAGTAGGTTATCTTACTGCGGACCATGGTGGCGTCGGCGTTGGCGAGCCTCCAAGGGGATGAGAATAGTGAGAGGAGGGGGCAACGGTGGCATGGACGAGAGGAATGAGAATGAGACGACTTAGGGTTGTCTTGCCATCTAGCTTAAATAGCTGGACTTGGTCCCTCAAGCGTCATGTCAGAGCAGCGCCACATGGCACAATGAACGCATCCTCGCCTAAAATTGGAGGAGCCGCCCGTCGGACCGATGGGTTTCCGCGTAGGACCCGCCCTCTAGTCTGAGGTGGCGGCCGCATCCAGGCGCGTCCAAACGTCCCTATATCCGCCCCACATATGAGTTGGATATGGGGTGTCGGTCATTTTTGACAGGTTGGGTAGCATTTCCCTGTCTGGGCTGGCCGTCCAGACGTTTGTGGCGGGTATGGGGGCTTCGGTTGTAGATGCTCGGAGAAAAGGGTCTAGTAAGGGCACATCCTTAATTATGTAAAATATTGCTATTTTATAATAAATAAAAACATGACAGAGATGTTGCACAACGAAAATGTCACCACAATTCAAGACACAATCTTATTCCACAAAGCACGTTTAAGAGGACGACTGCCCTCTTTTCTTTGAAAAGAAACGGAGAGTCTTTGTCGACGGAGAGAAATAAATGGCCCTTGCCTTTCTGGATTAGGGAAAAACAAGGATATCCTTTAAACAGCCAAAGGAGCAATCAAGAAAGAACCAATGCTCGTCATTTTTGTCACATCAATGGTGCAAAAGGTAGATAAGAATGGACCAAGTTGCAGTCAAGCGTGTCATGTCACTGGTCGCCATTAACGTACAGGAGCTCCATCACCCATATGCTGAATTGAAACGAGAGGTGCACCTGCCATCTCCATTTCCTTTTCCCCGAATCAGTAGGAAAATGAAAATGAAAGAACATTTATGTGGTGATAGGCGAGCCTGCTAAGTCTCCGTGCCACACTGATTTCTGATTATTTTTTTGCCAAAAAACTTCCAATCTATTTATCTTCAATCATGGTAGTACAACGAACAGTAGAAATAATAAAAATTACATTCAGATCCGTAGACCACCTAGCGATGACTACAAGCACTGAAGCGAGCCGAAGGCGCGCTGCTGTCATCGCCCCTCCCTCACCGGAGCCAGGAAAACCTTGTAGTAGTACAGTCGAGCGCCCCAAACCCACCTCAAACGCCCGGGCGAACAGCCTGGTCACTGATCGGTCACAAAAATTTGACCCAGACGGATGCCTCAAACCGGCCTCAAACACTCGGGCTGATCGACACCCCTCATATCTAGCCCACATAGGGGGCGGATATGAGGCAGCCCATGCACGTCTGGGCGTGACTGGGCACCCCGCTCCAGATCATAGCGGTCCCACCTGCAGCCACCCAAAACTCCTTCCTCTCTTATCTCTGCACCCAAATTTTAGTCTCACCTTGCCGCGAACGCCAACCAGCTTAAATAGCCGCGTGGGCGGATGGCGGCAAGCTTCTCTGTCGTTGCATAGGTCGATCAATTCTCACTATGTAAACGAGGTAGCTTGACACTAGATTACACTTTATCAATTGATGGTTGTTCATAGAGTGTCAAATTCATCTCGTTCATATACCTTGATAGGCCTACGATAATGAAAGAGTAATTTATCTTGTTCGTCGAATTTTATTATTAGCTACACCCAAAAAGAGTTGTGCAAACATCAATATTTCATTTGTGAAGGAGATAGACCATGACTATGAATTTTCTTTGTTAAGCAAAGAAGATTCACAGTGACAATATATCTCCTTAACAAAGAATGCAATGATGATTGAAGCTTTGCTTCTGGACGACTCGGCTGTTTAAGCTGGTCGACTAGCTCCTCGTGCTGGTCGACTAGCTCCTCATGCGGCGAGGTGGGACTAAACATCTGAAACCCGGCTATTTGGTGTTATCACCTGATCAATTCTAGCTAAACAGCCCAGCCATCCCAACATGATCGACATGCATGCGTTTGCATGTATTAGATGTTTTAGATATAGGGTTTGTGGTTGCAAATGACCAAATCCGAGGCCCGCCCGATCACTGTCTGTGGGCTGGATGCTTGATGGCCCAAAATTGCAAGTTGCGGCTGTAGATCTTTTTTGGAGCCAGAGTTGCGGCTGTAGATGCTTTTACGTGGTTCATATTTATATGCTTTAAAAGTGAGAGAGAGAGAAAGCGAACTGAGCCTAGCTCAAAAGGTTTGGTTTTTTAATGGAATCAACCCATCACGATTCAAGTCATAGATTTAGCACTGGTGTCCGTATTTTTCTGGATTTATTCTAGGATTTTCAACGATTCTCGCTTAGTGGGAGGAGACATTCCAGTCAGCCATGGAGGCATTGTGGTGGCTTCACCAGTCACACAATGATTCCCTCGAAGGTACTCATAAGGGCAGTGTCGTGGTTTTGTCACGGCAGATGTCCTAAGGAAAGGACTTAGTCGTGGAGCCATCGCGTGGGTTAGCTTAAAGGGGTTAAAGCGGACAAGGGACGCCGAGAGTTTATACTGGTTCGGCCCCTTGCGGTGAAGGTAAAAGCCTAATCCAGTTGTTGTGGAATTGCTAGGGTTTCGATGACCAGGGAGCGAATACGCTTTGCCTGAGTCTCGAATTGTTGTCTGTTGTCCACAAACCGCCACCGGGTCGTCCCCTTATATACATGGGTTGACGCCCGTCGGTTTACAAAATCCCGAGGCCGGCTCATAAACGTGTCCGGCCCGGTCTCTACTCTTTCTATCTTACAACACAAGTTTACATATCAACGCCGGTTTATGTCTACAGACCTTAAACCGGCTTTTGGGCCCTGGACCTTCATAAAGCGTCACCGTCTTTGTCTTCATGGGCTTCAGATACAGTGAACCATTATGGGGCTAACCCGGCCACTCCTGGCCGGTTTGCGCCCAGTAGTAATATCCCCAACATTAGGCCCCAGATTGATTTGAACTGGTTCATGTCAATCCTCAATATTTAAGAAGAATCTTCTTCAGCACCTTCACATAGTCTTGTAAACCACCGTGACGTCACCTTCCAGGACCATGATAAAATCGCCATGACGTCATCTGTTATTAAAAACTGCGTATAACCCACCTTCATTGATGGTCCTCCGACAATCGAGGCAACAGAGCTGTCACATATCCCATTTTTTCGGGCTCCTTGATTCTCGCGCCTACCTTTTATCCATTCACCTTATAAATAAGGCCGAAGGGTCCCTTTCACTTTCCCCCTCGTGCCTCTTCGCGTCATCTTCTTCCTCGCGCCGACCGACCCTCAAGCTCTGCCGCCGTCATCGTCCTTCGCCTCTGCCTCAACGACGGCCGCTGCATCAACCTGACCGTACCAGAGAAACGCGACGATCCTCCGCTGCTTCCTCAGCACCAGTAAGTTCCTTCTTTCCTCACTCCAGATCTACCATTAGGGTTCGGTGTTCTTCATAGCTCTTCAAAGTTCTTGAAACTGTTCTTCCTTGTTCCTCTTCAGTAATACCAATGGCTAGTTAGATCTGATTTCTCCAGCCCCCTTATGGTTTAAACTCCCTTTTTCTTTGTTAGGGCTTAAAACTCATCTGAACTTGCTGAACTCTTCAAACGCTTGAACTAGGTCAGAATATATTTTGATTTTCCAACACACGGTAGATCTGAAATTACCATGTCTCGTCGTGAAACTTGTTTTTCCTTCACTTACGCACCTTTAGACATATATCTTCAATACCAGATTAGGCGGTTTAACCTCATAGAAAAATGATGACCCAGTAGATACCATTAGTCCCCTGTTGAACCGCCAATGCATTCGTCATTGTACTGTCTCTATTGTCAAACTCCGGTTTACCGACAACAAACCCCTGTTTAACAATATGCTTACGTCCTTGTACTGCTTTTATAGCTGTTCACTGTGTATTTTAAACCGGCAATAATCATGTTTCAGCTTCTCACTGCAATGGCCAAGCAAGTCTATGAATGCAACTAGGTTCCTTCCCGGGTCACGGAAGATCAGTTAAACAGATGCGTCATAACGGGCGCTTTGGCCAAAAAAGATGTCATCCACTGGAGGGCCCCTGGCCCGGAAAATCCTCCTACACCCAAGGATAGAGAGGTAGTCGTTTTTGTTGACCATCTGGGCCGAGGCTTTAGCCCTCCCGGTTCAAAATTCTTCCGAGATGTACTGGCTAATTTTCAACTCCGCCCTCAAGACATCGGTCCAAATTCTGTGACCAACATCTGCCACTTCCAAGTCTTTTGTGAAGCTTATCTGCAAGAGGAACCTATAGTTGAACTGTTTAGGGATTTCTTTCACTTAAACCGTCGCACAGAGTTCACATATGGACCCAATACTGAATTGGGCGGAATGGCGGTTCAGAAAAGGAAGGAAGTCACTTTCCCTCATCCCAAGCTCCACAGTCACCCCAAAGAATGGAACCAGACCTGGTTTTATTGCAAGGATACATCTCCAACTGATGAAAACCCCCTGTCGGGTTACTGCCCTGAACGCCTTAGCAATACACATCCTTTCCCTCAGAGGTTAACAGCAAAGGAAAGGGCCAACTATGCCCCACAGCAGTCGAAGCTTAGAGCCTTTATGGCTAACGGTTTAACAGGTGTTGATTTTGCTCGTTGCTGGATCGGCTGGAGCATCCTACCCTTAAGCTGGCGCCCCGGCTTGATGTGTGAATATACAGGGAGTTTGACCGACCCTCAACGGCACATTAATATTCAACTGACAGAAGCTGAAATTACTGAGGCTATCAAGAAAATGTTAAATGAACCGGAGGCCGTCTGCAGCCAAACCGGACTAAGTCCTTTCTGTACCTTTAACAAACCGCCATCTGTAAGAATTATCTAACTTCCTTACTATAAGTTACCTCTTTTCAGCATATTTCCTGAGAGTTTGTCTGATTTTGACAAGGTGATGATCCGTTCTGAAATAAAAAGCCACAAGACAAACCAGCAAAACCGCAAGACAAACCGGCCAAGCCAGTTCGCCCAAAGACCAAGGTTGTTAAAAAACCTGCCAAGAAAAGGACCACTGCATCCTCCGAGCCAAATGCTGATGACGATGTGGGTAACCCGGAATCAGAGGTAGAACTTGACTCTCTTGGTTCATTTTTCGTACACCTCATTGACAATGATTATTATCAGGACGACGCTGAAGGCAGTCATGCTGATGATGTAGAGGTAATCATTCTTTCCTCCGATTCAAATCCTCTGCCAACATCAAAAATCCGTCGAGCAAACCGAAAAGTAAAATTTTCTCACCCCTTGCTTACTTGGACCCAAACTTTTTTTTGAAGACGCAGCAGCACGAGGCTCGCCGCACAACCCGGCACAGCGGCCAGGTAGTTACCTCCGCCGGTTTACCAAATACTCCGGTTCAGAAACGCCGATCAGAGGTCTCTTATACCCTTGACACTTCATGCCCCAAAGCGGGTTGTTTCCGCCAGCCTCTTAATCCATCTGATTCAAATTATCAGGGTACTTCCCACTCATCTTCTGGCGAGTCATCAGCCACAAAACTTCCACCCCTCAAAACAGTTCTTGGGTGAGCTATACACTTGTTTTTATCCCTGATGTGTTATTTTTATAGACTGTACTGATCCTCATATTTATGTTTCTCAGTGCCAAGCCCAGACCCAGCAATAAGGCTCGGTTGAATAAATCGGCTGATGATAGCGTGGCTGTTGAATCGGAAAAGACTCCAGATCCTGAAGAGACCAATGCTAATGCCATGCTCAATGATCCGCCGCTTCAGGACCAGGACTTGTTTACTGAACAAGTAGAATTGACACCACAAGCCATGCTGAAAATCCGTCCAGCCCGGCCCGACCTGATGATAAACCGGCCAGCCCAGCTAAGGACACTGACAAACCGCCAACTCCCGTGAAAGCTGCTGAAGATAAAGAGGATGATGTTATAGTTACCGGCGTGGGCCACACCGCTCCTGGCAACCCAGTCGCTTTATCCAAACATAGCGCCAAGGACAAGCTTTCTGCTATGGGCAAGGGCAAATGGAGCACCGATTTATCTAGCTACACTCATCTCAGCACCCAAGACATTCACTCTGGCTTCTTGAATCGTCTGTACACCAGTCGTGATCATGAAGCCGGTTTAGTAAATCTGATGAAAGAGCGATATGAGGTAACCATACAACTATGTCTCTTATGTCCATTTTCAAGTATCAACTCCAGTAGCCCCCAAGCGACGGTTTATGATACCAATCTAAACCGGGACTTAGTAACAATCTTTATATTTGCAACACTGCATTTCTTTTTTCACTGGTGTAGCCCCCAAGTGACGGTTTAACTTTTATAAAGATGAACCGGGACTGTAGAAGAATTCGCATATCAGCAGTTATGAGCAAACACACATTAGCCCCCAAGTGCCAAGATTAATACATGTATTGTGCTTGGGACTTGTAGAAATTTCTGATAAGGAGCAAATATGCATTAGCCCCCAAGTATCAAGGGCAGAACTTGTTATGTCCTTGGTACTTCAAACATGTACTGTCAACTCATTATATATCTGTCTCTTTATAGGCTGAGCTGAGCAAGAAGGAAGCTCAAACCGCTGATCTGCAAGAGAACATCAAGTCTCAGCAAGCCGAAACCTCCAAAGCCAGGGAAGAGTTGACTAGCGTTTTAGACGCTATGGAGAAACTGAAAGAGAGCTTCAACAAGGAGCGGGCGGATTGGGAGACAGAAAAATCCGCTTTGCGAAAAAGGGCCGAAGACGCAGAAGCAGCTCTTAAACCGATGGTAGATGAACTGACTGGTGTAAAGCGGCAGATTCATGCCATGACTGTTGCTGTGTTCGTTAAACATCTTTTCCTTATGCTTTCAACATATCTTCCCATGTGTTGCCGGTTTACTGATGTTTACAATGATGCAGGAACTCGCATTAGCCATCTGGGCTCTGATGTTCAAAAGAAGCTGAAGGCTGCCTATACTCTGATAGAGCAGTTGTATACCGGTGCGCAGCGGATCATCTACACCGCTTCACACAATAAGCCTCCCCCCACTTTAATCAAGGAAACCTTAGAAAGGTTATCTATGCTTCCTGCCCGGGTAGAAGAACTTAAAAAGTCTGCTGCAAGAGCAGGCGCTCTGACCGCCCTAACCCGGGCAAAAGCATGGGTACCTGACTTGGATCCAGTGGAAGCGGCCAAAGGCTATCCCAGCTTGAAAGAAGACGGATCAGAATTCGGCAATGATGACCTCCGAGCCATAAACCGGGAAGTACGTCCAATGGCTTGTCAACTGGCTGAAGAGGTGGATCTCTCGTACTATCAGGCGAGTTATGATGACAAGAACAGACGGGTTGTTGCACCAATTCCGGAAGCGCAAAATCTTATCCCACCAATCCGTAGGCACACTTATGCCCCTGACATTGAACCGTCCACGCTTATAAGCGATGAAGCTGTATTCCAAGCCCTAACTGGGATCGACTGGGCAACTGTTGACTTCCAGCCACTGGGTAGAGAGGAGGGAGTTGAACCGATGCAAGATGATCCGCAGCCGTCAGGCCAAGCTGGTGACGAATCCTGATCCGGAGGCCAGTTTAGTCTTCTACATGCCGCAATACTTATTGTGCAACAATTATCCTTTTGGGCACTGAAATGCCTTGTAATAGGCTAGTTAAAACACTTGATCTGATATGCCTTCGTGCATATTTATGTGTGCCTGACATTTGTTGATCCGCCATGCTTGAAGACATATTATGCTCATAACTCATAACGATTTACTCAAGCTATTCCTGCACACAAGAAGTAGATAGTGTCCTGGCGGTGTACCGCCGGACGGGTCATGATGCCCAGATATATAGCTAAGGTGTATAACCGAAGCTGAAAAAAGATGATCAAATATGAAAAATAATTCATACCTGTGACCTTAGGTTATAATGTTGGCTGACCAACTATTGTAATGAGGGTAACAACCCTAATCCGGAGCATTAGTAACTCCTATTATATGATGTCGGTTTACAATAAAATCGTTCCGGGTTGTGATAAACACCGGTTTATTCAATACTGGTGACTTTTAGTCTAAACCAGACCGGGCTGATAGTCTCCGGATTATAATTTGATCATGTACTGACAACTTGGAGTTGACAGCCTAACCGGGTTGATGAACACCGGTTTAAAAACATCACAAATCTTGTCAAAAGAGAGAAAACTTAGCAAAAAGCGAATAAAAACCCTTGTAGTCGAGGCTTTTCATGGGCTGCTAGGCCCCAAATTCGAGGCTTTTCATGGGCTGCCAGGCCACTGAGTTAAACCATTTCACAAAGCCTTTTAAGATGGTCCTCAATCCTTAACCAATCATCGTTTTAACTTGACAAGTTCAGGGTCTTTATTTTAGAGTAACTTGTCAAAGTTCGAAGGGTCATACCAGGTTTACCTGGGCGGAGTGACTTACTTAAATAGGCAGGTTAACCTGGGGTTTTAGGTGTATACACCAGGCTTCCAAGCCATGGCTTGATAGCCTATTACAAGTGTAGATTCTTTGTTCATTTCGACAGCAAAGAATCCCCAAGTAACATTTTGAGCTGTGCTCAGTGGGTGCCCATGTTTGAGTTGTTGTTTTATAACACTCTCTTTGGCCCCGGATTGATTTGGCTTTGAGCCGATCAAGAGGTGTGACTATGGTTCGGATACGACCAAGCCCCCAAGTGATGTAATATAAAGCTTTGAGAAGCTGAATCAAGGGGTAAACCAGATGCCGCTTTATAAACAGAAGCTCCATGTAACCACACATGATGTAAGAAAAACAACAGATACACCGCTTTAGCTGAGGTTCCGATTTATTATATTGATCATAATATATACATTGTCATAATATGTACATAAGCATAGCCTATGGCTCAAGTATAGTAGGGCCGAAGATGAGCAATATTCCACGACCGGTTGGTCTCCTCCTCCGATTTACGTGAGTCTTTGCGCTCTCGAACATCGATTAGGTAGTATGACCCATTGTGCAGATTCTTGCTGACCACAAAGGGTCCTTCCCAAGGGGGGGATAGCTTGTGCATATCCGTCTGATCCTGGATGAGTCGAAGCACCAAATCGCCTTCTTGAAAGGTTCTGGTTCTAACCCGGCGGCTATGATAACGACGCAGATCTTGCTGATAAATCGCCGAACGGGCTGCTGCCATGTCACGCTCCTCATCTAACAAGTCAAGAGCTTCCTGCCATGCCTTCTCGTTGTCAGCTTCAACATATGCCGCTACACGAGGTGAGTCATGACGGATGTCACTAGGAAGAACCGCTTCCGCTCCATAAACCATGAAGAACGGTGTGTACCCTGTCGATCTGTTGGGTGTGGTATTGATGCTCCATAACACAGAAGGTAACTCCTCAACCCAACAACCCGGCGTCCGTTGCAAAGGAACCATAAGCCAAGGATTGATGCCTCTCAAGATCTCTTGATTGGCCCTCTCCGCTTGACCATTGGACTGGGGGTGAGCCACTGATGATACATCAAGCCGGATGTGCTCACGTTGACAGAACTCCTTCATGGCACCCTTTGACAGATTGGTACCATTGTCTGTTATAATGCTGTGTGGAAAGCCAAACCAGAAGATCACCTTTTTGATGAATTGAACCGCCGTAGCTGCATCACACTTACTGACTGGCTCTGCCTCCACCCACTTCTTGAACTTATCAACCGCCACCAAAAGGTGGGTCTTCTTGTCCTTGGATCTCTTGAAGGGCCCAACCATATCCAGCCCCCAAGTTGCAAACGGCCAAGTGATTGGAATCATCCTCAATTCTTGAGCCGGTACATGAGCACGTCGTGAGAATTTTTGACATCCATCACACCTTTTGACCAAGTCCTCGGCATCAGCATGAGCTGTTAACCAATAAAAACCGTGATGAAACGCCTTGGCCACCAAAGACTTTGAACCGGCGTGGTGACCACAATCTCCTTCGTGGATCTCACGCAAAATTTCACGGCCTTCTTCAGGAGACACACAGCGTTGAAACGCCCCTGTCACACTGCAATGATGTAACTCTCCATTGATAATAGTCATGGACTTGGACCGCCGGATTACCTGCCTGGCCAAAGTTTCATCCTCTGGTAACTTGCCCTGGTTCATATACGCCAAATATGGAACCGTCCAATCCGGAATAACTGAGCTTCCGGATCAGGAATAGCCAAATCCTCTTCTCCAGGGAGCTTGACGGACGGATTATGCAACACATCCAGGAAGACATTAGGTGGAACCGGTTTACGTTGGGAACCCAAACGGCTTAAAGCGTCCGCCGCTTCGTTCTTTCGCCGGTCCACATGATCCACCTGATAACCTTTGAAGTGACCTGCAACAATATTGTTGGGGAACGTAGCAGAAATTCAAAATTTTCTACGCATCACCAAGATCAATCTATGGAGTAATCTAGCAACGAGGGGAAGGGGAGTGCATCTACATACCCTTGTAGATCGCGATGCGGAAGCGTTGCAAGAACGCGGATGAAGGAGTCGTACTCGTAGCGATTCAGATCGCGGTTGATTCCGATCTAAGCACCGAAGAACGGTGCCTCCGCGTTCAACACACGTGCAGCCCGGTGACGTCTCCCACGCCTTGATCCAGCAAGGAGAGAGGGAGAGGTTGGGGAAGACTCCATCCAGCAGCAGCACAACGGCGTGGTGGTGGTGGAGGAGCGTGGCAATCCCGCAGGGCTTCGCCAAGCACCGCGGGAGAGGAGGAGGAGGGAGAGGGGTAGGGCTGCGCCGAAAGAGAGACGTTCTCGTGTGTATGGCAGCCCCAAAACCCCAATATATATAGGGGAGGGGGAGGGCTGCGCCCCCATCTAGGGTTCCCCCCCCCAAGGGGTGCGGCCAGCCCTAGATGGGGCTTGGGGGGCGGCCAAGGGGTGGAGAGAGGGGGCGCCCCACTAGATGGGCCTTAGGCCCATCTGAGACTAGGGTTTCCCCCTTTCCCCCCTTTCCTGCGCCCTGGGCCTCTTGTGGGGGGGCGCACCAGCCCACCTGGGGCTGGTCCCCTCCCACACTTGGCCCACGCAGCCCTCTGGGGCCGGTGGCCCCACCTGGTGGACCCCCGGGACCCTCCCGGTGGTCCCGGTACATTACCGATATCACCCGAAACTTTTCCGGTGACCAAAACAGGACTTCCCATATATAAATCTTTACCTCCGGACCATTCTGGAACTCCTCGTGACGTCCGGGATCTCATCCGGGACTCCGAACAACATTCGGTAACCACGTACATACTTTCCCTATAACCCTAGCGTCATCGAACCTTAAGTGTGTAGACCCTACGGGTTCGGGAACCATGCAGACATGACCGAGACGTTCTCCGGTCAATAACCAACAGCGGGATCTGGATACCCATGTTGGCTCCCACATGTTCCACGATGATCTCATCGGATGAACCACGATGTCGGGGATTCAATCAATCCCGTATTCAATTCCCTTTGTCTATCGGTATGTTACTTGCCCGAGATTCGATCGTCGGTATCCCGATACCTTGTTCAATCTCGTTACCGGCAAGTCTCTTTACTCGTTCCGTAACTCACATCATCCCGTGATCAACTCCTTGGTCACATTGTGCACATTATGATGATGTCCTACCGAGTGGGCCCAGAGATACCTCTCCGTTTACACGGAGTGACAAATCCCAGTCTTGATTCGTGCCAACCCAACAGACACTTTCGGAAATACCTGTAGTGCACCTTTATAGCCACCCAGTTACGTTGTGACGTTTGGTACACCCAAAGCATTCCTACGGTATCCGGGAGTTGCACAATCTCATGGTCTAAGGAAATGATACTTGACATTAGAAAAGCTCTGAGCAAACAAACTGCACGATCTTGTGCTAGGCTTAGGATTGGGTCTTGTCCATCACATCATTCTCCTAATGATGTGATCCCGTTATCAACGACATCCAATGTCCATGGTCAGGAAACCGTAACCATCTATTGATCAACGAGCTAGTCAACTAGAGGCTTACTAGGGACATGGTGTTGTCTATGTATCCACACATGTATCTGAGTTTCCTATCAATACAATTCTAGCATGGATAATAAACGATTATCATGAACAAGGAAATATAATAATAACCAATTTATTATTGCCTCTAGGGCATATTTCCAACAAATATCCACCTCATGACGATATGTCGCCATGAGTGGGTCCTTGGAATCCCAAGTGCCGGACACTTATTGAGCCACCAGGTCCAAGTCACCGAAGCACTTAACTCGGCTTAGGTTCATCTCCTTAGCCATCCGAAGACCATGGAGTAAGGCCTCATATTCAGCTGCATTGTTAGTGCAAGGGAACATTAAACGGAGAACATAACAAAACTTATCACCTCGTGGGGAAGTTAATACGACTCCAGCCCCCGAGCCCTCCAATTGACTGGACCCATCAAAATGAATAGTCCAATAAGTATGATCCGGCTTCTCTTCTGGCGCTTGTAGTTCTGTCCAATCATTGATGAAATCCACAAGTGCCTGAGATTTGATCGCCGTTCGGTGTATGTATTTCAACCCGTGAGGCCCAAGCTCGATGGCCCACTTAGCAATCCGGCCAGTTGCTTCCCTGTTCTGGATTATATCCCCCAAAGGAGCAGAGCTGACCACCGTGATGGGATGACCTTAGAAATATTGCTTAAGCTTTCGGCTTGCCATGAAAACTCCATACACCAACTTCTGCCAATGCGGGTACCTCTGCTTGGACTCAATAAGTACCTCACTGATATAGTAAACCGGCCGTTGAACCGGATATTCCTTTCCGGCCTCCTTGCGCTCCACCACAATAGCCACGCTAACAGCCCGGGCATTAGCTGCCACATATAACAACAATGGCTCTTTGTCAACCGGAGCAGCGAGAACCGGCGGATTAGCCAGCTGCCGCTTTAAATCCTCAAATGCTTCATTAGCGGGGTTACTCCGGACGAAGTTATCCGTTTTCTTCAGCATCTGATACAAAGGGATGGCCTTCTCGCCAAGGCGGCTGATAAACCGGCTCAACGCGGCAATCCGGCCAGCCAGCCGTTGAACATCATTGATACACTTCGGTTTGGCCAAAAAAGTAATGGCTTTGATCTTTTCCGGATTAGCTTCAATGCCCCTGTTAGACACCAAAAAACCCAAGAGCTTGCCTGCCGGTACACCAAAAACGCACTTGGCCGGATTAAGCATCATTTTATAAACCCACAGGTTATCAAAGGTCTCCTTCAAGTCATCAATCAATGTCTCCTTCTTCCTTGATTTCACCACAATATCATCTACATATGCATGAACATTGCAGCCGATCTGATCATGAAGACAATTCTGCACACACCGCTGATAGGTCGCCTGGGCACTCTTTAGCCCAAAGGGCATAGACACATAACAGAAGGCTCTAAAAGGAGTTATGAAGGTTGTCTTCTCCTGGTCCTTAACTGCCATTCTGATCTGATGGTAGCCAGAATACGCATCCAGAAAGCTCAAACGCTCGCAACCCGCCGTAGCATCAATGATTTGATTAATACGAGGGAGGGCAAAAGGATCTGCTGGATAGGCTTTGTTGAGATCTGTGTAGTCCACACACATACGCCAAGTGCCATTCTTCTTGAGCACCAGCACCGGATTAGCCAGCCACTCAGGATGAAATACTTCAACGATAAATCCAGCCGCCAAGAGCCTGGCTACTTCTTCACCAATAGCCTTGCGTCTTTCTTCATTGAACCGGCGAAGAAATTGCTTGATCGGTTTATACTTGGGATCAACATTGAGAGTATGCTCAGCGAGTTCTCTCGGTACACCTGGCATGTCAGAAGGCTTCCACGCAAAGATGTCCCGATTCTCACAGATGAACTCGATGAGCGCGCTTTCCTATTTCAGATCCAAGTTAGCGCTGATGCTAAACTGCTTGGACGAATCGCCGGGCACGAAGTCAACAAGCTTAGTCTCATCAGCAGATTTAAACTTCACGGCCGGATCATGCTCTGTAGTTGGTTTCTTTAATGAAGTCATATCTGTCGGATCAACATTGTCCTTATAGAACTTCAATTCCTCAGTTGCACAAACCGACTCAGCGTATGCCGCATCGCCTTCTTCACATTCCAAAGCAATCTTGCGACTCCCGTGCATTGTGATAGTCCCCTTATGACCCGGCATCTTGAGCTGCAGATAAACATAACAGGGCCTTGCCATAAACTTAGCATAAGCCGGTCGTCCAAACAGGGCATGATATGGGCTCTTGATTTTCACCACCTCAAAGGTCAACTTCTCTGATCTTGAATCATGCTCGTCGCCAAAAGCAACCTCCAGAGCTATCTTACCAACGGGATATGCCGATTTACCAGGTACCACACCATGAAAGACCGTGTTGGACGGTTTAAGATTTTTATCTGTTAACCCCATGCGACAGAAGGTTTCATAATAAAGGATATTGATACTACTCCCCCCATCCATGAGTACTTTGGTGAACTTATAACCTCCCACCTGAGGTGCCACCACCAATGCCAGATGACCCGGATTATCAACCCAGGACGGATGATCCTCTCGACTCCACACAATAGGCTGTTCAGACCAGCGTAAGTATCGGGGAACCGCCGGTTCAACGGAATTCACTGCCCTTTTATGAAGCTTCTGATCACGCTTGTCCAGGCTAGTGGTGAAGACATGATACTGCTCGCTATTCAACTGCTTCGGGTTGCTCTGGTAACCCGACTGCTGCTGTTGCTGTTGCTGATTCCCCTGATTATTATAACCACCTTGGTTGCCCTGATTGCCTTGATTACCCTGTCCACTCTGGTTGCCGTGAAAGCCTGAACCGGAACTACCTCCACCGTAACCCGGCCCATGAGATCCGGGGCCTGAACCGCCACCCGGTCCACGATCATACCGAAAAACATCAGAGTTTTTGAACTCTTGCATGATGTAACAATCTTTCCAGAGGTGCGTGGACGGGTTCTCCTTCGTCCCGTGCTTTGGGCAAGGCTGGTTCAACAGATAAGACAGGCGGTCCGGATTAGGACTTGGTCCTCCACCGCGCTGGGGCGGTTTACCTTTACGCCGTTGGCCTTTGTCCTGCGCATTGGTATTAGCCACAAAATCCAAGCTATTATCCACTTTACGCTTACCGTTGTTTCCATGGCCTGCCGGGTTGTGCTACTGCCCCTTGGTATGTCCGCTCTTCTTTCCCTTCCCTGTCTTGTCATCGTCAGACTCGGGGTCCTTGGTACCATCAGAGTCGGCATATTTCACCAGAGCAGCCATGAGAGTCCCCATATCATTGCAGTGGCGTTTGAGCCGTCCCAACTTCAGCTTCAGAGGTGCGAACCGGCAATTGCCTTCCAACGTTAAAACTGTTGTGTCAGCGTTAATGCGGTCCGATGAATGCAAAATCTCCGAAACCCGGTGCACCCAATGGGTTGTTGATTCTCCTTCCTCCTGGACACAGGCAGCTAGGTCCACAATTGACATGGGCTGCTTGCACGTATCCTTGAAGTTCTGGATAAATCGGGCCCTCAGCTCGACCCATGACCCAATGGAGTTAGCTGGTAACTTTTTCAACCAAGTTCGAGCCGTTCCTTCCAACATCATGGTAAATTATTTAGCGCACGCCGCATCGTCCACATCCAGCATCTCCATTGCCATCTCATAGCTTTCCACCCATGACTCGGGGGATAAATCGGCGGTGTAATTTGGCACTTTTCGTGGGCCTTTGAAATCCTTGGGCAGGCGCACGTTGCGCAGTGCTGGGACGAGACACGGTACTCCCAAAGAGGTAGAGGTAACCCCTGGTTCCACCGATGTGGTTGGACGAACCGGAGTAAGTTGGCGGGCCTCATGCTGTGCTGCTAACTCGGCTTCTCGACGAGCTCTAGCGCGATCCACCACATCCTGAGCATCACCACCACCACCCGCCGGGTTATGGCCACGGGCGGATCACGGTTCCGCGCATTGCTTGATACTGCCGGTTCATCCATACGCCTGTTGTAGCTCCGGCTTGGGCGGGGACTAGAATGGATCCTCTCGCGACTATATGAATAAGCCTGCTGCTGAACCAAAGCTGTCTGAAGAAGCTCCCTAGCCCGTCGCGTCTCGACTGCCACCAGAGACTCGTCTTCGATCGGAAGGGCCGCCGGCCGTGAAGCGGCAGCGACAATGTTGTCCATCAGGTTAGAGTAATGACCCGGTGGTGTTGGGACATGCTGTGGCAAAACGTGATTATGGCGAGGCGGATCCACCAATCGTGGCTGAACCGGCGCCCCCGCTCCAGGTGCCTCCGCCCGGTTTACCATCGACGGATTACTGGTCCCTGCTCCTGGGGTTAGGGATGGCAGCTTTGCCCATGGGTATGGGTACCCGCGGGTACCCTACCCGAAAACAACGGGTATGGGCAAGACTGGAAGAGATTTTGTACCCATGGGTAATAGGTATCCATACCCGCAAAATATATGGGTAGGATATGGGTATGACATTGCGCCCATGGGTAACCCAATGGATACCCAGAAACAATTAATAAATGAAAATAACTCCTATGACATGTGGGGTCATCATCCAACTCCTATGGCCCATCCTAAGTCTCGATTCATTAAATTTTCCATAGCTCATAGGCCCGTAATCACCTGCTCGCCACTCCTCATGCGTCCTATGTGACTCGTTGAAAAGTTGAAAGCTTGACTCTTTGCTACCAGACTCCTATCCAACGCTCGATCCAGCGATTCCCCATTCCCAGCACGACCTCCCACTGTACCGGGTTTCTACTAACCGCCCGCTCATACTCCCTTGATGCCTCCAAGAGGCCACCCACCATAGTAGCTCGTGTTAGTGATATACTACTCATCCATGATCACTTGAAGTTTAAACCCATTTCTCTACATTTTGAAATTTTAAATGCTATAACTATTATATCCACTGGATACCCATTGGGTATAGGATACCCGATGGGTATGGGCATGGGTGCCAATTTATGCCCATGGGTATTGAAATGGGTGGGTATAGAAATTTTCTGTGGGTATGGGTTTGGGTAGAAGAAGGTTGTACCCGCACATACCCTACCCATTGCCATCCCTACCTGGGGTGTTAAAGAGGTTCCTGGCCTCATAAACCAGCGGCAGGCGAGATTGGTACCTCCTCTTCAGGACATCATTTGACGCACTCTGATCCAGCATAAGCCGGTAAGCCCGTGCATCCAATGCGGCCCGTTCCGCAGCCATCCTGGTATCCTCAGCTGCCAAGTCGGCTTTGGCCTGGGCGATCTGATCCTTCACCTTCGCGATTTCCGCATTATGTGCATCTTGATCCGCCGGGTTAACCTCCGCCATCAGCGTTGCCAAAGCGTCAAATAAATCAGATAGAACCTGAGCCGACGGTTGCACAGGGCCTCCTGCCCCGGCCGCTGTCGCTGCTGCTGATCCGGAAATCATCGCTGCCGCGGTCAAAGAGTGGAGCGCTGGTTGCGTACCGGCCATGAAGATCGCAGCCCGGTTTGGCAGATCAAAGGGGTCCAGAATACTGTCGCCATCGGAACAGCCCCCAATCCGGCCATCTTGCAACTGATATAACGACTCGGTCTCTCCAGTTGATGACTCGTCGCCGGAATAAACGACGTTTTCACCACCAGATTCCGATCTATCCTCAGATTCCCCTCCGTGGATGACTCCCACGAAGGCACGCTTCATGACAGGCTTAACCCGGGCAGATCTCGCACGCTGAGCCGTTTCGACGAGGTCGGTGCAGATGTCCAGCTCAGGGCCCGGTTCGCCGATCTTGCCAATGAAGACGTGTATGCCACCAAAGGGGACCCGGTACCCGTACTCGATTGAGCCGGCCTCGGGGCCCCAGCCTGCATCGTCGATGTAGAGCTTGCCACGAGAATTCTTGGTCATCCGGCCCACAGCGTAGCCCTTGAGTCCTTCGAAGCTGCCCTCTAAGAACTTGAAACTATCGTGCGATAGCCCCATGGTGGGCGCCAACTGTCGTGGTTTTGTCACGGCAGATGTCCTAAGGAAAGGACTTAGTCATGGAGCCATCGCGCGGGTTAGCTTAAAGGGGTTAAAGCGGACAAGGGACGCAGAGAGTTTATACTGGTTCGGCCCCTTGCGGTGAAGGTAAAAGCCTAATCCAGTTGTTGTGGAATTGCTAGGGTTTCGATGACCAGGGAGCGAATACGCTTTGCCTGAGTCTCGAGTTGTTGTCTGTTGTCCACAAACCGCCGCCGGGTCGTCCCCTTATATACATGGGTTGACGCCCGTCGGTTTACAGAATCCCGAGGCCGGCTCATAAACGTGTCCGGCCCGGTCTCTACTCTTTCTATCTTACAACACAAGTTTACATATCAACGCCGGTTTATGTCTACAGGCCTTAAACCGGCTTTTGGGCCCTGGGCCTTCATAAAGCGTCACCGTCTTTGTCTTCATGGGCTTCAGATACAGTGAACCATTATGGGGCTAACCCGGCCACTCCTGGCCGGTTTACGCCCAGTAGTAATATCCCCAATAGGCAGGGAGTGTGTGCGTGTTTATGGGGATGAATGTATGTGTACGTATATGAGCGTCTGCATCTATACCGTGTTAAATAAAAATGAGAGAAAAAATACCGTGTCAATTTTTTTAGAAACGAAATGATGAACATGCATCAATGCTCAAATAAAAGCCGGTTTATTTTTCAAATTTCGCTCCAAACACCATGCACTGTTTCTTTGATATAAAGGAAAGGTAAAATTGACCTAAAAAAATCTCCGCCGGTACAACTTAGCACAACTAGAAAAACTAAGCTAAAATTGTGTGTTAGGAGTTCCAAAAAATAACAGCTCGTGGGTGCAAATCATTGAGCCCAGATCCTGACCCGCGCCCTCCCTCCCTCCCCGTACCCCCCCCCCCCTGAGCAGGGCGACCGGGGCGGCCCTCCCTCCCCTCGCCGCCCAGCCCCCTCCTCCCACCCCTCCTCCCGCCGCTGGCATGGCCGGGCGTTGCCCGCGCGGCGCCATGGCGAGGTCGGCGGTGGCGGCCCTCTTCCTCTCCCCCTCGCGGTTCCCCGGCTCGGGCGGCGGTTTCCGGCGACGGTGCGCCTCGGCGGGCGGTGCTCCGGTGTAGATCGGGCGCAGATTCGGCGGCGACGCGGCCCTTTGGCGGCTGGCGGCGGGGGTTGGCCGGCGGAGCCCTGCAGGCCCAGATCTGGGCACTTTTGGGCCCGATCTGGGTCAGGGCGGGTTGGTCTGTCCTCCGGCGGGTCTCCTCCGGCTGGGCTGGCGGGATGCGGTCGTTGGGTTCGGCGGCTCTGCGCTGCGTCGGCTGCAGCGCGGCAGCAGGAGCTTAACGGGTCCGATCTGGGCCCGGCTGGGCAGGGGGTCCGGCGTGCTCCTGCGCCTGCGTCCGGTCTGCTACGGCTTGTGCCAGTGGAGGTTGTCCCCTCCCACATGGCTGTGGTGCTCCTGGTCCCTATCGGCGGTGGTCTCGTTTGGTTCGGCCGGCCTCGCAGCGTCTGCGGTGGAGAGACGATGGTGGTGTCCTCGTGACTGTGGTAGCGCAGGTTGGTGGGCGGTTGGCGTGGTGGAGCCGCCGGTTGGTCCTGGGTTGTGGGTATGAGGGGTAGGGCGAAATCCCTCTCGGGTCCGCCCAGCACCGACGCGGTGACGCCTGCGGGCGCCATCAACCTTCTTGAAGGGCGTCGGGAGTACCTCTCGCCCGCTTCCCTCCGTGTACCGGGAGAAATCCTAGGATTCGTCCGGGCAGCAGCGTCGTCGTCATCGCAGTCCTTCTTGAAGGTGTTGCTTGGTTCGCGGCGACTCGATGGCATTGGAGCGTGGTGGATGTTTCCGGTGGGCGCAGCGGTTGCGGGACGCATCAGCTCTCGTTCATCCGGTGCTGCCGGCATTTCTTTCTCTTGCTTTTCTCTTGTTTTTCTTTTGGGCATGATTGTGTTGTTTGCCCCAGCATCGAATTTCTGGCTGTATCGAGTGGTTGCTCTATTAATATAGCGGGGCGCAAGCCTTTTTCGGCAAAATAACAGCTCGTACCCAGGGCACCCAACCGCCAGGGTTTCCCGTACCTCCTCTCTTGTATCCTTAGGGCTATGGAGGCACGATGGATCTTGACCTTTGCCGGTTGGAGGGTTCCCTTTTGTGTTGTTTTTAGTTTTGTTAAATGGTGTCTTGCTCGCCTCTCTTAAGATGTAATAAGGTTCCTCCCGCTTTGACCCCGTCTCAGTGGTGCTTCTAGTGTCATTAGAGGACGTGTGGAGGTTTATCTCCGGCGGATCTCGCGGTGTCCGGTTGGCGTTTCTCTTTGGTGGATCCACGTGGATTCGGTTTTCGTTCGTCTATGTTACCCTGGTCTTGTCGGGCCTTTGAGTCGCTCTAGTGCTTGCAGTCGTCGTTAAGTGTTTGCGGGTCTGGATGTAATTGTTATTTTTTGTTTTCTTTGTACTATTTTGACAGTTAATGAACAAACCAGAAGTCTCTCCCGAAAATAAATAAATCAAAAAGATAAGATAAGCAAGGCTACCCGCGCCACCGGCCTTCTAGGAAAGCATCCATTTTGAAACTGAAATAATAGGAGTGCAATTTATTTCTAAAAAGGGAAAGCCAAGAAAAATCAAAAGCTCAGATTCTCATCTAAACAACGGAAAAGGGGAGGAAATCCGCGCCGCCGCAATACCGCCGCGTGCGCCGGCGCGGAGCCGTGCGCTCGTGATCGCCCGCCTGCTGACTCACCATTTTTCCCTTTTACCAACCAGCCAAGCCACCATCCAATCCCCGCTCCCTGTCTCTTCCTCCTCCCTCCCACTACCCGTCTCTCCCCTCTCCCCCCAAGCGAGACACAACACCGACCAGAGAGGGAGGAAAATTCCCGATCAAACCCTCGAATCCTCCGCGGCCTCGTGGAATCCCAGCCCGCCGCAGCCTCGCCCTCCCCGCGCCGCGGTTCGGGATCAGGAAGGTTCGGACGGCGGATTCCGGTCGCATGGAGCGCGTCTTCTCCGTCGAGGAGATCCCCGACCCCTTCTGGGGCCAGCCGTCGCCGCGGCCGGCGGGGGCGTCGGCCGCTGGCCCCGCGTCTTCCGGAGGGGGCGGCGCGGAGGGCGCGATGAACCGGTGCCCGTCCGAGTGGTACTTCCAGAAGTTCCTCGAGGAGGCCGTGCTCGACAGCCCCGCCGCCGACCCTGGCCCGATGGCCGGTGCTAGCGGGGGCGGAGTGGGGGCCGCGGAGGTGAAGCGGACCGCCGCTGCGGTGGCGCCGGCGCCGGCGGCGACGGGCGCGGTGGTGGACCCGGTGGAGTACAACGCGATGCTCAAGCAGAAGCTCGAGAAGGACCTCGCCGCCGTCGCCATGTGGAGGGTACGACCGTCAGCTCTTACCATCTTATTAGGCGTTTCGAATGCTAGGCCGTGCTCCGAAATGTTTAGCCATTTTATTAGATCGGTCATTGTGGTTACCTTATACTACTAGTAATGTGATCTGCAGAGCTCTGCATTGCCTGCTCCCTTCTAGGAATCTGTATATGGTATATACAATACGACTGCTTCGGTCCCGCCTTGGCTATGATATTGTAGCATCTGCGATCTGGATGGGTTCGGGCAAAATCTGTCTTCATAGTGCATCATCTGTAGTTGTACCCCAAATAACAAAAACAAAGACAAAAACAAAATGGTTTATCCTTATGTGTAGGCATTGGCTAGCATAGAGATCACAGAATGTGTTGCGAGTTTGATGATTCTGTGAATTTCTGACTGTTTGGGAGTCCAATGCGGCCACCATTTGATCACTTTTTGGTGAGTGTTTGGGTGCTCAGTTTGAATCCCTGTCGTAAAGCAGATGTGCTTGTGCTTTAGTTGGCTGATGTCACCTTTATTTGTCTTCTGTCTGTTTCCAGTTGCACGACCAATGATATTAGCTTATTTTGTTATGCTTGGGAATTATATGAGCTGTTGAGTTTTGACTTCAGCACATTAATAATTTGATTTGCTCGTTAATCAGAACTTCTCTCCTTATGTTCCCCCCACTAAAGATGTGCTGTTAAGTTGTGTGTCTTTTCCTCGTACTGTTATGTCATTCCAACTGTAGCCTTTTCAAAGAACTAACCCTAAAACACTCAATCTGTGGGGGGAAGACAGCCCCCGGGGGATTTTTGGAAGGTGAGGAACTCCCTCGAACACTCTCATGTGGGGAGCTGGCACTAAACGTGCCAGTGAGGGGGATTTTGTATGCGGGACCCAGGCTTTGAACCCGGGTCGGCCGCCCCACTATAGGAGGCGTTACCTGGAGCTGAATAACGTGTTCGCTTCTAACTTCTAAGAACTAACTCTATATTTATTGCTTTATTATACACTGCTATTATATTTAAAAGGACAAGTAAGTTCACGTGCTTTTTTTTTATTTTTAATGCATCTCTGTTATTCTGCTCATTTGTAACACTAGCTTGTGTCATTTTCATTTTTAATGCATTTCTGTTATTCTGCTCATTTGTAATACTAGCTCATGTCATTTTCGTCCGCAGGCCTCTGGTGCCATGCCTCCAGAACGTTTTGCAGCTAGTCCGTCATTGCCAAATGCAGATGTTCAGCATATAGGCACTATTAATCCCATAGGAGGTACTTATCTTCTGGTCACATCTTTGAACTAGTTAGGAACCTGCGGTAGGGAATGAACTACTGTGCACCATATTTGCTTAATGGTTCTTAAATCTTTGATTTGTTACATCTTTTTTCTGATTCTCATAAAAATGGAAATATTCTATTTGAAATGAACAGTGTTAAATTGTATTTCTTGGAATCTTGTTAAAACATTTCTTTGCTGGATTGCCTGCTGGCAAGCGTGTTTATGTTTATTCTCTTTCCCCGACCTAGGAGGGCACACTCAGTATCCTGTTTTGAGTTCTCAAAAGAAATCATCCTGTTTTTTCCTTGAGCAGATAGACTTCACAGTTTAACTGAGTAGTGTAAATTATAGTTCCGTGGCATCATGCTATGCCATGTTGTGAAACATAAGCAGAAAAGCATATTCTGTGATGCTGACATGACATGTCTGGCTTTTGGACACATATTAGGTAATGTGGTTCCAGTTCAAAACAAGCTAGCTGGTGGCGCAAGTGGGGTGTCGGGTCCGCATCTGGTACAAAATGCCGATGCCCTTGTAAAGCAAGCTGCTAGCTCTTCTTCGCGGGAGCAGTCAGAAGATGATGATATGGAAGGAGAAGATGAGATCACTGGGAATGGTCCCCCTACTGATCAAAGACTGCGGAGGAGGTAATCACTTTTACCTGCTTGTAATTATATGCACCATCTTGTTGTCTCGTCATGCACGAATGCCCTCAAGTTAGCCCTTTCTTTAGAATTTCCCACTTGCTTAGCTCCGTCAGTTTCCAGCAGTATCATCATCTCTTTGCCATGTTACACAGCAGAGTAATTTGTATGGGTGTTCATATCTTGGCTACAGACATAGGTCATTGCTTCTGTGCTTTATGATTGTTCAATGGACAAGTAAAGGTTAAAAAACGTATCCATATCATATTCGTTAGATGACTTGTCTGATACTGATGGAGTGATTGTATCAAGTAGAATAAAAAAGATATGAATGGTCTGCTTAGTACAGGACTGAAAATGATACCACAGTTAGATACAAGTATGCACAGCGCACTAGGCGTATAGATTGCAGAACGGCATTTCGGTCTTTAGTAATGTCAAACTATTGAACTGTAAATCATGGTATGCTGGTTTGCACTTTAGCATCTTTTTATCGTGAATAGTGTAACTCCTGATGTTGTGCTGGGGTCTCTCTCTATGACGCTATTGAGCGTCCACTTCTTGGATATTATGCTAGCTTCTTGACTGGTTCCAGGAAGCAATCCAATCGGGAATCGGCCAGGCGTTCAAGAAGCAGAAAGGCAGCTCACCTGAATGAGCTAGAAGCACAGGTCTGATAATTTACAATGTCGTTTGTTGATGGACACATGATACTGAAATCTTCGCCTTATGAATTTTTGTTGTGGTTGGCTCGTTACAGGTATCACAGTTAAGAGTTGAGAACTCGTCACTGTTAAGGCGACTTGCTGATGTTAATCAGAAATACAATGGTGCTGCTGTTGACAATAGGGTATTAAAAGCAGATGTTGAAACCTTAAGAGCAAAGGTATGCTCCTTTATTATATGCCTTTTGTGCTATGCATCTGTGTCTCTTGGATCGGCCGCTTAGGCTTGTTCGAAATGACATTTCCACCTCAGACTGCACGATACCCAGTTTTTAGAGAAAGATCCGTTGCCACTGTATCCTATAGTCTTTATGTTGGCCATTGTCTGCTCTGAACATACTTACACACCAAATTTCTCAGGTGAAGATGGCAGAGGACTCGGTGAAGCGGGTGACAGGCATGAGCGCTCTGTTCCCTGCTGGCTCCGACATGTCATCCCTCAGCATGCCCTTCACCGGCTCCCCATCGGAGGCCACCTCCGACGCGGCCGTCCCAGACGACCTTAGCGCTTACTTCTCGACAAGCGAGGCCGGAGGTAACGGGTACATGCCTGAGATGGCTTCCTCTGCGCAAGAAGATGACAATTTCCTCAACGAGGCCATGGATACCGGCAAGATGGGCAGACCTGATTCGCTGCATCGTGTGGCGAGCCTGGAGCACCTCCAGAAGAGGATGTGTGGCGGGCCGGCTTCATCTGGATCGACCTCGTAGGAGCAGCCCGCTCCTTGGGGCCAGGAAGTCCCACGAAATTATTATTGGGCGGACATATCTTGGTGGTGGATGTTGATAATCCTATGCTATTTGTTCTTTGGCTGTGACCTCTAGTGTCCTCGTCGCTATGTTCCTGAAACACAGCAGATAGTAAAACTGTGCGTTGTCATTGCTCATTGCTGCCGGGTACTTTGGATGGACGTCGTTTCTGGCAGCCTGCTTTCAAATATTTTATCTTCTTTTTTTCGACGAACATTAAAAGTGAACGAACGAGAGATCCTGGCTATTAACATCTTCGCCTGTAGAAACTGCAGGAGCCTGAATCAACTCCATAAAATATTTATAAACGGCATTAGAAATTCTTCACTGTTTGAACATTGGCCGGAGATGCACCCTGAACTTGGCAAACGCGGCTGAAGATGGCAGGAACAAAGAGTAGTAGGAAATGAAGAAAACACATAAAATCACCGAGAGAAATAGTCCCCCCACCACCGGAGTGGCGATCGTCGAGATTGCCTTTATGCAGGAACCATCAAAAGTACACTTTGTGTTCACCGACGCATGCAAAGTTGATTGGAAATGACGCTGTAAATGACACTACGTAAGTACACTTTGGAGAAATGCCCAAACCAAGGGATTCCATTGCCCATTACGGCAAAAATGTAAGGTCCATCACAGTCTGTTCAGAAATTATGCCCACTATGGCTTAAGAAAACCAATTCATATATGAGGTTTGTTCGCAAAGCGAACAATAAACAATGAATGAGGCCGTACCTCGTAAGAAAATCCTATGCTACATAAAGCACATAAACATATTCATGTTACAACAAACGCTAAGCGCAAGCACCAGACGCCAAAACTCCCATCTCTTCATCAGCCAAAACGAATCCGAGACGCAGCACAGGGGTTACGGCAACCGTCATCAGCCATAACAGTAGCAAACTATCCTCTTGTTCTTCTATCTCTTTTGGGGATGATATTTTGTACCTCCACTGCCGAAACAAACCCATGTATGTGATCAGTCTGATCTAGGGCGACTGGAGTTCTTGTGAGAGTTCTTGTACAGTGGCAGCACCGAGCGGCTGCCACGTTTCCTTCTAGCAAAGCAACGCCAGTAAAAAAGCCAAAATAATAGCAACAAGGCTATGGGGATGGCCCATCTGCGGACACAAAGGGTGACATATTATTAGAAAAGAAGGCAGCCTGCGAGATAATATATGTTTGCTCTTATATATTTATTACATTACATGGGGACGAAAGACCTACCTGTCCAGATCGAGAAGTGGACTGTACACGATGGTTTCCCAGGATGAAACGATTATGTGCCAAGCTGGATTATAGTAAAGCGATTCTGCTGACCAGAACATTCTTGTATATGTCTCCAGGAAGATAAACATTACCCATGCAGCAATTTCAAGTAGAAAGAACTTGATCACAAAGCGCCCAAGCACGACCATGACCAGAGCGAAGGTCACCAACCAATTGAAGAGCTTGTTATTGTACTCCTTGATGAAAAGAGCACGAGATTTGAGGAGCATCTGCATGCAATACCAAATTGGAGTTCAGTTAGATATTAATCATAAGCTTCAAAAGAATTGAAGCGGCCTGTAGATTTGTGAGTAAAGACAGAACATAACAATTTGCAGAATCTGTGATGCTCTGTTATGTTACGATCCAAATTCAGGTATAATGATAAAGGCTAACTTCTGACAAGCAGAGCGGAGCTCAGGCCGTCGCCGGTAGGCTTGGGCTGGAGCAGAGCGAAGTTAGCCCATGTGGGGCCCCTTTCAGTGACGCCCGCCTGGGGGATGAACAACAGTGCTGTGCATTCGTTGAATTACTTGAAGCAATTTCCAACCCCACTGATTTCCATCATAGCAAAATTTGTATCTTTTGTTTCTGGTGGTTTGGCTGGTGCTCTTATAATTATGGGATTTCTGGGTGAATCCATCCTTGAGGGTCATGCAAGTTCTTTGTCGGCACTTTTTGGCTTCCTGTTACTTGCATCTTATCCACCTTCTATATTTCACATCTATAACTTTTGAAGATTTTCGGAAGGAATCTATTCTGGGATACTATTGTTTTTGGAACAATAGCAGCTATAAGTCGAAAAGTAGTGGCTGATGAACTTCAAGCGATTGACCCAGAAGGGGCTATGTGCCTCGTTGTCCAGCAAACCCATTACATGCCGAAGCGGCGGCGTGGTAAAGAAAGCAATGAACTGGTTCGGAAAGAATTTGAAACACTGTTTCAGGTACCTGAATTCAGCTATAGTGCTGTTGTGATTAAGACAATACTCTTCTGTAGCATTTTGGCTTTTGATAATAATAACAATAGTTAAAGTTCTTTTTCTAGCATGGGACAATTAAATTAGTTAATAGGTGAACATATAAGTGACATTTTCCCCTGATATAGATATGACAATGTTGAGCTTTCAAGTTCTTTTTCCATCTCTTTCAGCTAAAGAGTGATATATCTAAAAAAACAGGTTAGTTTTGGTGTTTCGATTAACAGGACTCAGCAAAGTGGTTAGCTTCCTAGATATCATCTGCCACCGGCATTAGATTTTCATCGTTGGTTGAGATCCAGGATATATCTGTATTGGCTATGTGGTTTGTATTTTCTATATAGCTCTGAGAAGTGTCTTGTTAAATTGTGAATGCAGTATACCATAGTAATGCTATTAGAAGAGATGGTCTCCATTTTCATCACTCCTTACTTGCTCATTTTTGAGGTACCAAAGGTAATGGTCTGAACTAGCTCAATGAATGTGTTCCTCTACAGTTTTGTAACAACTGTGAATTCTTATAAATTTACAGCGTGTGATGACATTCTGCACTTCATCTCGGACTTCACAATTTATGTAGACGGTGTGGGAGATGTAGGCAGGTCAGTTGCTGAAGTTTCTTCTGAATTTATGTTCTGACCATCTATCTTTGTTGAGCCTCTGCAACACTTAACATCATTGCTTTGCTGTGTTTCAATAGTTTAAGCTTGTTTGACTTCAGAAGACACGGTAATAGAAACTATGGTTCTCCATTTGATGCACCTAAAAACCTGAGGAGCTCCCAAGGGAAAATGGAGAAATCATTCTTAAGGTAAATTAGACTTTCAAGTACTTCACACGCTTCTTACTAGCTTGGTGTACTTAAGTAGTTTCCCGCAAAAAAAGGTGTACTCAAGTAGTTATTTTCCTGGAAGTATGTGTATCCATTGTAAGCTGCCGCATGGGATAAGTTGATCAGTTGTAAATCCCCGGCGTTTGTAGCTTCCCCCAATATAGTGAAGAAGATTTGTTGGTTGGCACCCGTGGTTTTTTCCCCTTCGTGTTGGAGGGGTTTTCCATGTTAAATCCTTGTGTCCCTGTGTTTGATTTCGTCTTCATCGTATTCGATTGCATGTCGTATCTCTAACATGCGCCATGATTTTGAAGCATGGCATATCGAAAAGCTGATTCAACATGTCAGTTGTCAGAGTTTAAATGACGGATGCAAAGAGCTGAATCATAAGTTTTATTTTGGGATGTTTCTCAAGACTTAATGTCATGTATCTAGTTCATTAGCCTGCATGGTTCTTTTGCTATTCAAGGAACCAGTAGTGATGATATAAGGTCACAAATATTAGCCTTACCCATGGGAGAAAATGTTACCAATATGGAAATGCCTGAATCTCTAGCACAATAGCTAGATGAGATGAAATATGATACTGGGCAATGAATGAGTGGTAGAAAGAGTTCAATAATTGACCATAAATGTGCATAGGTGCTGCTGTATCCACTTGTCATGCAAAGTATGTTTGGAATAAAAGACAGACCTTTGACATCCTATGATCATATCTTTCCTTCGCAGGCCCCACACATTCCATTACAAAAGTCCGATTGCAGTAAAAAAAGCCTGCATTGAACTTTGCCATGGAAGGAAGTTTCAAGACTTGAAGGTGATCCATTTGATCTTCACATTCCGAAAAACGTGCTTCGCAAAGCTTGGACGATTGATACTCATTAGCTAGAAGGAAGTTTTTGTACACCTACAAGGTACACCCTGTAAGTATGTAAATATATTATCTTGAGTGGAAGTTTATTACAAGGCATGTAAGAAATGGCACAAAAAGCAATGCAAAACAACAAAAAGATTCGAGAATCCACATGAAGATCTGTATCACCATAGTACATATCAAAGGAGCATTTTATAATTCATTTTGAAGTGCATCAAAACAATTAGTACCAATTGGAGACTACGTGCATTTAAATATCCGTTACATTAGAACAACATAGAACTATTAACGAACCTTTGTAATCTCATCTTCAAGCTTGAGGATTGACTGTACAGCATGATGCTTACCAAAGTGCTGTTTATCAAACAGCAATTTGGCTTCGCCATTCGCCACCTCATGAATTTGCTGCAGTTTCTCTACTGGTACAGGTAGACGTAAGCCCTCCAGTTTTTCCTTATATACCTTCAGACAGCGTTCAAGAATAGCCTTGTTGAAAATTTCAACAAGAGATCCGGTTGATGGAATCTCTCCTTTATTCAAAGCTTCAAGTATCTGAAGCATAAGAGGAACAATTATTCTAAGAAACTAATTTATCAGCTATAGGTCAACATCAACCACATCAAGTATCTTTACCTGCTGCAGAAAGGACACAAATTCCTTTCCATTCAGAGTTTTTCCCTGCACAAATTTAGGTTTAATGATGGATCCAACAACCTGCTTCAATTGCTCTCGCCTTGTAACGTATAACGGCTCAAGCTCTTTGTCATCCATGTCGCATAGCTTTGTTCTTTGTAGATGAGGCTGTAAATAACAACCAGCGCCATTGATTTAAAACTAGGATATCAAAAACAAATTTCAGAAAGAGTTGCTAAAATCAAGTTTCCAATGTACTAGGTTTTTAGAAGTTGTACCAAAAGCTCAAAACTGAATTTTCCCAAGCAAGCTTTGCCGAAACCCTCTTGGAAACGGTTTTGTTTTTTAAACAAGCCATGATAAATTATTTTCAAGATTGACTTTGCCTTAAACATATGGTTCAAAAAGAACAATATTCTATCGTTGGAGTATGTTGATAAGTATCACTTTAAATAAATGTTTCGGACCTAAGCTTCTGAAATAACCTTCTACATGACAAATTTGAAAACAGATGTTCAAAATAAAAATATGAAAACAAGCTTATATGAATACTCATTAAAAAAGTTAAGTTCTGAAATAATTTATGAGATTTTCCCTCCAGTTACGCATTTATAAAGGCAAGTTAACAAAATGGTTCTAGAAAAATATTAAGTCTCTAGATGTGTTTAGAATGACTTCTATAAAAAAGTTGAAGCTAAAAATTTTTTAGAGGTAGTTCAGGAATACGGTTTTAGCATATTTTTTACAACTACATTTCAGAAGAGAAACTTTGCAAGCAATCATTCAAAGAATTTGTGCTCTCACTTGTATTTTCTGATGGGAGGTTTTATATGAGAAAATAAGCTTCATAAACAAGAATAGAAGATCTTTAAGGTAGCTAATGGCTATCTTAACTAAAGTTTGAACCTAGGTCAAATTTAGCATATATGTACCTGGGGCAAGCTAAAAGCAGTGCTGTTGTTTCCCATAACTGCCAACGAATCCCTGATTTGATTGACCTAAAAACACATTATGAAAAAGAAATTGTATGAGTTCGGATTTCGATTTCTTTTGTAAGACACTGTAGACTCATAGATAACTGTACCTCGTCAATATATTTGTTCCCTGAAGAAATAGATACAGCAAAAAAGCATGTCAGTTGTACTATACGTAATAACTTTCTCTGCTAAAACATCATTAATTGGACTAACCATTATCATTAGGCACCCGTTGGAGGGCTTCATTGACCATTTGCTGAACTGATTTTCCTTCTGCTCAAAAAATTAAATACTGTCAGAGGACATTTCTATGTGATAATACAAGAGTAGTAAGCAAAATATCAGATAGTTGAGACAGATGGTAAGGAAAGTGCATAACTCAAGTGATCATTCTGACTAACACTAGCGAAAACATCATCTAATACGCAGCAAAATGTTAACAACTAACAGCTTCAATAAAAAACATTGATACCACCACAGTGGTAAATAACCCTAAATAACATGTCATTATGTTGTCGCAAAATTTTAGTGGACATTTCGAAAGGCTCAACTGATCAGCTCTACTTAGATTGTACTGTTTCACAATAAGTCAAGTACAATGTATTGTTTGTCCAAATTAAACATACACAATCTCATAAACAGGCAAAGTATTGGGATACAGGAAGGAAATGAATGATATGTGATTACTCATAGTGGTGCAATAACTGATGTTGCATGAATAACAGCCCATAGTTTGCTGTTCTGTCAATTCTGTCTATCAAACTGGTGTAAGCTATGCTTGTTGAACCCTATTAACACGTTGCTAAAATGGACATATACTTGTATGGGGTTTATCACATGCTGTACAGAATAATGGCCATTAGTCATATACTTGTTAGGTTCAGACACTAGCTCTATTTTTCTCGTCATACTCACAGAACAACTGTTTAATAAGTAACTTACGCAGGAAATCCCTCTGGATAAGCCAGAGAAGCTTTGCTGGCTCAAAAGCAATCTCTTCTCCCTGATGCAATTCAGAACAAGAAGCTCTGTTAATAGTTATACATATTCCTATTGTACTGATATAGATTCAAGAAAACTGAATATTACCTTCACTCTGCTCGCCACAAGTAGCAAACGAAATTTCAAGGGAAAATGTCAGTGTTAGAAAAGATTAAATTGCAAATGAGAACAGAAAGAGGAAACAAACCTTCCATAGAATTCTTCAGCTATTTCAACAGCAAATGAGAGCCTAGATATATCAGCTTCACGCACCTGCAATGTGCAGAGTCACGATAAAATAAAATTATATGTGCACATTGAGAGAGAGAGAGAGAGAGAGAACCGTCTCAGGAAGGTTATAGATAAGCACAGAACTTAAGACTGTCGCCAAAGCAAATATCCTGCCCAAAGAAAAACATTCCAACACAGTATGATTTTCAGTCCTAGAAAAAGATCACAAAAAGGCACACAGCACACATCTGAGCACAAACCTATCATCGTATACATTGGACTTCCCAACACTCTCAAATCCTTCTGTGTCAAGATAAAGGACAGATACTTTGGTGCCATCAACATCCATCTCAACAGGTTTACCCCAAATCCATATACCTGCAATAAGAGAACAGGTATGGTCATAAATTTATAAACTTCCCTCAGCAAATAGAGAATACAGCTACAAGAACATGATCTCGCAACAAAAAAGTCACCTTTAGTTTTAGTATCCCGCATATGACCAACTCCAAAACCTGCCTCATCAAGTTTATTAATTTATTTATTGTTAGTCCTGGAATGCATTTCATTGAATCCATGGCTAATACAAGGAGGAGCCAAGCAGCATCTACCTTTATCACATGATAAGGAGAGAAGTTGGTTCAGAAGAAAAGACTTTCCAGATCGATATGGACCAATGACCTGTGTTGGCCAAACAATCAGCAGACATAAGATGGTGCTTTGGCTTTTTTCAAAAATGAAAATTGAGAAAGGATATAAGATCTTCCAAATAATAATCCAAACTTACACCAACAATAGCGATAGGATTTTCGATCCTCCGAATGGCCTCAAGACCTTGTTCTGACAGACGGAGCTTAGTGTGGCCATAATCTGGCTCCACAATCGGAAACCTGCACAGGCATACCTGGTTAATACTCAACAGGTATCCAATTTGACAGAAGCCTAGCACATACTGAGCACAGCTATGTCTTTCATCATTTTAACAGAATGTTCACAAGCATATTCGTAAATGAAGTTGTCTGCTTCAGGGTTCAATTACTAAGAAAGAAGCCTATCCAGTGCTCTCAATGAACCCTTCAGTGTGGTTTCTCACTCAATATCATACACATTGTGGGTGACTGGGTGTTCAGTGTATCATCATCTAAGAAGGATCATCGTTCACACAAAAGAAAAAAGATGATAACCTTACTAATCTAGCAATGCCCGATGGAGACTACAAGATATCAGGATATAATGCTTCGCATCACTAAATTGAAAGCAGAGAAGTAAACAAAACAAGGAGAAATATTCATTAATCAGCTCTGAAGCAAGCATAATTCATTAAATCAGCCAGTGTCAAACCAAAGCTCAACATTCGATAAAAGTCTAGGACATAATGAGCACGGCTATGTCTTTCATCATTTTCAACTGAATGTTCACAAGCATATTCGTAAATGAAGTAGTCTGCTTCAGGGTTTAATTACTAAGAAAGTAGCCAATCCAGTGCTCTCGATGAGCCCTTTGATGTGGTGCCTCACTAAATACCATACACATTGTGGGTGACTGGGTGTTCAGCGTATCATCATCTAAGAAGAATCGTCATTCACATAAAAGAAAAAAGTAATGACCTTTTTACTAATCTGGCAATGTCCGATGGAGACTACAAGATATCAGGACCTAATGCTTCACATCACTAAAATGGAAGCAGAGAAGTAAACGAAACAAGGAGAAATATTCCTCAATCATCAGCTCTGAAGCAAGCATAATTCATCAAATCAGCCAGTGTCAAACCAAAGCTCAACTTTCAGCGCTGCTCCGAGGTTGCAACTATTTATTCACAAGTATCAGTAACAAAATGACCTTGCCCAGGTAGTGTATGTACCAACCACATATTAGCATGACCTCGTCCATGTACAAGTCACGATGTAGGAGTACCAACCACATATTATTCCTCGACATCTCACCTAACTTTGTATCTAATGAATGGAGACATGAGAAGCAAATGACCTGAAACAAGGTGGGACTGAAGAAGGAAGGGACAGCCAGAATTAGCATTGCAGGAACCGCGGAGCGCTTTCCCATTCTTACTCCCGGACAGGACACCGTAACATCCCGTTGCGTGTATCAGCAAAATCATTCACGGTTCCAGCAAACACCGCGCGTGCATATACAGAATGAGAGAGCTGGCAGCAGACGCGACGCCACATTGCGCAATCCAAAGAACAAAAATAAATAGCATGCCAAATCCGTTTCGACACCCCTGAGCGCAGCACAGGCAGCGCAATCGGCAGCACCGACAGACAGAGCGAGCAAGCAGGCAGGGAAAAAACAGGGCGGAGGGGCGGGACTCACGCGCGCTCGAGCTCGTCGGGATCGGGATCTCCGGCTGCGGCCGCGGCGAGCCAGAGCAGCGCCACCGCGCAGATCCCCGGGGCCCACCGGCGCCCCATCCCCGCCGCCTCCCAGCCGGCCTCAGATCTCTGCGCGCGCGCCCCAATGCGGAGCGGCAATGGCCCGCGGGAGCGGGGGGGGCACCGCCGTCACCTGGACCCCGTCAAGCCGGCTCCGCGCGGCCCGGGACGGGATCCGAGAATGGGCGAAGCGCTGGGCTGGGCTGGGCGGTGGGGATCTGATCCGGGGCTCTCGGCGCACGGGGGGATGGTTGCGTCGGCGAGGGGGAACTGGTTGGTGGTGGTGGCGACGACGAGGTCGCTGGCTGGCTCGATCGAGGGGGGAGGTGGAAGATTTTCGGGGAGAGGGAAGGAAATCAAATGTGATTAATGCCGTCGTTATTAACCCCCGCTTGTTTAAGGCGCGCTCCCTGTCTGTTGATGCCTCGTGCGCGTGACGCTTCCTTTTCCGGGGCCCACGTGTCAGGGGGTCGCGAGCACGGCTCCGGCTACCTCGCGGCACGTTGCGCCGGGCGGGCCCGCGCGGCAGTGACCGTGTAGGAACACGGGGTGCCTGTTAGAGATTCCGGCACGGTCCGTTGACTTGTCTGCCTGATTTTGCAGATAAAGATGCTACGTGCCCCCTTCCGTTAAAAAAATTTGTCGCGTGCCTCTCTATAATTTTTTTTAACACAGTATAATCAAAGTCGCTCACCTACACGAGTATAAACTCGCCCTCTCTACAAAACTTCTCATAAAAGTAGTTTTACACAGGCACGAGAAGTTCTCGGGTCAGTTTTTTTTTTCAATGCACCCCGCCCTATGCTCGGTGAGTTTTCTTTTTCAGTTTACACTACACGTCTTTCCCAGAATATATTTTTCTTTCTGTTTCCCATCAAACAAGTATGCAAATGGTATCAATGTAATAATTGAAACAATGTTATTACAGACACACATGCTTGATAATCATTTCAAAACCATAGTATATGAAATTTTGATTCGAAATTCAAATTCAAATTGAAACAGGACAAATGGTCCAAATCAGTTTGGAGTAGAACATACTACGGACAAGTTTATTGACCGTGAAGCGACCACATATGCTTAACTATATCATCACAGAGTTGTTCATGACTTGCACGGGTTTCCATCCGCCGATGCATTTCAAGAAATTTCTGGAGTCGTCCTTCATCCCTCTGCGGCTAAGCATGTGGTATATAAGTTTGTTCCTCTCATTCTCATAGTTTTCCACTCGTTCTCTATGATCGTATTATGCAAGAGCGCACACACGGTCATGATGCACCAAGAATCATTTTGGTGTCAAAATCGTGCAGGATCACTCACAATGGCAAAAGCGGGCCTGTACAACCTCAAATGCCTGCTCGACATCTTTATACATGTTTATTGACACCTCACAAAGTGAATATTCTTGTTAACTTGAGGGTTTGATATTGTCTTCACAAAGGTAGTTCACGTAGGATATATGCCATCAACAAGATAGTAGCCCATGTTGTATTGACATCCATTGACTTTGAAATTCATCGGTGGTGTCTCTCCAACATAAAGCCTTGGAAATTGAGGATATATTTGCAAAACATTTAGGTCATTGTGAGATCCTGCCGATCCAATATGAATGCCACATCCAAAGGTTCACAATTTCTAGAATTATGGTTGTATCTTTAATTTTTTTTAATTGTCCATGTGATGTTGCAGGACATTTCATCCACTTCCAATGCATGCAAGCAATGCTTCCAAACATACCACGGAAGCCCTTTGGTGCACCCATCTAACGAAGTCTTGCAGTGTCCTCTTCATTTGAAGCTCGAAGATATACATCTCTGAATACCTCAATGATAGACTTCACAATTTTGTTCAAACTCTTAATTCAAGTGATCTCTACCGTTCCAATCTAACCATCAATAGAATTGGTTGGATAGCCATATGCAAGCATGCGCACCACCATTGAAACCTTCTTCAAAGTACCATGATCTTGCTGACTAGTTGCATTTCTTCTCCGCACAAAGTACAAACAATGATTTTACATGATATGAACAATGTGCAAGAATAAACTCTTGACATTCAGAACCTTCTCCTAAAATTTTATAGAAGTTGTCTGCGAAGAGGTAGATGCTCGTCAAACGACCAGTTTCCTGTAGTGTTGCATCAACCATTCCACTTGTTGATGGCACCATTACGAGTTTAGGGTTGCGCTTGATACTAGATGTGGGTATGTCTAATTAATAAACACATATTTTAATCAACCCCACTTTTGAAAATATATTAGCACTTAGCTGATATTCACAATATCTATTTGTATTTTTCTTATTTGCATCATTGCTTAGCTTATGCGCTACTTCATATAGCACCAAGTCATTAGATATTAGTATCGTGTAGAATTTTTGCTTGTTAGTCCAACTTTGTGATATTTTCACATATATGATATGTATTTTTTTATTTTTTTTGTTGGTGTTGGGGCAAAAATACTAAACACTGGTACGCGCCGGTGCTATACAAACAGGTTTTAACCCCTTTCCGCGACGGCATTTGGGACCGTCGCCAAGTGAGTGCGGGCGATAGGGTGTGCTTCCCACACGACCCATAAACCGTCGGGGATATGGAGCAATGATCCAGAGGCCTTCCAAAATGTAATTGTGTGTGATGCGACACACAATAAATTCTTTCGCACGTGTGGTATCGGTGATTAAACGTTTCTAATGACGTAGTGAAACCATACGGTCTGTCGTAATGAACCATTTGGGAAACAATATGTAAGACACATGGGCCAACATATGAACTGTGTGCGATTTGTGCCCCATCGCACACGAGTTTTCTGGTAACCCGTCTGCCATGCAAGACTCCATCGCACACGTTTCCCAACAATTACCGTCTGCGGTAATGTTCTATCACAAACGGTTCAGGAGCCCCTTCGCACACATACAAGTGTTGTAGACCGTTTGTGATTTGTTGGGTATCACCGACGGTTGCCGCAAAAGTGACGTGTGCTTTTCGTTTGGGATCCCACACGTTTCCTGAAAAAATTACGATTGGGATCGTATTTTACATTGGGCGCGGTTTACTCCGAGTTCTCGTGTGCGATAACGCGATATCACAAACGGTTCCGGAGACCCTACGCACACGTAGTAGTGCTGCAAATCGTTTGTGATCTGCTGTGTATCACCGACGGTTTCGCTATGATTGACGTATGTTTTCCGATGTGAATCGCACACACTCCGTTAGTTGAACCGTGTGCGGAGCTATTGCCAGGTTAAAACAAAAATATCCCATTTTGAATCGGCATGCAAAAAGCAAATTCGCCATAATATTCTATTGAACAAAAAAACAAAAATATCCCATTTTGAATCGACACGCAAAAAGCAAATTCGCAACAATATTCAATTGAACAAATAAACAAAAATATCCCATTTTGAATCAGTACGCAAAAAGCAAATTCACCACAATATTTAATTGAACAAATAGTATCCACGGGAAGAACATTCATCAGATTTCGCAACAATTGCAATTGAACATATGGTAGCTAAATTTCAATGATTTGTCCACACATATATGCATTACATAATTAATCATAGTGTACGAAATACGAAGACCTCATCAGATGGAAAACAATATATGTTTAGCGGCTAACTCTTACTCAATGTTGCAGGAGAAGGCATGCTGAAATCTTCATTATCACCAGTGCATTTGATGTAGTGATTCAGGAAGAAGTCGCTGATAAATCTCCGAATCATCAGCAATTCACTAGCCGGAAGCGGTTCAGGGGTCCTCAATTTTAAGATGAGCTGCAGTATTTTTAAGATCAGAATGTGCCATATGAGTGGAGTAGAAGATATTAATTAAGATAGACTTACTGGTACTAATTCGCAAGGATCGTCACGACTATCAAGAGATTTGCAGATGGAGATCATGTGTCTGCAAACATAGTATCCACAAAGGTTGGTCCCTGCTTCTTGCGGAGGACACTGAATTTTTTTGTACAGAATTAGTCATGTATTTGTCCTGTTAGGAACAACCTAACCGGTGTTAGATGTATTATTTTTTCTCTGGACAAAATAGAAAGAGGTTTATTTAGAAGCTTGAACATTTGACTAGCGTAAGAAAAGGTATTTGCAGACTGTTGGATAAATTTTCCGAAAATAACGGATTTCGATGTGTTACCGGAGAAACGATCTCGTGCTGCAGAGGCAGTTCCCTCTTGAACATGTTCCTAGTTTAGTTTTTCACAATGCGAGCACACTACAAATGAAGATGAATTTTGACAACATCAATTATTGAACCAGATATGAATGCAAATTAATTTCAACATCACATAATTCAGTACCTATCCATGAATTGCTGAAGATGCTCAGATCATGAGCGTTTGTTGACTCTCTGAGAGAATCGATGTAGTAAACTATGTTCTTGTTTGGAACAATGAATACCAATATCCAGTGATTGCTACATATTAAGAAAGCCATGAACTTACGAATTATGTCAAAATCTAAAAGACAATCAGTGTATGTGTGGTTGTTTACTTGACTTACCATTCATGATATGGCCAGAGAAATGATTCTGCATGGGACGTGTTTTTGAAGAAACGGACGACCTTGTTAACGGCCCAATCCATAGGTCCTTACCATGTATTGTTGTGCCATTTGCTAATTCAAGATCTATGAAATACATACTCTCCCTTTTTCTTCTCTGGGCGTTCAATCCCCTGAGAGGAATAAAATGCAGTTAGCTGTTTATCATTTACAACCTTGTATGGAGAAGTTGATCAGAGTTTGTTAAGTACTTACAACATCAGGCATCTAACAAGAGTGGCATCGAGCTCGTTGAAGTTGAAGAAGAGATGTAAATCCTCGAAACTCACATTGATGGAACCAACATCGTGTCGGAAATGATCTCTATTGTAGTGGACTAGCAAACCATGATGACCTTCTGACATTAGATCCATGCAATATTCATGTAACTCGCGACAACTAGAGCTGCACTCATCAAAGTATTCGCCAACAAGAAATGGCTGGCCATGGACGTAATAGCGTGCTTGAAGTACGTCTGCTTTACTTTTAGCAAGCAACAAACGTACTTCTTCATCATCCATGTCGTCAGAAATAATATTACTCCCCGATTCGAACAAGCTGCTGTTAATTTGGTTCTGGGCGATGAGTGCTTTAAGTAAGAGGCAATCATTCTCTTTCCTCTTCACTTTCCCGCTGCGCTTCCTCGGGGGTGTATCCTTTTTGGCCACTTCCTTCTTGGTACTTGAAGCATTTCTGGCAGAACGTCTGGTTGCCTGCAAGGTAGACTGCCGAGCAGATGGTGAAGCTTGGACGGACTGCTTAGCAGACGGTTTATCTATGTCGGGCCGCTGAGATGGCGGTGCTGCTGTGACGGACTGCTGGGCTGAAGGAGCAGAGGTATCGGACTGCTGACCATGCATTGAAGCTATGTCGGATTTCTGCGCAGGTGGTGCCAACTTGTCGGTGTGCTGAGGAGGCCGTGCCCACGCGTTGGTTTGCTGAGCAGGAAGTGCTGACGCATTGGTATGCTGATCATGCGACTGCGGACCGACGGACTGATGAGCAATCGGTTCTGGACCTACAGAATGCTTAGCAGGCGGTTCCGAAGCATCAGACTTCTTAGCAGTCCGCTCCACCAGGTTGGTCTGCTGAGCATGTGCTGCAGCTGGGTCTCCCCCCGCTGCTTCAGCGGCCGGCATCTGAATCGGTGGTGCATCTTCAGCAGTTGTAAGCCTTGCCACTGGCTGCTTTGGGGCAGAGGATGACATGGCATGTACGCCACAAAGTCGGGCCGGCTGATCACATGTTGATGCATCAACCCGTGAGAGCTGCTGTGGCAAGGAGAGCGTCACCGGTTGAGGGGCGACAGTGGTTGCTCTTGGCGGGGCTTCAGGGATCTCATCGATGAACTCTATTTCCTTTCGTGGCCACTGGATGTGATGTAACAGTGTTTCTCCCAAGGTCCTTTGCTCATCGAAGTCTCCTAGACATTCTTCAGGGCAAATTCATTGAATCCAGGCTTTACTTCAGTCACGTAGCACTTCACACAGCTCGGCTTCAATGGCATATTGTCCAACAAGAGGCCATCTTCCAAGAAGGGTGGGCAAACCCAAGCTGTTGCATATTTAATGTACCTTCATAATGTGTAAGCACGCCCCTCAGTCTATCTTTCATTCCAGATAGATCAGATATAGCATCATCACGAGCAGCTGCAGTCTCAGTGTCGCCGGGGTCAGCTGATGCACAGCTACTCTTGTGCAGTGTTGTCGCGCAATAAGCAGCATCCTCCATGCTCGCCTCCCCTCCCATCTGCTGGCTATCTGTCAGTGTTAGAGTCTTCTGTATCATCATTGACTCCCCAACATACTTTCGAACAGCCGGATAAATCTCCTTCCTCAACCTTTCATACAATGCATTCTGCTTCAATTCACTCCTCGCTTTTTTCATGCTGAGCCTCCCTTCTTTGTTGAGTGTGAAAGCCCTCTTGTGCGGGACATTAACACCTATACCCCTTGCACGGCCAGGGGGCTCTTTTGTTTCCAGAGCAACAGACAGAATGTCACATGGCCTTGAGTTCTTGTAGAACCTTCCAGAGATCTTGGAAGCCTGTAACATCACTTGATACAGTTCGGCGTCACGTGAGTTTTCAAAGTAATAAGTTCCGTCATCACGCCTCTTTGTGTTGGAAATATGCCCTAGAGGCAATAATAAATTGGTTATTATTATATTTCCTTGTTCATGATAATCGTTTATTATCCATGCTAGAATTGTATTGATAGGAAACTCAGATACATGTGTGGATACATAGACAACACCATGTCCCTAGTAAGCCTCTAGTTGACTAGCTCGTTGATCAATAGATGGTTACGGTTTCCTGACCATGGACATTGGATGTCGTTGATAACGGGGTCACATCATTAGGAGAATGATGTGATGGACAAGACCCAATCCTAAGCCTAGCACAAGATCGTGTAGTTCGTTTGCTAAGAACTTTTCTAATGTCAAGTATCATTTCCTTAGACCATGAGATTGTGCAACTCCCGGATACCGTAGGAATGCTTTGGGTGTACCAAACGTCACAACGTAACTGGGTGGCTATAAAGGTGCACTACAGGTATCTCCGAAAGTGTCTGTTGGGTTGGCACGAATCGAGACTGGGATTTGTCACTCCGTGTAAACGGAGAGGTATCTTTGGGCCCACTCGGTAGGACATCATCATAATGTGCACAATGTGACCAAGGAGTTGATCACGGGATGATGTGTTACGGAACGAGTAAAGAGACTTGCCGGTAACGAGATTGAACAAGGTATCGGGATACCGACGATCGAATCTCGGGCAAGTACTATACCGGTAGACAAAGGGAATTGTATACGGGATTGATTGAATCCTCGACATCGTGGTTCATCCGATGAGATCATCGAGGAGCATGTGGGAGCCAACATGGGTATCCAGATCCCGCTGTTGGTTATTGACCGGAGAGTCGTCTCGGTCATGTCTGCATGTCTCCCGAACCCGTAGGGTCTACACACTTAAGGTTCGGTGACGCTAGGGTTGTAGAGATATTAGTATGCGGTAATCGTAAGTTGTTCGGAGTCTCGGATGAGATCCCGGACGTCACGAGGAGTTCCGGAATGGTCCGGAGGTAAAGATTTATATATGGGAAGTCTTGTTTTGGTCGCCGAAAAAGTTTCGCGCATTATCGGTATTGTACCGGGAGTGCCGAAAGGGGTCCGGGGGTCCACCAAGGGGTCCACCTGCCCCGGGGGGGCACATGGGCTGTGGGGTGTGCGCCTTGGCCTATATGGGCCAAAGGGAACCAGCCCCAAGAGGCCCATGCGCCAAGATATAAGGTAAAGGGAGAGTCCTAAAGGGGGAAGGCACCTCCTAGGTGCCTTGGGGAGGATGGACTCCTCCCTGGCCGCACCCTTCCTTGGAGGAAGGGCCAAGGTTGCGCCCCCCTCTCCCTTGGCCCTATATATAGTGGGGGGAAGGGAGGGCAGCAAACCCAAGCCCTGGCGCCTCCCTCTCCCTCCCGTGACACATCTCCCTCCTCTCGCAGCGCTTGGCGAAGCCCTGTTGGAATCCCGCTACTTCCACCACCACGCCGTCGTGCTGCTGGATCTCCATCAAACTCTCCTTCCCCCTTGCTGGATCAAGAAGGAGGAGACGTCGCTGCTCCGTACGTGTGTTGAACGCGGAGGTGCCGTCCGTTTGGCGCTAGGATTATCGGTGATTTGGATCACGACTCCATCAACCCCGTTCTCTTGAACGCTTCCGCTCGCGATCTACAAGGGTATGTAGATGCACTCCTCTCTCTCGTTGCTAGATGACTCCATAGATTGATCTTGGTGATGCGTAGAAAATTTTGAATTATTACTACGTTCCCCAACAGTGGTATCAGAGCTAGGTCTATGCGTAGTTTCTATGCACGAGTAGAACACAAAGTAGTTGTGGGCGTCGATTTTGTCAATTTACTTGCCGTTACTAGTCTTATCTTGATTCGGCGGCATCGTGGGATGAAGCGGCTCAGACCAACCTTACACGTACTCTTACGTGAGACAGGTTCCACCGACTGACATGCACTAGTTGCATAAGGTGGCTAGCGGGTGTCTGTCTCTCCCACTTTAGTCGGATCGGATTCGATGAAAGGGGTCCTTATGAAGGGTAAATAGAAATTGGCATATCACGTTGTGGCTTTTGCGTAGGTAAGAAACGTTCTTGCTAGAATCCCATAGCAGCCACGTAAAACATGCAACAACAATTAGAGGACGTCTAACTTGTTTTTGCAGGGTATGCTATGTGATGTGATATGGCCAAAAGGATGTGATGAATGATATATGTGATGTATGAGATTGATCATGTTCTTGTAATAGGAATCACGACTTGCATGTCGATGAGTATGACAACCGGCAGGAGCCATAGGAGTTGTCTTAATTTATTGTATGACCTGCGTGTCACTGAAAAACGCCATGTAATTACTTTACTTTATTGCTAACCGTTAGCCATAGTAGTAGAAGTAATAGTTGGCGAGACAACTTCATAAAGACACGATGATGGAGATCATGATGATGGAGATCATGGTGTCATGCCGGTGACGAAGGTGATCATGCCGCGCCTCGAAGATGGAGATCAAAAGGCGCAAGATGATATTGGCCATATCATGTCACTTTATGATTTGCATGTGATGTTTATCATGTTTACATCTTATTTGCTTAGAACGACGGTAGCATAAAAAGGATGATCCCTCACTAAAATTTCAAGAGACGTGTTCCCCCTAACTGTGCACCGTTGCGAAGGTTCGTTGTTTCGAAGCACCACGTGATGATCGGGTGTGATAGATTCTAACGTTCGAATACAACGGGTGTTGACGAGCCTAGCATGTACAGACATGGCCTCGGAACACATGCGAAACACTTAGGTTGACTTGACGAGCCTAGCATGTACATACATGGCCTCGGAACACAAGAGACCGAAAGGTCGAACATGAGTCGTATAGTAGATATGATCAACATGGAGATGTTCACCGATGATGACTAGTCCGTCTCACGTGATGATCGGACACGGGCTAGTTTGACTCGGATCATGTATCACTTAGATGACTAGAGGGATGTCTATCTGAGTGGGAGTTCATAAAATAATCAGATGAACTTAATTATCATGAACATAGTCAAAAGGTCTTTGCAAATTATGTCATAGCTTACGCTTTAGTTCTACTGTTTAAGATATGTTCCTAGAGAAAATTTAGTTGAAAGTTGATAGTAGCAATTATGCGGACTAGGTCCGTAAACTGAGGATTGTCCTCATTGCTGCACAGAAGGCTTATGTCCTTAATGCACCGCTCGGTGTGCTGAACCTCAGCGTCGTCTGTAGATGTTGCGAAACATCTGACATACACGTTTTGATGACTACGTGATAGTTCAGTGCATAATGCTAACGGTTTAGAATTGTGGCACCAAAGACATTTTGAAACGTCACAGAACATATGAGATGTTCCGAAGATTGAAATTGGGATTTCAGACTAGTGCCCACGTCAAGAGGTATGAGACCTCTGACAAGTTTCTTAAGCCTGCAGACTAAGGGAGAAAAGCTCAATCGTTGAGCATGTGCTCAGATTGTCTGAATACCACAATCGCTTGAATCGAGTGGGAGTTAATCTTCCAGATGAGATAGTGATGGTTCTCCATAGTCACTGCCACCAAGCTATTAGAGCTTCGTGGTGAACTATAACATATCAGGGATAGACATGATGATCCTTGAGCAACTCGTGATGTTTGACACCACGAAAGTAGAAATCAAGAAGGAGCATCAATTGTTGATGGTTAGTAAAACCACTAGTTTCTAGAAGGGCAAGGTGTCGGGGATATACCCCGCGGTATGACCCGGCCGGAAGTATGACCCGGCCGGACTTGGCGCTTCACCGTGACCCGCCGGAGGACTGGCGACTCACGGGTCTGGCGGCTCACTGTCAGATGACTCACGAGCCGGACGACTCACGGATGGCCCCGACGACGGGTCAGATAGAAGACTAGGCCCAAGGCCCAGAAGGCTGGCTCATGTGATGATGGGCCGGCTTAAGAAGAAAGGGATGACGAATATTTCCTTTACGAGGAAGCAAGACCCGGACTTGTAATTAACTTGTAAGAGAAGATAGACTAGTCCTAGTCCTACTAGGACTCCACATGTAACCCGCCCCTCTAACTTATATAAGGAGGGGCAGGGCTCCCCAAAGAGGGACGAGCAACAAGAAACAATCTCTAGGGCTAGACACAAAGAGCCGGCTTACCGACGACTCTCTCATAAGCACAATGAGACCTAGCCACAAACAGCATGTAGGGCTGTTACCGGATGATGTTTCCCGGGGCCCGAAGCTGTCTAAACCCTCGTCTTGTGCGTTGATCCGCCCTGCGTCTCTCATCCCAATCAACCCCTCTCAAGCTACTACATAGATGCGTTGGCCTCACGACTAAGTCCTTACACCTAGGACATCTGACGTGTTAATTCCACGACAGTTGGCGCCCACCATGGGGCCCGCGCACGGTGGTGATGAGTTCTTGGAGGGAAACCTTTAGGGATCAATATGTTCGCCATCTAGTTGATGGTTAAAGTTCGCTGGTCAATTTTGGAGCTAGCAGCACGAAATTGAGTTCAAGAAAAACCAGCCTTCGCTGGTCCAAATAAACAGTCAGATCAAGAGTTGCCAACACAATCGTTTTTCACTACAACCTGTTTTCGTCGGCTGGGTAAATCTTGATCTGTAATCATGTGGTCGGAGCTCCATTTGTTCGGTGCTGGTTTACCAGATCAGAAGTGCAGATCAGCAGACGCGATGAGCCGCCGTCGAGTCCCAATCAAGTTATAATCAGACTATGGATCGGACACCGTTTGGGAAGATTGATAAGGAATTGATTGCTAGCTACAGGGAAGGAGATTGTTCTGTTGACCGAGTCTGAAGCGGCATCACGCCGAGTCTAACTCACCCTTGTCTAACGCCAGCGCCTCTTGCTGACCACAATCACGGCTCTGTCGCAATCACCTCAAGCGTGGCACAATTTTGACCCGCCGAGCCATGGTCAATACCTCTACCACTGACCTAGAGCGCCACGACCTCGCTTCGCTTGGCCTGGAGCCACTATATCCAACGACCCAAACGAGGACACGGACGGGGGGATTGGACTCGGACTCTGCGCCTCCGTCAGTCGCCGCTGACGGTCGTCTCTGTTCTGGCTGCGGCTAGCTGAGGCGCCTTGGAGGTTCCAACCCGCCGTCTTCAGCCGCCTCGAGCAACCCTTACTGAGCCACCGTGGTGCCGTCCGCTCTTCGCCGTTGTGACCCAAGGCCTCGAGTTGCCGCCACCTCTGCAGCTCTGCTTGAGCTGCCATACGCAGCGTCGCCGAGCCACTACTTCAAAGCCGGCCATGACCCGGACTCGACCGTCGTCCCCGCCCGCGTCAACGCCTTGAGGCGCCCGCCTCTGCTGAGCCGCTCCGGTCTCCAATCACCTCCGGGCTCGCAGCGCCCGTGGGCCGACTCCGCCTTGCTGCCTGACACGTCGCTTCTCTGGGCGACCCGCCTCCAACCGCGCCCTGAGCCGCCGCCGCCCAGGCCATCTTCTGCGCCGTCGTACTGCTTCTGAGCCGCCCGGGACCCCTCGCCGGCGGGACTAAGTCGGGCCCGCGACTCCGCCCAACTCGAGCTGTCGCCTCCGCCAGAACCGTCACCGCTGCCTGGCCCGCCAAGTCGCCTACCACCGATTCCGTGTGTGTTGACCCGCCGTTTGCGCAACACCGGCCTCACCCCGGGTCACCGCCACCGCCCGGTCGGCCCTGAGCCGCCTGGGTCGTGATTCGACTCCGCCGGTTTACTTCCGCCTCGCTTCGGCCTCTGAGTCGCCGCCTAGGGCTGGCCCCTGTTCTGCTGACCTGCGGACCAGCCCACTGCCGTGGTTTGCCCCGCCGGGTCATCTCGTCCCGCTGTGGCCACGCCCGCGCGTGCTTAAACCGCCAGTCTCGCGCTGAGTTGCGCCATCACTGCCTCCTGCTGAAACCACTGCTGACCTGAATCGCTTCGAGTAAGCCGTGCCACAAGCCTCCTCTACCTGTTATGAGCCGCCCTGTGTGCCTCTGAGCCACCGCCTCCGTCGCTATGCCAAGCAATCTGTCCAGTCCTTGAATCATCCTACTGCTAGACCATCCATCAAGGAAGAAAATATACGCTAGCACTACTGGTCCTAATTAGTGACCAGGACAGGCGATTAATTAATCTATCTAGCCAGCCGGCGCTACCACGGCCTCACTCAGTCTAACCCACGCCCCTGCGTGCTGTCCTTTGCTAATTGCTGTATGAAGAAAAGGAGTGTGGGGAAGTACTACATCAGAACAGTCAAAGTGAGACAGGCTGTGGATTTTTGTCTGACGTTTAACCAGCATTATCTAATGCCTGCATCTGCGTTTATCCGGAAAATAAATCAGGTGCTATCTGTTCCCAGTATTTTTAGCACATATTAATTCTTCTGAGAACAATTACTCTGCCCTGTAATATTCTTACGCAGGGCGACTATTAAAAGAAAAAGGGGTGGTGTTATGTCGCGCGGCTTCACGGACAGGCGTGTCGCGGTCCGGTTTTCATCAACGCGCCGGCCGACTCGCCAGTCCGCGCTGCCTTACAGCGCCACGGACGACTCACCCGTCCGCCCTCGTGGCCGGTTCACGTGTCTGCGCCAGCTTACAACGCCGTGGCCGACTCACTGTCCGCGCCGGCTTATAAAGGTCACGTCCGACTCACCCGTCCACACCGGTTTACCACGCCGCGGCCGGTTCACCCGTGAGCAACTTCCACTTCACCTAGCGATCATCAATTTCATGGCGGATTATTTCCGGCCTGGCACATCAGGTGATATCCATCTAAAATATATTTTATTGGTACATATTATTTTGTCAAAAAGCAGTTTATCTTTGTCTTGGTCTGCAATATTGTTGATGCAGGACAATTGTTCACTACATCAAAATGACGTGGTTAACTCGCCCGACCGCACCAGTTTACAACACCGCGGCCGGTTCATCTGTCTGAGCCGATGCTGAGGTCGTCTTTTCCGTCCGCCTCTCGCGGCCTGGTCTATATCAACATACCGGGCCACACCCGTCTGCGTGAGCTGATTATTGAGTATGAGTAAGTCACTACTTGGGAAGCCCGGTTTTCTTTCAACAAAATGGAGGTAATTATCATATACTATCAACCGCCGTCTGCACCGGATGGCTCAATGGACATGCGCACAAGTCGCCGTCACTACAGTTTGGTTGAACTTCAAACAACCAGTTGGAAGGAACCATTGGCCGAGTTGCTGACACGGCTCATACAGGATCATTTATAACCCGCCGCAGTCACCTCAACCTTCTGTGGATACACATCGTGCTATCAACACCAATGATATACAAGTTATGCCGGTTTATATCACGGTTAAATATGGAGAATCTCAAGCCAACTCCTCGAGTCATCTTGAGACTCGGGGGCTACAGTGACATGACTGACATGACTCGGGAACCCCGAGTCGTTGGAGGGAATGATAACCCGGTTCCGGAGGTTGCTACCATATTGATGAAAATTTAAAGGCTGTCAGAAAATTGCGGTTCAAAATAAAGATTCCGGTTTAAAATCCGGTTCAAGAGAAATTTATCTGCCACAAAGCTTTGAAGCTCCCAATCCGGTTCAAAATCCGGTTCAAGGAAAAATTAAAGGGACTAAAGAGTCTGTTACAAAGCACAACTCAAACATAGGTAAATGTCCATTGGGAGCTGATCGTATTCGAATTTAGCTTAACCCTTTTGGTGTGACCCTGATCGTATTTGAATCAGAGTCGATAAATATTCTCATGATCACTTGGGGGCTTCCTGTTCAAACATAGGTCGTATTCGAACCAAAGAGAACATAGCTGTCGATGCCCACTTGACTGGCACACTGCCGAGCTCATTGGGGAGTTTCTTGGTCATATTTGAACCATAGCTCAACCCCCTTTGGGAACCGACGTGGATCGTATTCGAATCAGCGTCGTTAAACAACTCTCAAGGTCATTTGGGGGCTTCCTGTTCAAACATAGGTCGTATTCGAACCAAAGAGAACATAGCTGTCGGTACCCTCTTGATCGGCAACGCCAAAGCCACTGGGGGCTATATGATCGTATTCGAATCTTAGCTTAACCCCTTTGGGACGGTTTTCTGATCGTATTCGAATCAGAAGCCTCAAAAATTTTGAAGTCTCTTTTTGCAAACAATTTTTGGATTTTATTTGAAGCTCTTTTTCATATCTAAAGTGTATATGAGTGGTTGTTATTTAACCCGGCTTGATTTTCAATGGTAAATCGCCAGCTTATGACAATCATCATCTATGTGGAAGCATTGGCTTCTGAGGATTGGGTTATCGCCCTTACTACACAGGTCATGTAAACCGGCAGTACAAATTCAATATCATAGTGGTTATATGTGAGATATTATGACATGCCTTGCGGTAAACCGCCAAGGGATCTTGCGATATACTTGTGTGCAGGATAAGACTACATTTGGGTGGTTACCCGCCCTGGCTTTTGATATTAAGTCGCCAGGGCGTATGTTGTTTAAAACTCTGTGCAGGATTTGCAGAACTGTGACTTATACAAATGCTTAAGTTCAAGCTCATCATTAAAATTGATGCTTCAAAATGATTATCTGTTCTGGATTTTCTCCAAGGATATAAGCCACCGGGTTCTAAAAATTCCGGCTTACAATGGAGGCGTATTAAATCGCCATCGGCCAAGAGCCGTCGGGTATTTAAACTCCTGATTTACTTATCAACAGATGAGGTATTCAAAGTCGCTTTGGCGCAATGGCTATTATTTTATCAATGGATATGATTTATTCTACAATGGAAGGAATAGTCCCGAGTCGCTGCAGGCTTACGACCCGGCACTTGGGGGCTACATTATTCAAATTGATATTACATCAAATATGCAAGTCCCATGTCACTGCCAGCATGCACCATGGCACTTGGGGGCTAATGCAAAGTCATTTTTTGCTCAACTTATTGAAGACCCGACTCATCACATTCTAAATGAGCCGGCCCTTAGGGGCTACCAATTGCTCCTGTCGAAAATTCAAGGTACACAAGCCTTAATCCATTATATTGAAAGATCCACTATTCAGTTGGTAGAGTACAAAGCTCTTAACCTTGTGGACGTGGGTTCAAGCCCCATGGTGGAGATTACATCATATGATGTTATTATCAATGAATCATATTTACAAAGTCCCTGCTCATTATTGCATAATGACTCGGCCCTTGGGGGCTACACGTTACTGCTCAAATTTACATCATCATATTTACAAAGTCCCTGCTCATTATTACATAATGACCCGACACTTGGGGGCTAATGTATATTGCTCTCTGCTGAAGACAATTCTAGGATGACCCGGCTGCACTACTATGACTATAGCCGACTCATGGGGGCTACACAACTAGATTTTATTTAAAGCCATGGTGATAAGTCCCGGCTTATTCATGCTGATTAAACCGACCCTTGGGGGCTACAGGTAATATGGATATAAGGGAGAAATATCTTCAAATTCTCAGCTTTGAGTAAATCAGATTGACCTGGTGTCTGCAAAAATCATAAACCGGCGTCGGTGACAATTATGACTTGGCATCATCTATTTATAACCCGGCAATTTTGGTACTCATAAACCGGCAAGTTTTATATCTTTAAGCCGACTGAATATAAGTTGAATATGTGAAGACCAATATTTTTGTCAAGTCAGAGCATTGAAAGCCGACTCAAGTGGATTATCTCTTACAATATTTCTCAACAAGAGACCAATGTCAGCAAATTGACTCTGAAGCTGGCCTGTTGACCCGGATTTTTCAAAGGAAGTATCTGGATTTTTTGCATTGGCAAAATTTGAACATATCTGCTAAAGAGATTTGCTATGAGATTATGGATACATATCAAGAAGGAAGATGACAAGGAAATAAGGATGATCATGTGCCGGCTTACAAAGAATATTTAACCCGGAACACAACCTGTCAAATTTGTTCTTGTGTTTATATTGCAGATTAGTTTAACATGGATAAATCCAAATTAAACTGGGGGCTAATGTCGGGGATATACCCCGTGGTATGACCCGGCCGGAAGTATGACCCGGCCGGACTTGGCGCTTCACCGTGACCCGCCGGAGGACTGGCGACTCACGGGTCTGGCGGCTCACTGTCAGATGACTCACGAGCCGGACGACTCACGGATGGCCCCGACGACGGGTCAGATAGAAGACTAGGCCCAAGGCCCGGAAGGCTGGCTCATGTGATGATGGGCCGGCTTAAGAAGAAAGGGATGACGAATATTTCCTTTGCGAGGAAGCAAGACCCGGACTTGTAATTAACTTGTAAGAGAAGATAGATTAGTCCTAGTCCTACTAGGACTCCACATGTAACCCGCCCCTCTAACTTATATAAGGAGGGGCAGGGCTCCCCAAAGAGGGACGAGCAACAAGAAACAATCTCTAGGGCTAGACACAAAGAGCCGGCTTACCGGCGAATCTCTCATAAGCATAATGAGACCTAGCCACAAACAGCATGTAGGGTTGTTACCGGATGATGTTTCCCGGGGCCCGAAGCTGTCTAAACCCTCGTCTTGTGCGTTGATCCGCCCTGCGTATCTCATCCCAATCAACCCCTCTCAATCTACTACATAGATGCGTTGGCCTCATGACTAAGTCCTTACACCTAGGACATCTGACGTGTTAATTCCACGACACAAGGGCAAAAGGGATACTTCATGAAACAGCAAATCATTTGCTGCTCTAGTGGAGAATCCAAGGTTGAACCCAAACCCGAGACTAAGTGCTTCTGTAATGAGGGGAACGGTCACTGAAGCAGAACTACCCTAGATACTTGGTAGATGAGAAGGCAGGCAAGGTCGACAGAAGTATATTGGATATACATTATATGAATGTGTACTTTACTAGTACTCCTAGAAGCACAAGGGTATTAGATACCGGTGCGGTTGCTAAGTGTTAGTAACTCGAAATAAAAGCTGCGGAATAAACGGAGACTAGCTAAAGGTGAGATGACGATATGTGTTGGAAGTGTTTCCAAGGTTGATGCGATCAAGCATCGCATGCTCCCTCTACCATCGAGATTGGTGTCAAACCTAAATAATTGTTATTTGGTGTTTGCGTTGAGCATAAACATGATTGGATTATGTTTATCGCAATACGGTTATTCATTTAAGGAGAATAATGTTTACTCTGTTTATTTGAATAATACCTTCAATGGTCTTGCACCTAAAATGAATCTCAATCGTAGTGATACACATGTTCGTGCCAAAAGATATAAAATAGTAATGATAGTACCACATACTTGTGGCACTGCCATTTGAGTCATATTGGTATAGAACGCATGAAGAAGCTCCATGTAGATGGATCTTTGGACTCACTCATTTTTTAAAGATTGAGACATGCAAACCATGTCTATTGGTATATATGCATGAAGAAACTCCATGCAGATGGATCGTTTGCACTCACTTGATTTTGAATCACTTGAGACATGCAAATCATACCACATGGGCAAGATGACTGAAAGGCCTCGTTTTCAGTAAGATGGAACAAGAAAGCAACTTGTTGGAAGTAACACGTTTTGATGTGTGCAGTCCAATGAGTGCTGAGGCATGCAGTGAATATCATTATGCTCTTACTTCACAGATGATTTGAGTAGATGCTAAGTATGTTTACTTGATGAAACACAAGTCTGAATTATTGAAAGGTTCAAGTAATTTCAGAGTGAAGTTGAAGATCGTCGTGACAAGAGGATAAAATGTTTGTGATATGATCATAGAGATGAATATCTGAGTTACGAGTTTGGCACACAATTAAGAAATTGTGGAAATTGTTTCACGACTAATACCGCTTGGAACACTATAGTGTGATGGTGTGTCCGAACATCATAACTGCACCCTATTGAATATGGTGCATACCATGATGTCTCTTATCGAATTACCACTATCGTTTATGGGTTAGGCATTAGAGACAACCGCATTCACTTTAAATAGGGCACCATGCAATTCCGTTGAGACGACACCGTTTAGAGAAACCTAAGTTGTCGTTTCTTAAAAGTTTGGGGCTGCGACGCTTATGTGAAAAAGTTTCAGGCTGATAAGCTCGAACCCAAAGCGGATAAATGCATCTTCATAAGAATACCCAAAATAGTTGGGTATACCTCCTATTTCAGATCTGGAAGCAAAAGTAATTGCTTCTAGAAACGGTTCCTTTCTCGAGGAAAAGTTTCTCTCGAAAGAATTGAGTGGGAGGATGGTGGAGACTTGATAAGGTTATTGAACCGTCACTTCAACTAGTGTGTAGCAGGGCACAGGAAGTTGTTCCTGTGGCACCTACACCAATTGAACTGGAAGCTTATGATAGTGATCATGAAACTTCGGATCAAGTCACTACCAAACCTCGTAGGTCGACAAGGATATGTACTACTCCTGAGTGGTACGGTAATCCTGTCTTAGATATCATGTTGTTAGACAATACTGAACCTACGAGCTATGGAGAAGCAAAGGTGGGCCCATATTCCGACAAATGGTTAGAAGCCATGAAATCCGAGATAGGATCCATGTATCAGAACAAAGCATGGACTTTGGTGAACTTGCCCGATGATCGGCAAGCCATTGAGATAAATGGATCTTTAAGAAGAACACGGACATGGACGGTAATGTTACCGTCTATGAAGCTCGACTTGTGGCAAAGAGTATTTTCACAAGTTCAAGGAGTTGACTACGATGAGATTTTCTCATCCGTAGCGATGCTTAAGTCCGTCGGAATCATGTTAGCATTAGCTGCATTTATGAAATCTGGCAGATGGATGTCAAAACAAGTTTCCTTACCAGTTTTCGTAAGGAAAGGTTGTATGTGATACAATCAGAAAGGTTTTGTCCATCCTAAGGATGCTAAAAGGTATGCTAGCTCCAGCGATCCTTCCATGGATTAGAGCAAGCATCTCGGAGTCAGAATATACGCTTTGATGGAGTGATCAAAGTTTTTGGGTTTATACAAAGTTTCTTAGAAACTTGTATTTACAATAAAGTGAGTGGGAGCGCTACAACATTTCTGATAAGTATATGTGAATAACATATTGTTGATCCGAAATGATGTAGAATTTCTGGAAAGCATAAAGGGTTGTTTGAAAGGAGTTTTTCAAAGGAAGACCTGGATAAAGCTGCTTACATATTGGGCATCAAGATCTATAGAGATAGATCAAGACGCCTGATGATACTTTCAAAGAACGCACACCTTGACATGATTTTGAAAGAGTTCAAAATAGATCAGCAAAGAAGGAGTTCTTGGTTGTGTTACAAGGTGTGAGTATTGAGTAAGACTCAAGACCTGACCACAGCAGAAGAGAGAGAAAGGACGAAGGTCGTCCCTATGCTTTAGACGTAGGGTCTACAGTATGCTATGCTGTGTACCACACATGAAGTGTGCCTTGCCATGAGTTGGTCAAGGGGTACAATAGTGATCCGGGAATGGATCACATGACAGCGGTCGAACTTATCCTCAGTATCTAGTGGACTAAGGAATTTTCTCGATTATGGAGGTGAAAAGGAGTTCGTCGTAAAGGGTTACGTCGATGCGAACTTTGACACTAATCCGGATGACTCTGAGTAGTAAACCGGATTCGTATAGTAGAGCAGTTATTTGAAATGGCTCCAAGTAGCTCGTGGTAGCATCCACAAGATGACATAGATATTCGTAAAGCACACACGGATCTGAAAGGTTCAGACCCGTTGACTAATAACCTCTCTCACAAGCATAACATGATCAAACCAGAACTCATTGAGTGTTAATCACATAGTGATGTGAACTAGATTGTTGACTCTAGTAAACTCTTTGGATGTTGGTCACATGGTGATGTGACCTGTGAGTGTTAATCACATGGTGATGTGAACTAGATTATTGACTCTAGTGCAAGTGGGAGATTGTTGGAAATATGCCCTAGAGGCAATAATAAATTGGTTATTATTATATTTCCTTGTTCATGATAATCGTTTATTATCCATGCTAGAATTGTATTGATAGGAAACTCAGATACATGTGTGGATACATAGACAACACCATGTCCCTAGTAAGCCTCTAGTTGACTAGCTCGTTGATCAATAGATGGTTACGGTTTCCTGACCATGGATATTGGATGTCGTTGATAACGGGATCACATCATTAGGAGAATGATGTGATGGACAAGACCCAATCCTAAGCCTAGCACAAGATCGTGTAGTTCGTTTGCTAAGAGCTTTTCTAATGTCAAGTATCATTTCCTTAGACCATGGGATTGTGCAACTCCCGGATACCGTAGGAATGCTTTGGGTGTACCAAACGTCACAACGTAACTGGGTGGCTATAAAGGTGCACTACAGTATCTCCGAAAGTGTCTGTTGGGTTGGCACGAATCGAGACTGGGATTTGTCACTCCGTGTAAACGAAGAGGTATCTCTGGGCCCACTCGGTAGGACATCATCATAATGTGCACAATGTGACCAAGGATTTGATCACGGGATGATGTGTTACGGAACGAGTAAAGAGACTTGCCGGTAAAGAGATTGAACAAGGTATCGGGATACCGACGATCGAATCTCGGGCAAGTACTATACCGGTAGACAAAGGGAATTGTATACGGGATTGATTGAATCCTCGACATCGTGGTTCATCCGATGAGATCATCGAGGAGCATGTGGGAGCCAACATGGGTATCCAGATCCCGCTGTTGGTTATTGACCGGAGAGTCGTCTCGGTCATGTCTGCGTGTCTCCCGAACCCGTAGGGTCTACACACTTAAGGTTCGGTGACGCTAGGGTTGTAGAGATATTAGTATGCGGTAACCCGAAAGTTGTTCGGAGTCCCGGATGAGATCCCGGACGTCACGAGGAGTTCTGGAATGGTCCGGAGGTAAAGATTTATATATGGGAAGTCTTGTTTTGGTCGCCGGAAAAGTTTCGCGCATTATCGGTATTGTACCGGGAGTGCCGAAAGGGGTCCGGGGGTCCACCAAGGGGTCCACCTGCCCCGGGGGGACGACATGGGCTGTGGGGTGTGCGCCTTGGCCTATATGGGCCAAGGGAACCAGCCCCAAGAGGCCCATGCGCCAAGAGATAAGGTAAATGGGGAGTCCTAAAGGGGGAAGGCACCTCCTAGGTGCCTTGGGGAGGATGGACTCCTCCCTGGCCGCACCCTTCCTTGGAGGAAGGGCCAAGGCTGCGCCCCCCCTCTCCCTTGGCCCTATATATAGTGGGGGGAAGGGAGGGCAGCAAACCCAAGCCCTGGCGCCTCCCTCTCCCTCCCGTGACACATCTCCCTCCTCCCGCAGCGCTTGGCGAAGCCCTGTTGGAATCCCGCTACTTCCACCACCACGCCGTCGTGCTGCTGGATCTCCATCAACCTCTCCTTCCCCCTTGCTGGATCAAGAAGGAGGAGACGTCACTGCTTCGTACGTGTGTTGAACGCGGAGGTGCCGTCCGTTCGGCGCTAGGATCATCGGTGATTTGGATCACGACGAGTACGACTCCATCAACCCCGTTCTCTTGAACGCTTCCGCTCGCGATCTACAAGGGTATGTAGATGCACTCCTCTCTCTCGTTGCTAGATGACTCCATAGATTAATCTTGGTGATGCGTAGAAAATTTTGAATTATTGCTACGTTCCCCAACACTTTGCACGTGGCCGCAAGTAGTCTCTGGTGCGTTGGCCCCTGATTTCACTAAAGGCTGGATTCCCACCCGCCGCTACTGCTTCTTTGTCCTCCTGGTCCCATATCAGTTTCACGCCGTAGTATCCTGCCACACCCATACGGTGGGGGTGTATCACTACAAAAAAATACACTTCCGTGATGATACGTGTTTGTCACAGTAGGTCGCGTTTTTTGTCATGCATGTACATCCATGACAAATTTATGACAGAATCAAGATAGTCATACCTGTGCCGTCGTAGAAGTGTTCCATGACATTACCAAAATTATCATCACGGAAGTGTCCACTTCCATGATGATAAATCGCGCGTCACAGAAGTGCTTTTGTCAAGGGTGACCAACACGTGTCATCCACCGTAACGGAACGCCGTTAAGCTATCGGGTCAGGTTTTGGATCCGATAACCCGTTAACAGCCCCGACCAATGGGGATTTTCCACGTGTAAAATCATCATTGGCTAGAGGAAACACGTGTCGGCTCATCGTTGGGACAGATGTCATCCACTCACTGGACAGAAGGCGCCTATGATACGTCGACACGTGGCACGGCCCAACAGTGGCCCATTCCTGTGAAAAGGCCGGCCCATTTGACTTGGTCAAAAGCTGGTGGGCCGGCCCATGGAAAGCCTGTTAACGGCCTGTTCGCATATAGCCCATTTACAGCCTGCTAACCCAAGGCCCGTTACGCCCTATCCGAATTAGGCCCAGTAGCGTCATCTGGGCCATCCAATATGATTCCATCCCGTTTTCACTTCTCGCCCATGTATAGCCCATGACGTCTTTCGGCCCATATGAGGCCCTTTGTAACTCTTGGCCCATTAGCGGCCCGTGCTGAAACTGACCTGTAATGAACAGTGTATTACTTTACACCCATTAACGGCCCGTGGTGAAACTGGCCCGTAATGAACAGTGTATCACTTTATACACATTAACAGCCCATTATTCCGTTGGGCCGTTTCCAGCCCAAGTTAACTTTCGGCCTTCTGAGGTCCCATTTATTCTTGGGCTCATTTGCAGCATTCGGTTACTTACGGCCCGTTACTATCATTTTCTGCTTGTGGGCCAAATTCAGCCCGTCGTTACAGTCGGCCCGTTTGTGGACCGTTAGTCTGTTGGGCCATTTTCATAGCATCACCAAATACGGCCTATTAACGATGGCCCGTTATGGTCGGCCCATGAACGGACGATTCCAACTATAGCCCGTTTACGGCCATAATGCGGTATGTTTGGCCAATCGATCATACGACCCGTATAAGGCCCATTGATGATACGGCCCGCAAAAGGCCCATTGTTTCTACGGCCCGTAGAAGGCCCATTGTTTCTACGGCCCATAGAAGGCCCACTGTTTCTACGGCCAGTAGGAGGCCCAGTGTCACTACAGTAAATATTAGCCCATGGTTATTGTGGCCTAGTTTTAAAAAATAGGTTATTGCAGCCACTAGCTAACCGTGGAAAAAGAAGTGCAATGACTACAAGCAAACAAATAAACAAGACAACATGGAAATAAATAAGCAAGCAACTAATGCTAGGCTATCACGGCTATTACACATATTACATCCACTGGGCATCAAAGTTCGCCACCATTGCAAATATAGGGAACAAAGCAGCATATCATATACACTGGTTGTCAAAGTTGGCGACCAGCGCAAATAAACGCCGCAGCAAAACAAATCCAGAACTGAAACCACTTCAGAAGATCTCAAGAAACAATATCCTGGGTACCCATAGTGCTGGCAAGATGCTTAGCAAGCTTATTAACTTTCTCTTGTTTGGCGCTTAAATCCTCCAGCGCTTGCTGTTGCACCAGAAAATATGCATCTGAATTCTGCAGGGACTTCCTTAGTCCTTCAGCTTCCTGTCGCAGCACATTTGATCGATGTCTTTCAACTTGAAGTTGAGACTCAAGAAGACGAACTGATTCTGGCAGCGAGTTCGAAGAGCTTGTGCCAGCAGTAGTGCCTAGTAACTCGAACACTACATCAAGACATGACTTTTGGGTTCCCTCACTGTCATCAAGATAGTTTTTATCAGCTTTCTTGGAGAGCAACAGGGATGTCTCACTATCTTGAACCTTATCTGCATTACTTCCTTTACCATTGGATAACGCGGTACTGTTCTCCAATATTTTGTCCGCATTCTAAAAGAGAAACAAGCAGACACATCACATGTTTACCATGTTGTATATGAAACACATTTTGGTAAATGAGTTCAGTAGTAAAGTGGACAGGATAACAACAGGAAACAAACATATATCTATGTACCACGGTCACTTTATGGTCTATATCATTCTAGTTTTTGTTGCCAAATCAAGATAGAGACAAAGCAGAATAGACAGAATATAAGTGTGGGTAACTATAGAGCAATAACAACACTTGTAATGTGCATGACATGAGAACATAACTGTTTATTCAATTGAAATTGAAATCAACATAGAGCAGGTTACAACAGCAAACCAGTTAAAGAAACAGGTTTAAAACATACCTGTTGCGCCATTGGAGTTTCTATTCCATCCTTCAAATTTGAAAATAGTTGGTATGAGTAAATACAGTAATGCAAGAGCAAAGGAGTATGAACCATAGCTACAGAACCTGACCTGAGAACAAATCTTCTTCTCCTGTAAGCGTTGAGTTGGGATTCGGAGTGGTGGTCCTCGTGCTTTGGGCATTGCAGTTCCCTTACTAACTGCTAGTGTTTGGGTGCTCTGTGGTGGAGACGGTGCTGTGTCAACTGGAACTGGGTTACTATCTGCCGGGGTTGGGGTTAGAAGGGGTGTAGCTGCTTCTCTGTCCAACAGGGTAGGGGTACAATCTGCGAGAGTCTGGGTTATGTGTGGTGGATCTGGTCATTGGGCAAGTACAACCGTGGTTCTATCTGCATCAACTGGTAGCACTATCTTTTCTGAAGACCGTGTTGTTACTCCCTTAGATGCTGCCATCACGCTCTCCAATTCAAATGGCTGATAAACAAGAAAAGTAATTGAAAGTATAGACATTGTATGATAGACAGGTGCAATGGATAGTGGGGAATAAAAAAGGGCATGAAATAATTCATATTTATGTTGTCTAACCAAACAGGATAGCATGACACAATTTCACATATATGATGGCTAACTAAACAGGATAGCATGACACAATTTCACATTATGATGGCTAACTAAAAAAGATGGAAAGACATAGTTCAAAATATGAGACTATGTAAACAGGATGACATGACATAACTATATAATGTGTTTATTAAATAGGTTGGCATGCCATAATTCACATACATTCACGGATAGAATGCCAGAATTCAAAATATGATGACTGTAAACACTAAACAGGATGAGATGATATAACTATATGATGTCTTTATTAAATGGGTTGCCATGCCATAATTCAGATAGATGATGTGTATGTACTATGTAAACATGATGGCATGATATAATTCAAATATATGATTTATATAGTAAGCAAGTAAGCAGATGGCAATCCATATATGATGTAAAAACTAAGCAATGCAAGACAACATGCATGACATGGGTAATATAACCCTACCAAGTTTGAGCATAGACCTCAGGGGGGAAATAGGACTGGTCATCAGTCTCTGAATCCTCCTCTGAGGAGCTCTCTGTAACCAACAAGATGTCTGCTTCAGCAGGTAGCATTGTCTGCTCTGAATACCTTGTTTTCACTCCAGATACTTGAAGGAAATATGCCCTAGAGGCAATAATAAAGTTATTATTTATTTCCTTATATCATGATAAATGTTTATTATTCATGCTAGAATTGTATTAACCGGAAACTTGATACATGTGTGAATACATAGACAAACAGAGTGTCACTAGTATGCCTCTACTTGACTAGCTCGTTGATCAAAGATGGTTATGTTTCCTAGCCATTGACATGAGTTGTCATTTGATTAATGGGATCACATCATTAGGAGAATGATGTGATTGACTTGACTCATTCCGTTAGCTTAGCACTCGATCGTTTAGTATGTTGCTATTGCTTTCTTCATGACTTATACATGTTCCTATGACTATGAGATTATGCAACTCCCGTTTACCGGAGGAACACTTTGTGTGCTACCAAACGTCACAACGTAACTGGGTGATTATAAAGGTGCTCTACAGGTGCTTCCAAAGGTACTTGTTGGGTTGGCGTATTTCGAGATTAGGATTTGTCACTCCGATTGTCGGAGAGGTATCTCTGGGCCCACTCGGTAATGCACATCACTATAAGCCTTGCAAGCATTGCAACTAATGAGCTAGTTGCGGGATGATGTATTACGGAACGAGTAAAGAGACTTGCCGGTAACGATATTGAACTAGGTATTGAGATACCGACGATCGAATCTCGGGCAAGTAACATACCGATGACAAAGGGAACAACGTATGTTGTTATGCGGTCTGACCGATAAAGATCTTCGTAGAATATGTGGGAGCCAATATGAGCATCCAGGTTCCGCTATTGGTTATTGACCGGAGAGGTGTCTCGGTCATGTCTACATAGTTCTCGAACCCGTAGGGTCCGCACGCTTAACGTTACGATGACGGTTATATTATGAGTTTATGTGTTTTGATGTACCGAAGGAGTTCGGAGTCCCGGATGAGATCGGGGACATGACGAGGAGTCTCGAAATGGCCGAGACGTAAAGATCGATATATTGGACGACTATATTCGGACTTCGGAGAGGTTCCGAGTGATTGGGGTATTTTTCGGAGTACCGGAGAGTTACGGGAATTCGTATTGGGCCTTAATGGGCTATACGGGAAAGGAGAGAAAGACCCCAAAGGGTGGCCGCACCCCTCCCCATGGACTAGTCCGAATTAGACTAGGGAGGGGGGGGGCGCCCCCTTCCTTCTTTCTCCTTCTCCCTTCCCTTCTCCTATTCCAACAAGGAAAGGAGGAGTCCTACTCCCGGTGGGAGTAGGACTCCCCCCTTGGCGCGCCCTCCTCCTTGGCCGGCGGCCTCCCCCTTGCTCCTTTATATACGGGGGCAGGGGGGCACCCCAAAGACACAACAATTGATCATTGATCTCTTAGCCGTGTGCGGTGCCCCCCTCCACCATATTACACCTCGATAATATCGTAGCGGTGCTTAGGCGAAGCCCTGCGTCGGTAGAACATCATCATCGTCACCACGCCGTCGTGCTGACGAAACTCTCCCTCAACACTCGGTTGGATCGGAGTTCGAGGGACGTCATCGAGCTGAACGTGTGCTGAACTCGGAGGTGCCGCGCGTTCGGTACTTGATCGGTCGGATCGTGAAGACGTACGACTACATCAACCGCGTTGTGTTAACGCTTCCGCTTTCGGTCTACGAGGGTACGTGGACAACACTCTCCCCTCTCGTTGCTATGCATCACTATGATCTTGCGTGTGCGTAGAATTTTTTTTAAATTACTACGTTACCCAACAATACTTCCATCACCGCTTCAAATGGCTGATGCACAGGAAGAGTAGTTGAATATGCAAACGTTGTCGACAAATGGAACACATAATACAAAAAAATGATAGCATGATATAATTCACATACATGATGATTGGCTAAACAGCATGGCATTGCATAATTCACATATATAATGCCTTTGCAACAAGATAGCATTGTATAATTCACATATATAATGTCTTGCAACAAGATGGCAATGCATAATTCACATATATGGTAATTCGACACTGAACAGGTGGCATTCACACAAAGCATGTCTAAACTAATCAAATGACATAGCAATGCGAGACACGATACGCACGATATGAGCAACATAACCCTGCCAAGTTAGAGGCATACACCTCGGGGGAATAGGACTGGTCATCTGTCTCTAAATCCTCCTCTGAGGAGCTATCCGTAACCAGCGAGATATGCACTTCGTCAGATAGCATAGTCTGCTTTGAAGACCTTGTTTTCACTCCAGAATTTGCCATGACCGTGTCAAATGGCTGATGCACATGAAGAGCAGTTGAATGTACTAACATTGTTGACAAATGTAATATGTAACGAAAAAAAAGGATGGCCTGATATAATTTACATATAAGATGACTGGCTAAGCAGGATGGCATTGCAAAATTCACATATATGATGCCTGGCTAAACAAGATGGCGTTGCATAATTCACATAAAAGATGAATAAACTAAACAGATGGCATTCGCACAAAGGATGTCTAAACTAAGCAGATGACATATTTGATGTATAAAGTAAGCAATGCAAGACACCATATGCATGATATAACCAACATCAGCATGCCAAGTTAGAGCGAAGACCTCAGGGGGTAAATAGGAGTTGTCTTCTCCTTCTGAATCCCCCTCAGAACAGATATCTTCCTCTCGATTACAATCCGAAATGCGTGGAAGGGGGGCTGCCTTTGCGCCTACCATGGAGCGACGTCTGCATGAAATTTTATTGCCACGCAAGGCTCGTCTCTTTTGCTCTACATGTTCAGTTCCATTGTTTACAATAACTGTCATGCATAGGAATAAAACATAGTGAGATTATGTAAGGAGTGCATGCAGAAATCCAGAGTGATGGTAGCAACCCGTGGATAGACCCAAAACCAATAATAGCAGGCAGATAATGGCTTCTTTACTGTTTGTTTCCCACCCAACATGAAACTCATAGTAGACACCGGAGATTAACCAGATAGTAGATAGATACTATTGATAGCGGCCCCGATATGTACCCCACAACCATTTAAAAACTCAAGTTTGACCATTAGTTTGGAGCTGACTCAGAGTCTAATCGGTGAACAGGACGATAAAGTAGCATGTAATATTAAGCGATGCATAACGTAAGCAGACACGAAAGAGTGCGACCTCTCTTGCGAACCCGTGTAGTCCTCGAGGTCATCTGCTCGGTTGATGATGGTAATGCAGTTTTCATGGCTGCCAGCGGCGGGGAAGAAGATCTGAGGTGGCGAAAGACAGTCTGGAGGCCGGATCCCTGCTGTGCTGGACCCTTCTGTCGTTGGAGCAGCTGAGCTGGGGTGGACGACGGCGCAGCAGGAGCGGGACAAACCACACAAGGTTTTCTTTGACAACTATCTGTAAGAGAAGTAATTCTGTAAGGGCTCGTTTGAATTGGAGGATTCCAACAATGCAGGGATAGGAAATAGACAGGAATAGGATAGGAATGCACGTGCAAAATAGAGAATTAAAAAACACAGGATTTCTGCCAATCTGGGTGTTTGATTCACAACAATTGGAAGATCACAGGATGCAAAGAAGCATGGTGAGATTAAGTCAAACCACAAGAAAATGTACGGTTATAATGCTATTATGCCACTATCTCTTAATCTTGTGCTTCATGAATAGGAATTTGAAAAGGAGGACAAGTGAAAATTAAAATTCCTACGTTTTTTCTTTCAAGGAGACACCAAAGGAACAAATCTGTGTGCTCAGTGGACAATATATATAACATGTAGAGTAAAAAAGAGATGCAACAAGTGTACAACCTCTTTGGCGAAGCCATGTCGATCTCAGCGTGATTGGGTTGGCCGGTGAGGATGCTCCGGCTGACTTTGCTGTTGGAGGAGGGGAAGAAGATCTTAGGCGTCTGGAGATGGAGCCCGAGGTACTGCTCCGCTGTGATGGAGGGTTTCGTCGTTGGAGCAGCTCCGGCGAGTTGTACGACGCCGAGGCTGAAGCAGGACAAGAGAGACAACGAACAACGTTAACCTGAGTGGAATTCTAATAGCATCTCCAATACATGACGTAAAATACATAACCACAATGTGCTAGATGTAAAATACATCAGCCACTCATCTCTGAACTTAACTATCGAAACTGAACTTAACAGTCATACCTGTGCTGTCGTAGAAGTGTTCCATGACATTACCAAAATTATCATCATGGAAGTGTCCACTTCCATGACGATAAATCACGCGTCACAGAAGTGCTTTCGTCAAGGGTGACCGACACGTGGCATCCACCATAACGGAACGCCGTTGTAACAACCCGGATTTGGTAGAATCCAAGTCTCTGTGCTTACTGCGCTGTCCCTGGATCATAGCTAGCACACACAGTAACAAAAATGAATATTAGTAAGACATACATCATTCTACTACAACGGTAGATCCAGATATATATAAATCATACCTTAGGCACAGCTCAAGTTGGCAGATAATACAGCGGAATTATACGTAGTCACTAAGTTAGGCTCCATCAACGCCACTGGGCTCGTTGAGTGTAGACCATAACCCTATCGTCTCTTAATCTGTCGAGATCTGCACATGACAGGTGCAGATGAGTACGTGGAATGTACTCGCAAGTTGCAAAGGAAAGTATAACAGATTATATATGCAGGATAAGTATTGGTGGAGGTTTCCTTTGCATAAAACCAATTTTCTCCTATAATAAATTTTGTAAACTTCTTTTGAAATAGAAATAGTTTTTAGTATAAAAGGTAGGAGTGAGACACTTGGATATACGCACCAGTGCTCATTCTCCAAAAATAGTTTAAAACATACATAAGGTTGAAGTGAAACACATTCACTGTGCTCATTCCTCAACTTTAACCCTTAAAACAGATTTTTAGAAAAGAGAGGGGAGATTCTTCTTCAGTCCAAGTCTTCAATTGCTCAAAATTGTCCGTAACCGGGGGCACGGCTAATCGATTAGGTTAAACCCTCTGCAGAGGTCGTACATGTTCCCCACATGACACAACCAACCCCGTTTATCGTTACACACTTGGGTGTACGACTAGGAGGAGGTTGTGACGAAGCCTTTCTGTAACAGCCCCCTATACCACCAAGCCGCCCGCAACTTCGGCATGAAGGCCTCTCTCCGATGGCGGTCCTGGGGTAGGGTTTCCCATTAGTACTAAGCTAAGCCAGATCCCATAGTAGCATGCGGCTGTACTGGAAGCTACATCAAACTGTACTTGGAAGATCTCAGTCCCCTGGACGGCAATCCCCACCAAAAAAACCTGTGTGCAAGACCCCAGTCGGGCGCATTCATTGCAAGACCCCGATGGGCGCAATCACTTGTAGACGCTCCCGTCAATACCATTCCGCCCAGGGAGTAGAAGTAAAATAGTATATAGTTTTGTTTTCCAAAAGTTTTCACAAAACGTTGCCCCAAAAGAGGCAAGTTTAAAGGTTTAAAACAATTTTGGTTTTCATCCCACCCATTTTGTGCAAGCGTGGCCAAGCATGGTTGCAAGTCTTGAACCTATGGCTCTAGCTAGTAATAATACTTGTAAAACTTTTATAAAACATGCATAGTATTAACATATAAAGGAATATGCATAATATGAAAACATAGATCAAAGCATGATCAATTTGCAACTTGCCTGAGTCTTGAAGTTGATTCCCTACTTGTTATCGTCACTCCTTTACGTTACAATATATCTAACGACGAAAGAAAATACTGTTGGGGATCGTAGCAGAATTTTAAAATTTCCTACGCATCACCAAGATCCATCTATGGAGTATACTAGCAACGAGGGGAAAGGAGTGCATCTACATACCCTTGTAGATCGCGAGCGGAAGCGTTCCAATGAACGAGGTTGATGGAGTCGTACTCGCCGTGATCCAAATCACCGATGACCGAGTGCCGAATGGATGGCACCTCCGCGTTCAACACACGTACGGAGCAGCGACGTCTCCTCCTTCTTGATCCAGCAAGGGGGAAGGAGAGGTTGATGGAGATCTAGCAGCACGACAGCGTGGTGGTGGAAGTAGCGGGATCTCGGCAGGGCTTCGCCAAGCTTCTGCGAGAAGGAGAGGTGTTGTAGGGGAGAGGGAGGCGCCAGGGGCTGTGATGCTGCTGCCCTCCCTCCCCCCACTATTTATAGGCCCCCTGGGGGGGGCGCCGGCCCTGGAACCCATCTACATGGGGGGGGCGGCCAAGGGGGAAGGGGGTGGCTTCCCCCCAAGCCAAGTGGGGCGCCCCCACCCCTAGGGTTTCCAACCCTAGGCGCAGGGGAGGCCCAAGGGGGGCGCCCCAGCCCACTAAGGGCTGGTTCCCTTCCCACTTCAGCCCATGGGGCCCTCCGGGATAGGTGGCCCCACCCGGTGGACCCCCGGGACCCTTCCGGTGGTCCCGGTACAATACCGATAACCCCCGAAACTTTCCCGGTGGCCGAAACTGGACTTCCTATATATAATTCTTCACCTCCGGACCATTCTGGAACTCCTCGTGACGTCCGGGATCTCATCCGGGACTCCGAACAACTTTCGGGTTTCCGCATACTAATATCTCTACAACCCTAGCGTCACCGAACCTTAAGTGTGTAGACCCTACGGGTTCGGGAGACATGCAGACATGACCGAGACGCCTCTCCGGTCAATAACCAACAGCGGGATCTAGATACCCATGTTGGCTCCCACATGTTCCACGATGATCTCATCGGATGAACCACGATGTCGAGGATTCAATCAATCCTGTATACAATTCCCTTTGTCAATCGGTATGCTACTTGCCCGAGATTCGATCGTCGGTATCCCAATACCTTGTTCAATCTCGTTACCGGCAAGTCTCTTTACTCGTACCGTAATGCATGATCCCGTGGCTAACTCCTTAGTCACATTGAGCTCATTATGATGATGCATTACCGAGTGGGCCCAGAGATACCTCTCCGTCACACGGAGTGACAAATCCCAGTCTCGATCCGTGCCAACTCAATAGACTGTTTCGGAGATACCCGTAGTGTACCTTTATAGTCACCCAGTTACGTTGTGACGTTTGGCACACCCAAAGCACTCCTACGGTATCCGGGAGTTGCACGATCTCATGGTCTAAGGAAAAGATACTTGACATTGGAAAAGATCTAGCAAACGAACTACACGATCTTTGAGCTATGCTTAGGATTGGGTCTTCTCCATCACATCATTCTCCTAATGATGTGATCCCGTTATCAATGACATCCAATGTCCATAGTCAGGAAACCATGACTATCTGTTGATCAACGAGCTAGTCAACTAGAGGCTTACTAGGGACACGTTGTGGTCTATATATTCACACATGTATTACGATTTTCGGATAACACAATTATAGCATGAACAATAGACAATTATCATGAACAAAGAAATATAATAATAACCATTTATTATTGCCTCTAGGGCATATTTCCAACAGTCTCCCACTTGCACTAGAGTCAATAATCTAGTTACATTGTGATGAATCGAACACCCATAGCGTCCTGGTGTTGATCATGTTTTGCTCTAGGGAGATGTTTAGTCAACGGATCTGCTATATTCAGGTCCGTATGTACTTTACAAATATCTATGTCTCCATTTTGAACACTTTCACGAATGGAGTTGAAGCGACGCTTGATTTGCCTGGTCTTCCTGTGAAACCTGGGCTCTTTGGCAAGGGCAATAGCTCCAGTGTTGTCACAGAAGAGAGTCATCGGGCCCGACGCATTGGGAATCACCCCTAGGTCGGTAATGAACTCCTTCATCCAGACTGCTTCCTGCGCTGCCTCTGAGGCTGCCATGTACTCCGCTTCACATGTAGATCCCGCCACGACGCTTTGCTTGCAACTGCACCAGCTTACTGCTCCTCCATTCAAAATATACACGTATCCGGTTTGTGACTTCGAGTCATCCAGATCTGTGTCGAAGCTAGCGTCGACGTAACCCTTTACGACAAGCTCTTCGTCACCTCCATAAACGAGAAACATATCCTTAGTCCTCTTCAGGTACTTCAGGATATTCTTGACCGCTGTCCAGTGTTCCATGCCGGGATTACTTTGGTACCTTCCTACCAAACTTACGGCAAGGTTTACATCAGGTCTGGTACACAGCATGGCATACATAATAGACCCTATGGCCGAGGCATAGGGGATGACGCTCATCTTTTCTCTATCTTCTGCCGTGGTCGGGCATTGAGCCGTGCTCAATTGCACACCTTGCAATACAGGCAAGAACCCCTTCTTGGACTGATCCATATTGAACTTCTTCAATATCTTGTCAAGGTACATACTCTGTGAAAGACCAATGAGGCGTCTTGATCTATCTCTATAGATCTTGATGCCTAATATATAAGCAGCTTCTCCAAGGTCCTTCATTGAAAAACACTTATTCAAATAGGCCTTTATATTTTCCAAGAATTCTATATCATTTCCCATCAATAGTATGTCATCCACATATAATAAGAGAAATGCTACAGAGCTCCCACTCACTTTCTTGTAAACACAGGCTTCTCCATAAGTCTGTGTAAACCCAAACTCTTTGATCATCTCATCAAAACGAATGTTCCAACTCCGAGATGCTTGCACCAGCCCATAGATTGAGCGCTGGAGCTTGCATACTTTGTCAGCATTCTTAGGATCGACAAAACCTTCCGGCTGCATCATATACAATTCTTCCTTAAGGAAGCCGTTAAGGAATGCCGTTTTGACGTCCATCTGCCATATCTCATAATCATAGTATGCGGCAATTGCTAACATGATTCGGACGGACTTCAGCTTCGCTACGGGTGAGAAAGTCTCATCGTAGTCAACTCCTTGAACTTGTCGATAACCCTTAGCGACAAGTCGAGCCTTATAGATGGTCACATTACCATCCGCGTCTGTCTTCTTCTTAAAGATCCATTTATTTTCTATGGCTCGCCGCTCATCGGGCAAGTCAGTCAAAGTCCATACTTCGTTTTCATACATGGATCCTATCTCGGATTTCATGGCTTCTAGCCATTTGTCGGAATCCGGGCCCGCCATCGCTTCTTCATAGTTCGAAGGTTCACCGTTGTCTAACAACATGATTTCGAGGACAGGGTTGCCGTACCACTCTGGTGCGGAACGTGTCCTTGTGGACCTACGAAGTTCAGCAGTAACTTGATCTGAAGCTTCATGATTATCATCATTAACTTCCTCCCCAGTCGGTGTAGGCACCACAGGAATATCTTACCGCGCTGCGCTACTTTCCGGTTCGGAAGGGGTGACTATCACCTCATCAAGTTCCACTTTCCTCCCACTCAATTCTTTTGAGAGAAACTCTTTCTCCAGAAAGGACCCATTCTTGGCAACAAAGATCTTGCCTTCAGATCTGAGGTAGAAGGTATACCCAATGGTTTCCTTAGGGTATCCTATGAAGACGCATTTTTCCGACTTGGGTTCGAGCTTTTCAGGTTGAAGTTTCTTGACATAAGCATCGCATCCCCAAACTTTTAGAAACGACAGCTTAGGTTTCTTCCCAAACCATAATTCATACGGTGTCGTCTCAACGGATTTCGACGGAGCCCTATTTAAAGTGAATGCAGCAGTCTCTAAAGCATAGCCCCAAAATGAGAGCGGTAGATCGGTAAGAGACATCATAGATCGCACCATATCCAATAGAGTGCGATTACGACGTTCGGACACACCATTTCGCTGAGGTGTTCCAGGCGGTGTGAGTTGTGAAACGATTCCACATTTCTTTAAGTGCGTACCAAATTCGTGACTTAAATATTCTCCACCACGATCTGATCGTAAGAATTTTATTTTCCTGTCACGTTGATTCTCAACCTCACTCTGAAATTCCTTGAACTTTTCAAAGGTTTCAGACTTGTGTTTCATTAGGTAGACATACCCATATCTACTTAAGTCATCATTGAGAGTGAGAACATAACGATATCCTCCACGAGCCTCAACACTCATTGGACCGCACACATCGGTATGTATGATTTCCAATAAGTTGGTTGCTCGCTCCATTGTTCCGGAGAACGGAGTCTTGGTCATCTTACCCATGAGGCATGGTTCGCACGTGTCAAATGATTCGTAATAAAGAGACTCCAAAAGTCCATCTGCATGGAGCTTCTTCATGCGCTTGACACCAATGTGACCAAGGCGGCAGTGCCACAAGTATGTGGGACTATCGTTATCAACTTTACATCTTTTGGTATTCACACTATGAATATGTGTAACATCACGTTCGAGATTCATCAAGAATAAACCATTGACCAGCGAGGCATGACCATAAAACATATCTCTCATATAAATAGAACAACCATTATTCTCGGATTTAAATGAGTAGCCATCTCGAATTAAACGAGATCCAGATACAATGTTCATGCTCAAAGCTGGCACTAAATAACAATTATCGAGGTTTAAAACTAATCCCGTAGGTAAATGCAGAGGTAGCGTGCCGACGGCGATCACATCGACCTTGGAACCATTCCCGACGCGCATCATCACCTCGTCCTTCGCCAGTCTCCGTTTATTACGCAGTTCCTGTTTTGAGTTACAAATATGAGCAACCGCACCGGTATCAAATACCCAGGAGCTACTACGAGTACTGGTAAGGTACACATCAATTACATGTATATCACATATACCTTTGGCGTTGCCGGCCTTCTTGTCCGCTAAGTATTTGGGGCAGTTCCGCTTCCAGTGACCACTTCCCTTGCAATAAAAGCACTCAGCCTCAGGCTTGGGTCCATTCTTCGACTTCTTCCCAGTAACTGGCTTACCGGGCGCGGCAACTCCCTTGCCGTCCTTCTTGAAGTTCTTCTTGCCCTTGCCTTTCTTGAACTTAGTGGTTTTATTCACCATCAACACTTGATGTTCCTTTCTGATCTCCACCTCCGCTGATTTCAGCATCGAATATACCTCAGGAATGGTCTTTTCCATCCCCTGCATATTGAAGTTCATCACAAAGCTCTTGTAGCTCGGTGGAAGCGACCGAAGGATTCTGTCAATGACCGCGTCATCCGGGAGATTAACTCCCAGCTGAGACAAGCGGTTGTGTAACCCAGACATTTTGAGTATGTGCTCACTAACAGAACTATTTTCCTCCATTTTACAGCTGAAGAACTTGTCGGAGACTTCATATCTCTCGACCCGGGCATGAGCTTGGAAAACCATTTTCAGCTCTTTGAACATCTCATATGCTCCATGTTTCTCAAAACGCTTTTGGAGACCCGGTTCTAAGCTGTAAAGGATGACGCACTGAACGAGGGAGTAATCATCAGCACGTGATTGCCAAGCGTTCATAACGTCTTGGTTCTCTGGGATTGGTGCTTCACCTAGCGGTGCTTCTAGGACATAATCTTTCTTGGCAGCTATGAGGATGATCCTCAGGTTCCGGACCCAGTCCGTATAGTTGCTGCCATCATCTTTCAGCTTGGTTTTCTCTAGGAACGCGTTGAAGTTGAGGACAACGTGGGCCATTTGATCTACAAGACATATTGTAAAGATTTTAGACTAAGTTCATGATAATTAAGTTCATATAATCAAATTATTCAATGAACTCCCACTCAGATAGACATCCCTCTAGTCATCTAAGTGAAACATGATCCGAGTTAACTAGGCCGTGTCCGATCATCACGTGAGACGGACTAGTCAAGATCGGTGAACATCTCCATGTTGATCGTATCTTCTATACGACTCATGCTCGACCTTTCGGTCCTCCGTGTTCCGAGGCCATGTCTGTACATGCTAGGCTCGTCAAGTCAACCTAAGTGTATTGCGTGTGTTCTGAGGCCATGTCTGTACATGCTAGGCTCATCAACACCCGTTGTATGCGAACGTTAGAATCTATCACACCCGATCATCACGTGGTGCTTCGAAACAACGAACCTTCGCAACGGTGCACAGTTAGGGGGAACACTTTCTTGAAATTATTATAAGGGATCATCTTACTTACTACCGTGGTTCTAAGCAAATAAGATGCAAAACATGATAAACATCACATGCAATCAAATAGTGACATGATATGGCCAATATCATTTTGCTCCTTTGATCTCCATCTTCGGGGCACCATGATCATCTTCGTCACCGGCATGACACCATGATCTCCATCATCATGATCTCCATCATTGTGTCTTCATGAAGTTGTCACGCCAACGATTACTTCTACTTCTATGGCTAACGCGTTTAGCAACAAAGTAAAGTAAGGCGTTATTCAATGACACGCAGGTCATACAAAAAATAAAGACAACTCCTATGGCTCCTGCCGGTTGTCATACTCATCGACATGCAAGTCGTGATTCTATTACAAGAATATGATCAATCTCATACATCACATATATCATTCATCACATCTTCTGGCCATATCACATCACATAGCACATGCTGCAAAAACAAGTTAGACGTCCTCTAATTGTTGTTGCAAGTTTTTACGTGGCTTGTATAGGTTTCTAGCAAGAACGTTTCTTACCTACGTAAAACCACAACGTGATATGCCAATTTCTATTTACCTTCATAAGGACCCTTTTCATCGAATCCGTTCCGACTAAAGTGGGAGAGACAGACACCCGCTAGCCACCTTATGCAACTAGTGCATGTCAGTCGGTGGAACCTGTCTCACGTAAGCGTACGTGTATGGTCGGTCCGGGCCGCTTCATCCCACAATACCGCCGAAACAAGATAAGACTAGTAGCGGCAAGAAGAATTGGCAACATCTACGCCCACAACTGCTTTGTGTTCTACTCGTGCATAGTAACTACGCATAGGCCTGGCTCTTGATGCCACTGTTGGGGATCGTAGCAGAATTTTAAAATTTCCTACGCATGACCAAGATCCATCTATGGAGTATACTAGCAACGAGGGGAAAGGAGTGCATCTACATACCCTTGTAGATCGCGAGCGGAAGCGTTCCAATGAACGGGGTTGATGGAGTCGTACTCGCCGTGATCCAAATCACCGATGACCGAGTGTCGAACGGACGGCACCTCCGCGTTCAACACACGTACGGAGCAGCGATGTCTCCTCCTTCTTGATCCAGCAAGGGGGAAGGAGAGGTTGATGGAGATCCAGCAGCACGACGGCGTGGTGGTGGAAGTAGCGGGATCTCGGCAGGGCTTCGCCAAGCTTCTGCGAGAAGGAGAGGTGTTGCAGGGGGAGAGGGAGGCGCCAGGGGCTGTGATGCTGCAGCCCTCCCTCCCCCCACTATTTATAGGCCCCCTGGAGGGGGGGGGGCGCCGGCCCTGGAACCCATCTACATGGGGTGGGGGGGGGGGAGCGGCGGCCAAGGGGGAAGGGGGGTGGCTTCCCCCCCAAGCCAAGTGGGGCGCCCCCACCCCTAGGGTTTCCAACCCTAAGCGCAGGGGGAGGCCCAAGGGGGGCGCCCCAGCCCACTAAGGGCTGGTTCCCTTCCCACTTCAGCCCATGGGCCCCTCCGGGATAGGTGGCCCCACCCGGTGGACCCCCGGGACCCTTCCGGTGGTCCCGGTACAATACCGATAACCCCCGAAACTTTCCCGATGGCCGAAACTGGACTTCCTATATATAATTCTTCACCTCCGGACCATTCCGGAACTCCTCGTGACGTCCGGGATCTCATCCGGGACTCCGAACAACTTTCGAGTTTCCGCATACTAATATCTCTACAACCCTAGCGTCACCGAACCTTAAGTGTGTAGACCCTACGGGTTCGGGAGACATGCAGACATGACCGAGACGCCTCTCCGGTCAATAACCAACAACGGGATCTAGATACCCATGTTGGCTCCCACATGTTCCATGATGATCTCATCGGATGAACCACGATGTCGAGGATTCAATCAATCCCGTATACAATTCCCTTTGTCAATCGGTATGCTACTTGCCCGAGATTCGATCGTCGGTATCCCAATACCTTGTTCAATCTCGTTACCGGCAAGTCTCTTTACTCGTACCGTAATGCATGATCCCGTGGCTAACTCCTTAGTCACATTGAGCTCATTATGATGATGCATTACCGAGTGGGCCCAGAGATACCTCTCCGTCATACGGAGTGACAAATCCCAGTCTCGATCCGTGCCAACTCAACAGACACTTTCGGAGATACCTGTAGTGTACCTTTATAGTCACCCAGTTACGTTGTGACGTTTGGCACACCCAAAGCACTCCTACGGTATCCGGGAGTTGCACGATCTCATGGTCTAAGGAAAAGATACTTGACATTGGAAAAGCTCTAGCAAACTAACTACACGATCTTTGAGCTATGCTTAGGATTGGGTCTTGTCCATCACATCATTCTCCTAATGATGTGATCCCATTATCAATGACATCCAATGTCCATAGTCAGGAAACCATGACTATCTGTTGATCAACGAGCTAGTCAACTAGAGGCTTACTAGGGACACATTGTGGTCTATATATTCACACATGTATTACGATTTCCGGATAACACAATATAGCATGAACAATAGACAATTATCATGAACAAAGAAATATACATAATAACCATTTAGTATTGTCTCTAGGGCATATTTCCAACAAAATACTTCAACACACAACAATTCAAATAAAGATCCAAATAAAGATTCAAATTAAACAATACAAACACATTCTTTAGGATAATTATCATGTCGTTGGCTATGGTTGAGATAAGAAGTTTCTTTTGATGGGAAGTGTCATTAGATGTTTTCTAGGGTGGGTCAAGTTGGTTCAAGGGAAGATCTTGGTGTCAATATTAGTAGAGTTGATTGAGAGACAAGTTTTTATAAACCACAATTTTCCATAAAGAAAACTATTCAGAATATTAGACTCTGTGGTCGACTATGAGAATTGAAAAGTTATGTAGTTTAGGGATTGAAACTAATAATTGACTAACTCCAAATTTGTGTGATAGTAACATATGACCACAGAGATTTGTAGGGATCAATCTAAGAGATTTATCTAAGCATAAAATTTAATTGGTCGAAGATGTTAAATTATGAGTAAGGAACGTGATTTTATGGTGTAGAGGCTAAAACATGAATTAAGCATGGTTGAAAAATTAAGGTATGGGTCATAACAGATAGGTATGGTTCTAACGATCAAATTTTATATAATAAGCTTTTGGGTATGAATTATAGATTAAAAGATATGGCAAAATATTCAATTTACCATTTAAACCAAAACTAAATTTCAGTTTGCTCAAAAGTGAAATTTTATAATTTCATAAAAAACTACAGGTTCCAACGAACCTGGGGATATCTTATTTGTCGAAATCGGACATACGGTTTGGGAGATACGAATTTCCGAAGTTTAGATATTTTTCTGAAAAAATGACTTACGGAATTTTAGAGGAGGATTGCCGGAGTTGTCGCCGGAGTTGGGGAAGAAGGTCGCCGGAGTTGTGGAAGAAGGTCCCCAAAGTCAAGTAGCAGGGGAACGGCGAAGATCTCGACAAGGGGAGTCCGTTGGATAAGGTCACGGGCTCGGCCTTGTCCCGTGGCGGCGTGGAGCGGCCGCCGGAGCTGCCGAACTCCGACGAGCAATTGCTCGCAGAGGAGGGCGAGGTAGAGAGGGGTTTTCTTGGGAGGGGATGAGGACTGTGAGGTTCACCTATGGGTACTATTTATAGGAGAGGGGGAGGTCAGAATTTGAGCAGATGGTGATGCTTAATGGTGGCTGTTCCTCTGCCTTGTAATGGCCACTATGGGAGTTTCCCAGGCGCACTGAGGAAGGCACAGGGTCGAGGGAGGCGAGAGGGTTCCGTTCAGAGAAGTTTCGGGGCGAGGAAGAGGAGGGGAAGAGGTGCAGGCGTCCATGGCTGTAGGCTCTCTGTAGGTGTTCGTGTTCGTGAACGAACGAAGAGGGAGGAAGAAGATGTTACCTGGAGTTGGGCTAAGGAAAAAAAGATTAACATGGGCCTTAGTGGAAACTGGCCCAGGGAGCAAGAGAAAGAAAAATTAATATAGAAGTGAGGTGGACTTAGCCCAATTCGGTTGGAGAGAGATAGAAACAATGTGCGAGAAATTGTGGAATGGCCCAATTCAATTTTATATGTTTTTCTAATCTTTTAAGGTCATTATAAATTCCCTATAAGAACCACAATGATTTAAAACTCAATCAAATATTCCAATGAGCCCTATTAAATATTTTCTAACTTTTTCTTATGGAGAAGTCATATTATCTCCTCTCATTAATTTTTTTACTTAAATGCTTTGCAATATTTAAATGGTATTAAAATTCCATATAAGATCCAACTTCACTGAAACTCATAATTTCAAAAAACTTCGAATGAAATATCCATCCACCACATTTGAGAAAGTCATTTTATTCTCACTCCATAAATCTAAAGGTGGTTCCGAATATTTCATAGGAGTCCAAAACAAAGAAATCCAATTTGATTTTTTTAACATGTCTCAAATGTTTTTTTTACTTGACAATCACAATAACTCACTCAATCATATCTTATTATTAACATTCCAAAATTTGGAAAATCTTGGGATGTTACAGCCGTTAAGCTATCGGGTCGGGTTTTGGATCCGATAACCCGTTAACAGCCCCGACCAATGGGGATTTTCCACGTGTAAAATCATCATTGGCTGGAGAAAACACGTGTCGGCTCATCGCTGGGACAGATGTCATCCACTCATTGGACAGAAGGCGCCTATGATGCGTCGACACGTGGCACGGCCCAACTGTGGCCCATTCCTGTGAAAAGGCCGGCCCGTTTGACTTGGTCAAAAGCTGGCGGGCCGGCCCATGGAAAGCCTGTTAACGGTGTGTTCGCATATAGCCCATTTACAGCCCGCTAACCCAAGGCCCGTTACGCCCTATTCGAATTAGGCCCAGTAGCGTCATCTCGACCATCCAATATGATTCCAGCCCGTTTTCACTTCTGGCCCATGTATGGCCCATGACGTCTTTCGGCCCATATGAGGCCCTATGTAACTCTTGGCCTATTAACGGCCCGTGGTGAAACTGGCCCATAATGAACAGTGTATCACTTTACACCCATTAACGGCCCGTGGTGAAACTGGCCCGTAATGAACAGTGTATCACTTTATACCCATTAACGGCCCGTAATTCCGTTGGGCCGTTTCCAGCCCATGTTATCTTTCGGCCTTCTCAGAGCCCATTTATTCTTGGGCTCATTTCCAGCATTCGTTTACTTACGGCCCGTTACTGTCATTTTCTGCTTGTGGGCCAAATTCAGCCCGTGGTTACAGTCGGCCCGTTTGTGGTCCGTTAATACGTTGGGCCGTTTTCATAGCGTCATCAAATACGGCCTATTAACGATGGCCCGTTATGGTCGGCCCATGAACGGACGATTCCAACTCTAGCCCGTTTACGGCCATAATGCGGCCTGTTATTGGCCCATGTTTGGCCAATCGATCATACTGCCCGTATAAGGCCCATTGATGATACGGCCCGTAGAAGGCCCATTGTTTCTACGGCCCGTAGAAGGCCCATTGTTTCTACGGCCCGTAGAAGGCCCACTGTTTCTACGGCCCGTAGAAGGCCCACTGTTTCTACGGCCCGTAGGAGGCCCAGTGTCACTACAGTAAATATTAGCCCATGGTTATTGTGGCCTAGTTTTAAAAAATAGGTTATTGCAGCCACTAGCAAACCGCGGAAAAAGAACTGCAATGACTACAAGCAAACAAATAAACAAGACAACAAGGAAATAAATAAGCAAGCAACTTACGCTAGGCTATCACGGCTATCACACATATTACATCCACTGGGCATCAAAGTTCGCCACCAGTGCAAATAAACGCGCCGACAAAAGAATATACAAAACTGAGAGCACTTCAGAAGGCACTAGGCCTGGCCACGTCGGGCCCCCCAAACAGCTGAAGAAGCTGAGTAGACCTCAGTTGTGTCAACGATAGATGCATCAACACTAGATTTAAGGCATGATGGTGCGCACGGCAGTCCTCTGACATCTTCATTGCATCTTTGACTTCAAGTCGGAGCTGAGCTGAAGCAAGCCTTTCCGCTTTAAGTTGAGACTGAAGAAGTCGAACTGATTGAGGCAGCGACTGCACAGAGGTTGTCTCACACCTGCTGGTGAGTAGCTTCAACTCACTGTCTTCATCAAGACAGGACCTTGGGGTCATCTCGCTGTCCTCAAGATGGTTTGGCTCACTATCTTCCCTAAAGTTCTGCCTGGCGTAAGAGATACGAGTCTGAAAGAGAAACAAGGAGACACGTAACAGGTTTCACAATTATATAAGCAAATAAATGGATCTGTTCTGCATAAGGAACATGTTTTTACAACTACAATTTGAAACTGGTAGTTGTTGCAAACATCCAATCAGATGTAAACAGCAAAGCAAACAGCAGTGGAGGAAATGATGCCTATCCAAATCTATACTAGAACAAAGTTTGAAGGCTTGAGAAGGATGAACTTACATTACATGTTAACACGGGCTGGACAAAGCCCTTCTCCATGTTGATGGAAGGATAATTCAATAAATTCCCCAAAGAAAATTCTTTATAAGCGTTGCCATTATTCTACATTTTGCAAAGAGTAAATATAGATCAAATAATATTGGAAGAAACAGAGGATAATGAAGCTCAGGTGCAGACTGATGATACATAATCAAATAGCAATTAATTAAGTACAGCGTTACAAGGCAAAAGGGAGAGAGGTACTGACAAGAGCAATGCAGAGCCCATTATTGTTTTGAGATCGTATGATCCTTTGAGCAAGGAGATTCATCTGAAATTAGTTTTCATACAAGAGAGAAGGTAAGGCACAAGCAGAAATTTAGGAGTTCAAATTTTGAATTGATATCATAGACAGTACCTGACGCTGGGCTCCCAGCAGTTCTAATAGGGGTTTGGCCACTGGAGTAGGGGTAAAGTGTGGTACAGTTGGGCCTGTGTTTTCTGTGGCTGCTGATCTATCTGATTTAACAGGTATCACTACCTTTTCCAAATACCTAGTTTGTACTCCTTGAGGATCTGCACTCACCCTCTTCCTTTTGGACATCTATTACGAAAGAACAACATTTGACTGGAAAAACATAGTGTGACGACACATGGAATAGGTACAGAAAATGGATAGGTATGGCATATACTCATATATGATGCTTAAACTAAGCAGATGGTGTAACAAAGTAGAAGTAATGCAAGAGGTCAGATGCAAAATATGTGCGACCAATACAACTTTGCAAAGTTAGAGCAAGCACCTTGATGGGTGAATAAGATAGGCCATCCTCCACCATGCCAAGTTTGTTAGCCAGTGGATCGTTCCGCAATATTCCTCTCGTGCGCCCATTCTCATATTCATTTTGATAATGTTCAATATCTGACATGCATGAAAACATAAAAACAAGTGAGATTTTCTTTGTAATGCAGAAGTGATTCTAATCCAATACTGCCTCCCTGTAAACCCCTTTGTGCTATCTCTGCAATTCTTTTAAAAGATGCCATGCATGCTGTAATTTGTTGTGTGCATTAATATAATGTGGCCTACTACTCAAAATATGAGAGCTCCAGAAGTGATGACACTTCGCAGATGATAGCTTCAACATATAGTAAAGAAGAACAAGTCGACCTGACCTGACAGATTCAAAATATACTAAGGGAGAACAACTCGACCTGACCAGTCGACCGCAAGAGAAGAGTATCATCTTAAAGAAGAGCAGAAGAGCAAGCAGATTGAAGATATTACAAGTCTTTCAATACAATGTCGGTTGGCCACCCATGATGAACCAGAGCGCACAGAGAAATACTATTCTTTCCGGTCTCTCCATATGTGGCTCACATGCATTTCGAAACTAAAGTAGGAACATTTAGCTAACCAATTAAACATCTCTCAGTTTTACTAATATCAGCAATAATATCAGATATGAATTTGTACAACTAAGCTTGTTTAGCTCGATGGGTGGAGCAGTGCTATTACGACACGAACCACGTAGGCTGATTGTGGTCATCATAAAATGGGGAAAACATAAGCATGATGAGTACAGTGTTGACCGTGGCAGTGGGATGGCAGATCTGAAGCTGCAAACCGCGCAAAGGGTAGTTAGCAACCGATGTTTGCTTTGAAATAACAACTAAGATTTGGTATGGACAAGAAAGTACGGTCAACAAGTGACAAAGAAATGCAATTATGCTGTCTCTCTATATGTCGCGACATGCATTTGGAAACTCAAGTGGGACCTTTAGCTAACCAATTAAATGTGTCGGTTAACTAATATCAGTATCATATCACAATCATATTTGAACAACTAAGCTTTCGAATTCTGAGTGTTGTGTTGTTTAGCTTGAAGGGTGGAGTAATGCTAGTACGACAGAAAGCACCTACGCAGATCATAGTAGAGTAGATAAAAGGGGAAAACCCTAAGCATCAAGAGAAAAATCAGGAAAGTGGAACTAGCTGGACCAGTGGGTGGCGCACATGCTTTTCGAAACGAATATAGGAACATTAGGTGACCAATTAAACGTTCTCTGTTTTAGTGATATGAGCATCATATCAGATTCGTATTTCAACACGTAAGCTTTGGGTTGAGGTCTTGAGGAGCAGTGCTAGCACGACACGAAGCACCTACGATGATGGTAGTGAATATAAAGGGGGGAAACCATAAGCTTTACGAGTATAGTGCCCGTGCCATGGCGGATCTGAAGGTGCAAACCGGACAAAGCTACTTCGCAACCAATGTTTGCTTTCAACTAGCCACTACGATTTGGTACGGACAAGAAAAGTACAGTAAACAAATTACGATCTATTTTCCGGGTGAGATCAATAACTTAAGCACATATGGAAGAGTACCACCTCTCTTGCGACGCCGTGTAGGCCTATGCTGATACGTTGAGGGTGCTGCGGGTGCGATGGCTGTCGGCGGCGGGGAAGAAGACTTTAGACGGCAGACGGCCGGGTTGGGGGATATATCCTGTTGCCGTGGACGAGGCGGTCGTAGGAGCGGCAACGACAAGGTGGACGACGGCGCCGATGAAGCGAGAGGAGGCGATGAAAGGATCCTGGTCCAGCACCGTGGATGAGAGACGTCCATCTCTTGCAGTGGACGACGGGGTAGGGGTAGCGGCTCCGGCAAGATGGAGGATGGGGTGGAGGACGGAGGAGGCTGGCCACAGTGCGGAGGTTGTCGTGCTGCCGACGGTGTATGAATGGGGAAATGGAGGGGAGGGGGGATCTCAAACTTTGGGACGCGCTTGTCTGAAATGGGGGAAAGTTACGAACTTATCCCCCGTTTAAAATTTCGGACATCGCGTCGGTTGGGGATAGGACGGTAATATCGCATCTCCCAAATATTTGCCGGTAACTATTTCGGGCGAGGAGAGGGTGTTTTGCCACCCACGGTGTATGAACGTGGCTGACAGGTAGGGCGGTTGTGTCATGTCTGATGGAAGTTACACATCTGCCCCTATTTAAAATATTAGCCTACATCGATTTCGGACGAGGAGAGTTTGTTTTGCCGCCCACCGTGTATGAATGGGGAAATGGAGGAAGAGACACATGTCTTTCGGACGAGCTTGAATCAAATGTGTTTTGCCGCCCACGTTTGGCGCCCACCGTGTCTGAATGGGCTCAGAGGCCGTCGTGTCATGTCTGATTGAAGTTACTAGTCTACCCCTATCGACAGCAGTGTAAATCCGGTCGATAAGGATGTCAAGTGTCAGGGGTAGACAGTAATTTCCATCTCGCAAACACTTGCTTCGGGCAGCCCACAAATTATAGTGGGTGTTTAGCCGCTTCGTTCAAAACTTGGGAGAATTAGCATTCACGTTTGCCCTGGGACCTGGCAAACTAAATTCAAATCCAATTTGTATTCGATTACGAATATCCACAGATAATTATACGTTTTGTTATTTATTTCTTCAAAACCAGAACAAAGATTTATTCCACCTTTATATATGATTATGATTTAGAAATGCCGTGATCTTCGAATTCAGTAGGTTGGATACACTCTGAGTCAAACAGTTATTTCATCCAATACAATATGCTCACACGAAAAACAGTTCACCTTATTTCAATCATACAAGTACTGAGGATTACCTCGCCTAAAAAATTCGGATCATTACAACACATGGACAACATAGGGGGTCTTGCAACATAATCCATTCAGAGACATGACACAACATGCAAGTACAATAATCTAATGACAATTTCAACTGGTATCTAAAGAAGAACCGGGATTACCTTGGGCTTCAGATAGCAGAAACAGTAGGACCTCCTCCGTCTTCAAATGCAACATTCTTACTTCCTCCAATTCTTGGGTTGCTTGCATAATGCGTGCCGCTAATTCCGTAATTTCCAGCCTCAAGATAAAGATTACCTCATTCATGGTAGCCACACCATCTCTTTTTGCCTCTAGTAGAGCCTCAAGCACTATAATATCTGTGCTCAGACTGCTCTCTGGTGGTGTTGCCTCTGAACTGCTACCATCTGGTAACATGGATGGCGCACTGCTTCCACAAATAGATTCTGGGGTTGTACATTATGTCCTAGTGTGAACGGCATCCTGAAAGGTTTCCGCTGGACATCAGTAAGAGATAGTTATCGTATGATCCAGGCAGTAAGCTTACATGGTAAACGACGGACGAATTATTGCCGAGCATGGCAAACTATATTTAAATGGTTCGAAGCAGCATCAGCCGAAAAGAAATTAAAATGGTAAGATGAAACTAGGGATGTAAGTGGCAAATAAACGACATCCGCCAGTCCCATCTAGTTAGTTTTTGCTACCTCCCTAGTTCATTTTCCTCAAAAAACAAAAACTCTTTTGAACTATCATACCACTAGTGGACTTTAATCGGGATTAAACGGGACCCAGTTGACATCCCTAGTTGAAAGGGAGTGTACAATCGCTATATTTAAGTTGCCAAGGCATCTAAGCAGTTGAAATAATCTGAGAAAGCACTTAACAGTGTGGCCTCATATAAACTACGAAGACAGTCTTGTGATGAAGTTGAGAGGAAAAGTTAAGGACTCAAATGAAATAGGCATGCATTTCTTTACGATAGTATAGCAGGCACTGCTGACATATTGGCCAACTCAGGTATAGCGTAACAACAAATAAGCATTCGAATCAAGCAATACAGCAAAGCAGACAACTGAACTATTTGTAATTCGGTAGGATTACACGTTGAGGGCACAAGCCAAGAAAGCAGCCCACTCGCATTACATTTCACATGTACTAAAACACACTGGCTTACCATATGTTGCCGTGAAGCCTAGCTGCGGTTGCAATGTTCTTTGAAGATATCGTCAACATCCCGTAGTTGCAAATCTAGTTGTTGTAGTTTATTCTGCACCATCTATTTAGGTAAAATTAATTTTAATCGCATGCACTGGTCCGAATTGATCATCAATGGTTCATATAAACTAATGAAAGAAGGGTGTGTGCATACACGACAATATATCTGCTTCCCTCTATTTTTATGCTTGTTCGAGGTGCTAGCCCCAAAAGAACAAATATTTTGCTTGATGGGGTTGGCAGCTCCATAATTAATAGAAGCATCAAATTAGTGATGCAACTTGGGAAGATCAAGAACACACAAACAAGTAATGAACAGAGGCTCGGAGCAGTGATGTAATAGCTAGCATCAGAAAATGTAGGGTAAAACGAACAAAAAGCAGCGGAACCACATGCTAGTTTGCTGAAGTGTAATTAAGCATAGAGAACATTAAGCAGTCAGATGGAACCAACAGGTGGCATCAGAACAAAACTAAAGCATATTAACTATATGTGCACTGGTATGTAATTTAGCACATGTAACATGTTCACTGCCAGAAGTATGGCCCTACAGGTGCAAGCAGAATAACGCGTCTAATGAAAAACTGAATGATGCCCTGAAGAAATTCAAAGGTGCGGTGCTTATGCTAGGAAAGTGAACGTAGGCGCCGGCCGTTGGATAATAGTACCTGATTCTCGGCGGCGTATGGGTATCATTGTCATACTTGATAGCTAAGGATCGTCGATGGTGCTCGTGTTGCGGTTGAGTTTGGGCCGGCTGTCGCCGTCGCTGAAGCGGCTCCGGTGCTACGGTTGCGGCGCTTGTCGACATACAAGAAAGCTCATCTGTGGTAAGTGAACAGTTGCATGATAAAGAGAAAAACCGAAGGAGTACAAATCGAAATAACCTGATGAGGCTGCGGAGTCGGTAAAGCAGGGCCGGTGGAGTTGAATACGGCGTCCGTGGAGCGGGTCCGGTGCAGTGGACGAAGGCTTCGGCGGGCGCGTTGTACAGTGCTTTCGGTGAGGCGGATCTGTTGCGGCGGACGAGGGCTTGTATGAAGGGCCATCGAAGGGGTGGACAAGGGAGTCAGTGAAGGGCCTACGCTGTGGTGGACGAGGGCGCCGGTTAAGTAGATCCGGTGCGGTGGACCATGATGGCGGTCAAGGAGATCTAGAGCGGTGGACAAGCCAGTCGCTAAAGCGGCTCCGGTGAAGTGGCGAGTTGGCAGTTGGGGGTTCCAAGGTGCGGAAGGTAGATTCGGCGGGGTGTGAGGTCCACCGCTGCGGCGGAGGACTAG